>NC_136492.1:34049763-34387263 GCF_053919585.1 Euprymna scolopes
GTGTTTGTGTGTGTATGTGTGTTAGTGATTTATATTGTTGGAAATTTTTACAGAACAACTCAACGGACCGAGGCAAATATGAACAAAAAATACAATCACGATTACATAAAATGTGAACGAATGAATAAGAAAACATACTGTACATAAATAGCAAAAGAAAATATAAGATACTTTACTGTGTTATGTAATCAACGATGAGACTATAATATTTCAGACGAGAATACTTCCAGCACTGAAGATATCCGAATAATCAGAGGATGATGATTTGACACATTTTAACTTTTTTCTCCATTTTCTCCTTTGTACTTTGTGTTTCTTCGTTTGTATTGTTATTTAACTTTATTCTAACCTCTAAATTGATTTTAATCTGGTCCTTATAAGGCAGGCGCATGCATCAATTGGTGTTATGACGGTTTCAAATTCCTCACAATATCTTAAACAGAAACAACCACTCTCACGATGCCAATTTTGAATTCTCCGTAGTGCAGTAAACTCTGGAATCATAGTCGTCCCTTTTCATTCACTTCCACGAGAATTTGAGCCCACAATTTATGTATCGTGGATTTATACTATTGCCTACCTATAATAAGTACCTTACTAGCAGCGTTAAATGCCGGGTTTATGCGTCTTTTCTCGGCACTGCATACGTGTAGAATGAGTCTCGAGAAAATTTTGAACCTCTCTTGCCTTTTGTGTTTTCCGCTAAACAGTGTCAGATGCCAGACGATTTCTTAAACATATATCAAATGATAAAATATAGATATTATTATTACCTATTTATAAACTATATAATTGAACCAATGTATGAATATAAACCGTTTATATCCAATGTAAAATAATGAGGGGAAAGTTGGTTATAAACGTGGAACAAATAGTCATTTGAAGAATAGGAAATGACAAAAGGAGGCAACTACGTTGTTTAATTATAAAAAAAAGTAAACCTTTTGAAAATTGCATACGGAATCGAGCAGGTGTACTTAATTGATATGGTCTCCTTAGTGTGGACAGGCATTCGAACCATATAATACAGTATAACGCAAATTATGTATGTTAAAGACAACATACGCCACTGGTATATCGATTTTCTTTACAAAACGGAGACCCGTTTGCTATGATAAAAAAAGTTTCTGCTGAAAATTTGCTATCGAACTGGCAATGTGTTTCATGATTCTGTACCTTCGTTGTATAGATGTAACAGCATCATTTTGATAGTTGGGGGTTAAGATAATAAAGAGGAAATTATGTTCAAATGTCAACTTATACAGGAGGGAAGATTTCGGTCGGAAAAGTCGCTTCATTGTCAGTGATATTGCGGGTTGTGCCATGCTTCCTTTATTTGAAAGCTATTGCGAAATTACTGCCATTTTCTCCTGCACAATTGCACTGTTTTAAATAATGAAGAACACAATATATCTATCGATCAGAGAGAAGGTAATGAAAATTGCATTGTATATTTACACAAGAACCTTTGATGCTTGTTTATTAATAGCCTTAGTACGGTTTCTCAAATGCAATACCTTTCAAAAATATATGCACACCTCCAAAGCTACGTTTAAAGGTCTGGTTTATTTATATTAGTTACTTACAATTATTCAAATTTATAATTAACTTGCACAATAATAAAGGTATTCCCATTATTAATTACCGTATTTACTACTGCAGAAGTTCAGAAACTTGTATATATATATATATATATATATATATATATATATATATATATATATATATATATATACGTCAAACGGTTGTCTACCAAACTTTTGTCTCCACATTAACTTTAAACGATATGTGTTCAAAATCTTCCGGTTGGTTCCGCATTCTCGTTTTTTGCGCTGCTTTGCTTTCTTCCACATCCGATCTACGTGATTTGGTGTTGCCTGTGTTACGACGGGATCTACAATATTAAGGTTGTAGTTCCCCGTTAAATGGTGATACGCCTCCTCTCCTCCCATTTTGCTGAAAACCCTCCAACAGTCTGATACTACCGTGGTCTCCAGCAGAATGTATTTTCTTATTAGTGGAAGGAGGGGTTCGGTACGTTAATCAAAAATCCTCCTTTTTGGGGGGGGGGTCGGCCTATCCACCTTGTGTTTCCGGGGGTTAAAGAAGACATACTCTTCCATTTCGGCCGCATGGCCTGTGCCTGCTATCTGCCGGGGATTCCTAAGGAAGTAATCTCGGCATATACCTCGCAGGAAATTGTTTCAGTTCACAATTGTGTTGCGTGACCGCAACCTACATTCACGCTGGAGATTCGTAGTCGCCATCATCTCGAACGCCCATATCAAAATTCTCGTTGGCTACGCGGCGCGCGCACGCACGTCGAGTTGAAACTAAGCACGCAGTGTTTTGATTGGCTGATAGCCATGTTTCGTCAGACAGAAGCAAAATCTGTGCTGTTGACGTCATGCACTGAACAAATCCAAGCAAATGCTGAGTTATGTCTGGTTCGCTAAATGCACAAGTACACACATTTTAAAGCACGTGTAATTCTGGCGTAATGGTTATCTTACTTATTTCACAGTCTTTAGGTTTAGTTTTCAATTACAGCTCGAGTATTAGTTCTACTTACAAGAAGTGAAGTGTTATTTCAATAACTACAGGCACTAGTGTTTCATGCTTCCGTAATCATCAAGGAAGGAGATCACGATAAACGCTGGTAAAAAGATTCAAACTCCGTTTCATTAGCAAGAGACATACCTCAGTGCCACAGTCTATTGCAACGAAGACCAAGGAAATGTTAACATTAAAAAAAGTACACATTTACTACAGATGAGCTTAAAGTGATCAAGTATCAGGAAGTCACGATCTCGCACACAAGACCAGATGATCTACTTTTCAATTTACAAGATAGTGCTAAACTCTAATGATTTTTATTTTTCCTGACGGGTCGAAAATAATTATAAATTATCAATACTTATTTTTAATATTTACAGACATTAGTGTTTCAGTCTTACGCAATTATCAGTGTAGGAGATAAAGTTCAATGCTTCGTGAAGGATTCTCACGCCCACCACTAAGCTACCATTGACTCCCTTCGCAAGGAACATGCCTAGACATTTTTATATTAATGCAGGTGTGCGCCAAAGGTCGATCTTTGGACTTTTATTATTCATTATAATAATAAGTACCTTCCTGACACATGTGTGCTGTTTTAAATATAATAAATAAATAAAAATGTTATATACGTCCAAACAAATTAAAGGCCGACTTTCTAAGTAAATAAAAAAGAAAAATTAGCTTAAAGGCGGAGCCAATATTAACCGAATTTATCGCTTGAAAAAACAACAATGACATATCTATCTATCTATCTATCTATCTCTCTCTCTCTCTCTCTCTCTCTCTCTCTCTATATATATATATATATATATATATATATATATATATCGGAAAGAGCATTTAAAAATACGCATGATACTATATAATAACTTTCAATTCTGGCCATCTTTATGAGATTTTATTCACAAAATATGATTTTTATTGCACCGTGTCAATAAATATGATCAGCGGTATATATATATATATATATATATATATATATATATATATATATATATATATATATATATATATATATATATATATACATATATATATATATATATATATATATATATATATATATATATATATAATTCACGTTTTCCTGAGTGTGTTTAATACTTTTAAAGATTACTAAGTACCTTAAAACATATTATGTTATAAGCAATTATTCAAAATCTCTGATGTTTTTATTATATAAGATTCTTTTGCCGATACATTAACTATTTGTCATATATATTAGTACTCGAAACCAAAGTAAAAAGCTAATCTTTAGATTTCTCATGAATTTCATCAAAACATACAACAACAGGAATACGAAAATCCGCAGCATTTTCTGTCATCTTAGCATTTTTTTAATCTAATACACCCCGCATAATCGATGTACTTTATCATCATACTTATTTTAATCATCATCATTATTTTAACCATCATACGCATCAAATAGAGCATATTTTCGTTATATTTAAAATTTTTAATTGCAAGCGTAAATTTAAAAAAAAAAGCGTGATAGAAAGATTTTGTTTTAGAAGTTAATTGTGAACAAAGGATTAGACGCTAATGATCCCGTCGCTAAATTTGCGTTAGATAACACATTTATTTGCCTTTTTGTAAAGTTATAATTACTCGAATAAACTACTGAATGAATGTAAATCGAATTTTCTGTTTACTTTATTCGCCTTTTTAATTCTTATTTGGTATTTCATTCTATTTTTCTCTTTTCATTTCAGTTCTTCAAATAAGTTTATTCTAATTCAATATCTATTTCACACTATACCTAATGACATTTGGATGCTTTAGATATAATGTGTTATTGTTTTATAAATTAACCGTTGAGTTTATATCGTATTTCTATATTATCATCAAGGCCGGCAAAAAAGTACAGTTCTTCTTGATCATCTCTATCAACTTCTGCTCCAGTGCTGGGAAGAAGGTTCGGTTCCGCAAGACATGCGTGACACCAACATTACGACGCTTTACAAAAATAAAGTTGATTCCGGTGATTGTAATAATTACTGTGTCATCTTTCTGCTTAGCGTTGTCGCAAAGGTATTCGCCCGTGTTGTATTGAAAAGACTCCAGTTACTCGCAGAGAAAGTTTACCCAGAGGCGCAATACGGTGTTAGAGCAGAAACGTCAACTGTTGACATGAGATTCTACTTACGACAACTACAGAAGTGTCGAAAGCAAAGTAAACCACTGTATCTCGCTTTTATTGATCTCACAAAGGCATCAGAGCTGGTTAGAAGGTTATTATAGTGTATCATGCGTATTTTGAAATGATCTTTCCCATGCAACCATTTGATTTTTTTTTTAAATCAATACTAAAAAAATTACAAATGAAATTTCTAAATTACCGTGTTCAAAATTATTTGCACGGCTTATTATTTTCATCCATTACCAGTATAATTCCAACCAGTGCCATGCTTGACATGCTTTCGTTACCCTTTTTGTAGCCTTATTATGTTTATTTAATGTTAATTGCTACTCAAAAATAGGATGCCCCCCAAACTATTGAGAATGATAACCTCTTTTCATGAAGACATTAAGGGTTCCGTCAAATTCAATGGATCACTTTCAGAATATTTACCCATCCTAAGTGTATTCTGCCCCAACTTATTTTTGGCAGATTTTGAAGATGGCGTCTATATTCGCACAAAAAGAGATGCAAGCCTTTTCAAGGTTGCCCGTCTACGTGCCATGGCCCTCATCAGGGAAATGCTGTTCGCAGATGATGCAGCCTTAGCGCCCCATTATGAGGAAGCCGTCCAACAACACATGTAGCGCCTCGTCCATGCTTGCAACAAGTTTGTTATGACAATAAGCATCAAGAAAACAAATGCCATGGCGCAAGGTGTAAGGCTCCATTATCAATTGGCGATCACATAATTAAGGTGGTGAACGACTTTCCCTATCTAGGCTCCATTATTTCCAACAACCTCTCACTGGACGCTGGGCTAAACACCCGCATTGGTAAAGCAGCAACAGTTATAGTCCGCCTGACAAACAGCGTATAGTAACAACATGCTGACCATAAACACAAAGATGAGGATTTATTAAGCCTATGTCCTCAGCATATAACTCTGCTACAGTGAGACATGGACCTCTAAACGCATCAAAGAGCGCAAACTAAATGCCTTCCAAAATGATCTTAGGCATTACATGGAAGGACCGCGTTCCGAATAAAGACGTTCTTTCCAAAGCAAATCTTCCAAGTATGTTTGTCCTCCTCTCCCAGAGACGTCTACGCTGGCTAGGGCACGTTGTCCGCAATCAATATGGCCGAATGCCCAGACATCCTGTATGGCGAGCTCTTAGCCGGCAGTAGACCAACCCGGTAGAGCACTCCTCAGATTTAAGGATGTGTGCAAAAGGGACTTAAAATCCGACAACATCAACCCTGTTGACCTTGAACCATATGCAGATGAACAGTGGGAGGAGAAGAGAGGCAGGTTCAAAAGGACAGCATTAGCATCAGCATCGACAAAGCATTACAGCGGATATCCCTGCGAAAAATGCAACATAATCTTCCGCTCCCACATCGGTCTGCTTAGTCATAGCAACAGTTGACACCACTCATGATAACCTTCAGGCGCGATTCTTCATCGTCTATCTAAACGGAATGACGTCAGCAACATTTTATCGCGTTTTTATATATTTTTTCTGTGATCTGCTTTACTTACATATTATTCTTATGAATAGAATACAGCGAGGAAATAAATTACCTTAATAATGTCTATTATGTCCTTTTAACGTATTCGTTTGCCGTGTCTCATTGTTTTATAAATTTGTACAGCTAATAAAGGTTAACACTTTACTTAGAATAATAAACACTAATTAAAATAACAAATGAAAAATAGCAACGTTTTTACTGTTGGGTAGATATCCTTCACTATATTAATAAAATGATGTTAGTATTTACCGGCTGTGTGTAATACATTTTAATCGATTTTTTTTGTTAAAGTATTTTCGTGTGAAATGCCAAATGTAATCATATAAACTACACCTTATTGCCTTTCTAATTTTTCATTAAACTCTCAACAGTGTTCTATTTAAAATAAATATGTTGTTCTGATTTAAGCAAATGTGAAAGCACAAACTGTTTTTATAGAAATCAGTTATGATTCAATGAAAAATGCCTACAAATATTGCAATATTTAGACGTATTATATTTATATGTATCATAATAATAATTAGGAAATATGACAATAATCAGAAAAGCGTGACAATGTGATAATTATTATATTTTATATTTTTTATGGAAATTAATAATTTGCATTTTTTTTATTATTTGCACTATGGTTCTCATCTCACAACGTCCTGGTCGATATAACTTTCAATCGTCTTCATATGTGTGTTTATCGAAGTGAGAGTCTTTATATCGGTAATAACATTTTTGTAATCGTACTATTCCCTTCTAGACCAAAATACCGTAAGTTTGCAACAACAGATGCCACATGCAAATTTATGATTAGACTATTATCACTATCTTATGTGACTTTAGAACACCATTTTAGATACATTTATATTATACATAATAAAATTCTACATGCTTTCCTATCGCAACTATCTTTAGAGGAAGTAGTTCATATTTTCCCTTTAAATATCAAGTCGTCTTACCGCTCCTAGTAATCACTGGGAGGTAGTCTGCACTTTAGACTGATATGGGGTTGCACCGCATCGTAACTCATGCCTATAACATAACCAACCCCCTTTTCGTTACAAAAAATAATAAAGTTTCATCAGAACACATCCACTTATTCTGAGTTGATGATCTCTAGCAATTTCTGTATTCCGAACTACGGTATTAGGATGCTAAACGAACGCTAATATATCATTCAAACATGGCGTGATAGCAATGCCTATTAAGCCCTATGAGTAAATTGCTCGCTCGCTTCGTACATTTGTTTCAGTAATTAATTGTATTTTTCCAAACATAGTTACACTTTCTTTCTAAGGAATTCATTTACATATATTTTATTTAAACCTGCGCTAGCTACTGGATTCTCTCGCTGTATATATTCTTCCCAACACTCATCTCTCTCACCCCCATCGCTCGCTTCAGAGGCAAAATAACCTTTTTATTTCCTCTTTTTTTTTCTATCGCTCGCCGCTCGGTTTGTATCTTGAGGTATATATGCTTCGGATTTTAACATTGTTAAACTATTTTTATACTTAACTGTTTATTTTATCACCATTATGATAAAAAATATATAATACTGCGTAATAATTTATTTTACTTTATATATATATATATATATATATACATATATGTATATATATCTTTTCAAATAACTATGTTTATCAAAGTTGATATCTTATATTATTCGTAAAACTGTTGAAATATTTGCTATTCTTCCATATTTCAATTGACTGCTCGCGTGTTTGAAAGTAAAAGACCCGTTTTAGTCAAAATTGCAGATACTTTACACTGATTACCTACGCTAAATGTTAAAGGTAAATTTCATTACATATGGAATTGAATTTGTAGGATTATTATACTTCAATTTCTTTTCCGGGCTGATTATCGACATTGTTCACACGATACTTATTTTTGTAGGGGGGGGGGGATAAATTTGAACATTAGATCAAACTCCAGAATTTTCTTTAGAATGACGATTTTTATATATTTTCGACTATGCTGATTAAAAACAAACTCATTAAAATTTTTCAGATAGAATTACTTATTGAGATATAAAGACCTTTATTATGCACTGTAATTCAATGGCTAAAAGGTTTGTACGCATGCGCGAAAAACAAATCTACTTCTCTCCTTCCGACACTGCCAACCCTGATTTTTTTTAGCATTTGCCACTGTTTATCATGATAAAAGTCTTTGGGAAATTCATTCCACATCGCACCTCCAATAAAAAGGAGTTGCCTTCTCTGAAAGCCGTCTTTTTTACATGGAAGGTATCATTAACATTGGAGATTTGATAAAGTGCCTTACTTAAGTTTGTTTCAAATGTTTTGTATACAATTTATTAAATACAAGAACATATGTTTACGATAGAAGGTATGGGAGTCAATGACTACAATATATATTCTTTACTCTCTATACATGGGGATGTGTGGGGTGTCTATTCCGAACACTGTTTTTAAAATGAGGAGGTTCGTTGTGTCTATTCCAAAAAGCAGTTCTTAACATAAAGGGGTTTGTGACGTCTATTTCACACCCCGTTCTTAACATTACAATGCTCAAAGAACCGAAGTGAAATAAGTGGTAATTCTTTTGTTTTGCACGTTAAAACAAACAACTTAAAACTAGAATTTATTATTAGTGGAAGAGTTTAAAAAAAGAGTAAGACTTGAAAAGCAAACGGACACACTTACGACTGCTACCACTGATTTCCATCAGTCTAAACTGTCCATATACAGCGAGAATTCCTAACCTCAAAAACTTGTTTTTACTGTTCATTATTATTCTAATTGACCATTTATATTCATATTGATTTACTCATTCCTTAAATTGCTTTTTGTTAATTCAAATAGTAGCTGCATGTTATCGCCCCAAACCCTGATTAATCGCCAGTGAAAGTCAGATTATTTTATTTCGGTCACGCCCGCCAATGTCCACAATTGTTCAGGGACGTCACTGGCCACCAACAACAACTGCAACAACTGTATTTTACTTTTATCTGAAGGGGCAGGCTTCGACAGGGCAAAGTCGGTTTCTGGGCTTTCTTTGTTGAAAATGGTTCATATACAATTTATTAAATACAAGAACATATATTTACGATATAAAGCATGTGTGTCAATTACTATAATAGATATTCTTAACCCTGTATAAGACATCGTTATTGTACGATCATTTACATAATTTAAGTTAAGTAACAGGTATACCCGCCAGTATTTAAATGAGCGAAGACTAGGAATTAAGCAGAGCTGTATACTTTGATCGTACTGATTATGCAAACAAGCTACCAACCGGTGATTAAAACGCTGAGCTTTTTAATTATTATCGTCATCTTTTTGACACTAGAAACTGATGACAAATTTTGGTACTCATGCAAAGAGTGATTCAGACGTAACTCAGTTTATCCGGCTTTCCCCGGAACATGACATCAACAGCTGCAGTAAGCTGAGCGTCGCCGATGAAAGCATAACAAGAAAAGAAACCTACCTCAAAAGTTAAGTTCTATTAACTGTAAAGAAAATTGGTATAACAACATTTTCTGTATATATATTTTCAAATAAATAATGTTAAAGATTTTTTTGTTTGAGAAAAGGTTCAAAGGTAAGTCAAATAAATACTTTTAAGGATTTTTTTGTTTTTGTTTGTTTGTTTTTTGAGGGTCTGTTTTTTTCCAGTAAAAACCTGAAAACTAGAAAAGTTGAAATAAAACATTTGTTTTTGTTGTTTTTGGGGTGTTTTTGTTTTCAAGAGAAATACGTGAAAACTATCAAAATTTAAATAATATAAAAACTGATGTTGTTGTTGTTTCCTCAGAGTGTTGGACAGCATCACCTGACGGCAAAGTGGACGCAGAGGTGGTAGCGGACGTGCAAGGAAGCTCGTCATCAATCGGGTAGCTTTCAGCGATGTGAGCGTATATGGAGACAAACGGAGCTTTACCAAATGCTTGACTTTACATAAACTCTAGGAGATATGTGTCCAAAAGCATTCTAATTTTTAGCGTTGTTTTGTTTCTTTTCATATTCTTTGTAGCCTTCGTTTTGGGATCTACGAATTGCGATACTCCTCTTCCCCCATTTTTACATGCCTTCAAACAGTCTGATACAACTGTCGTCCCCGCCAGAATATATTGTTTAAATAATGGAAGGAGGGTTTCTGCATTCTGGTTTGGTACACCCACCAAGAAACCCTCCATTTCGGCAGTGTCGTATGGACCAAATACCTGGACAGGTCTAAGTAATCGGCCATGTTATGCGTTCGTCGGTTGAACAGAGCCTCATCTATCCCCACCGTATGGCCTGGGCCCACTATCTGCCGGAGATTCATAAGAAAATATTCCTCGCAAATGTCTCGCTGGAAATTCTTTCAGTCGGCGATAGTGTGCGTAGAATGTATTCCGCATTCGCGCTGGAAGTGTTTCTGTGTTGCTCGCTCGAACACTCAGAAGCAGATAATTTTAGGTATGATGGCAAATGTCAGCCAGTCCGGATGGATGTAAAAGTATGGTATTTGCTAGCGTGACACCTCCAGGCATACCACTAGCTTACCTTTCCTTTGCACATGTTTCCACATGATGCACAAGTTTTCGTCCGTGCCAGTAATTTTTTTTCTTCACAAAAATCGAGGACTCCGGCTGGTATGTTTAGCTGCTCACTTAAGGCTGTAAAATTCATGTTTTTTATGTGAAAGAAGGAAATAGTGTGCTATTTTTACCTACTTAATTTTCTTTTCTTTCTCTTCCAAATTGTCGTCCACTGCTTTGAATTTTCAACTCGCGCGAACGCGCGTCGCGTTGAAAACCATTGCGCTACATTATCTTGTATTGTCATTGGCTCAGCTTTATGTTACCTCACACAGCTTAAGTTCCTCGGCGATGCTCGCCTTACTCTGGCTGTTGATGCCATGTTTCGAGGAAAGCCGTCTGGACCATTCTCTGCATAAGTAAAATATCACCTGAGCATCATTATCATTTTAGAAAATTATAAAACAAACAATCAAAAAGAAATGCAAGGGAGGGTCAACGTACAATATTATCATGATTCCAATGTCATGCCGACCTAAAATACTTCTTATATATGAGAAACGTATCGCCAAAGCAAGCAATAATGGCGTTTACTTGTACTATGATAAATTGTAGTCTCTTTTAAACACATATTTTTCTCATAAATCCAAACTTCTGCAAACATACATAGATAGTCGTTTTTAGACATAAGCCGACACTAAAATACACAATCAACGGCGCCAATATGCATTCACATGCTCATTGAGACGAGCCAGGCCGATCCGTAGCCTCGCCAATTTTATACGCAATTCACGCTTTCCTTAGTTCGGTTTCCCGCAGGTGAGCTTCTGTCTGATAGTTTCCAACGGTCAGAACAGAAGGTCTTAACATCTGTCACCCACATGCAACTTGTGTTATGACCCACACCCTTTCCAACCTTTGTACAAATCTTTCACCTCATATCGATTTTCGCACTTCTCATTTGGTTTCGTCTTTCTAAAAGCGAGGTGCTATCTTTCTTTACTAAAACTGTAGAATACCTCCACACGAACACCCGCCCGTCTGTTAGAGAAACCGATTCGTTAAATGCTCGATGCACTGACCTGTGAAGATCGTGCTTCGATTGCGAATAAAATAGATGCATAGGCGAGGAAATGTAGTTTAACTTTTCCTAGTAAGTGTTTTCTTTATTTTTTTTGTTTCGCAGATAATGCTTCCAGCTCTTTATAACTCTGAAGACGATCGGTTTTGAAATACAAATTACACTCCACAAATACAATTTCCGTCCAGCCTGGGCAGTTTCGAATCTAGCATGAAATATTCGCAATTTCCATTCATATTTAAAGACTTCAACACGACGGAGATGCTCTCGAATTGTAAGTTTAGAGATCTACTAAGCTTTTTTTATTTAGCGATGTGCATTGCTTTTTGTATATTAATTTACATTCGAAATCATTGATAACACAAACACATAAAAACATTATAATTTCTCTTCGTTTCGTGGTGATCCTAATAGTGTACTACAAAGAAATATAACTGTTGTCCAAACAGTTAGACATTCAATTTCAGTTTGCAAATTTCTCCTTTCTTACTCTAACGCATTGAGATGCCATATGTCTATTGAAACCTTTATTTCGCTTAATTTTAATAGATGTAGATTTATTGCAATATATTTATTTACTGTATATATTTTATTCGTTTTCAAAGTAAACTGTTCATTTCAACAAATCGTTGTTTTCGTATTTAAATTAAATTTACATCTATTTACGATATATTTACATATTTTACCTCGAGGCTCTTTGCCATTCACTTTAGATTAGATCCATTGAGACCCAAAAGAGAATGAGTCTTACTATATCTTTTCAGCTTAATTACTTTCGTTACACGAGTAATCGACATTTTTGGCTTGTTTTATTCCATACAAAGCATATACTTAGTCGGCGAATCCTTCAGGCACCTTATTATTTTCAGTTGTAGATTAAATTGTTCTTTTTATTTTGGAAACGATGAAACATAGTACGAAACTTCTTACGTGTTACAAGGTAACATTTCCTTTGAAGGAGTCAAATACTGATATGCGTGTATTATACTAGTAATTTTTATTTGGTAATTTATGTGGAATTTTTATTCGGTAATTTATGTGGAATAATGAAAAACAAAAACACTCCTCCTCATATTAGTAATTAGTTTCTAAATAACAACGCACTTTTTTCCAATCTGCACATTAATAGGAAAATGCGCTTCGACGGGTTATAAAATGGAATTCCACAGATTTTATGTCTCTTTTTAATCAAAATAAAAAGATTGCTTAAACTTTCGGTGATTTCAAATAACATTTTAATCAGTTTTACTTTCAGTTAATACTCATAATTTTTGTGTACACAGAAAGTGTTATACATACATATATATTGAAAAGTTGAAGACATTAAACATAAATTTAAACTATTAAAGAAAACGCCATTTTCAGCGACATTAAAGGGGCTATAATTATTTTTATTATAATAGTCGCCACGTAAATATTCCCCTTAACCTAAAATGTTGCAGGTGTCTTTTAAGTCGGCAAATGGAAAACCTTTGTTCCTTGAAGGTCCTGGTATGGAGCCGGGATTGAGGGAAATTCTCTGGAAATGAATTCGATCCATTTCCATGGAGATGTTGATAAATGAAATCAGAATTATTATTGTTATTGTTGTCGTTTTTTTGTAATTTTCGTTTTATTATTGCTTATACTTTTAGTTATAATACTATTTTGATTTTGTACACTTAATACTGTCATGTTTTCATTATATTTTAGATTTATTTTATTCTTTACTAATATTTTAGAAGTAGTAGTTTTAGTATTACTATTATTCCTATTATATATTTCTTTTATTAGTATTCTTATTAATTTTAATATCCTTACTATTACTGCAACAATTATTCTAATCATTATTATTTGGCATACTGTTTTGAATGCCATTATTATTATTGTTTTCATTTATTACAATTCTATTGAATATTTATGTTTTTTAGTAAATGGTCCTATATTATCACTATAGTTTGATCTATTAATATCATTATGAGTATCGTTATCAGTCGTACTATCAGTATTTGTATTATATTTTTTCTCAGTATTATTATCATCAATATCATTAGTAGGAATATTATTATTACAATTTTTTGTCTTAATCTAATTTCCCGGGAAACACTGGGATACGGGTAAACTAATTTTAATTAAATATGCTTAGTTATAGCTGTACTTCCTTATACATTCTGAAACGGCTAAGCCTATATTTTGCAAATTTCACACAAAGTTGTGTCTGGTAGTGTTCTTAGATATGTTTTGTACAGAAATTCATCTGATAAGTATAGAAAATCGAATAAATCCAATCTTAAAACAGTCTTTCAACTAAATGTAAAATGTTCCTCCATTTATAATTTTTATAATTGAAATGTAAATTTAAAATGATATCATGAAAAATATAGTTCATGGTTGAATGAATAAGGATAAAAAAACAGTTGTAAAATCTAAACTAATGAATACTGATATATTCCAGAATGAATTGCTGTGTTTAATATATAACCAAGGCTGAAAGGTGAAATCTTTGAAGATCAGAGTTATGCACATGAAGTAATCCATTATGTTCATTGTGGTAAAATTCTTTGAAAAGTCCTTAGAATAAAACAATATTTACCTGAAGATATGTTGGCCAAGAATTATATTCTATAAATAATATATATTAAATTGATATATATTTTTCTCATGTTAAAGATATTAAAATATATTAAAAATATTCTAAAGTGTAAGATAATATTGAATCAACTAAAGAGGGTAAGAAATGTTCATAATTCAGTGGAATTTAAGGTACAAATAAAATACAGTTTTCTTAAACCTATATTTAGGTCGTAAACCACTTGAACGCATCTGGGCGATATTGGGGTTTAAAGGACAGAAAGTAGAAAGCTAGAAAGACAAGACAGAAGAAAGAGGGAGGGTAAATGCTCTCTAATACAGGGTTTAAAGGAATTGGCGTTCACGATGATTAAAGGTAGAGATAAACAGACAAATACTGGAAGGAGTACATATGGTCATACAGGCTCCACTGAGGTTTTAAAATGGCTGCGGGTAACTGCGCATATGCGTCTAATAACTTAAAGATTCTGACTTTCAGAAGCATATATATGGTGACTTATTAATTAGTTATGGTCGCATTTAAATAATTAAATATTCCCATTCATGTAGTTCATTTTAATTCCGCTAATTTCTTAAATTTTAGTGTCACAAAATTGATTAACCCAGGCGTATATGAGTTTATTGATTTTACTTTTTGTATTTTTAATTGTATATTATGCTTAAACATAAACGTTTATATTATTTAACTGAAATACATTTTACATGGGCTAAATTCTATAATTATATTATCATTCAAGATTGGTATAAAATGCTTAAAGAGAAATTAGCAGCTCTTTCTGTATGCTCATTCATTCAACCATGGAATATTTTTGTACGATGAGTTAAATTTAATTTTCAGTTTATGCGCGTACAAGTAACATTTATGATTACCTATATCTATTTTCCTTATAACATTTCTTCCAACGCGATAAGCTATTGATTCAAAATCTACGGATTAAGCAAAAAACTTTATTTTTTGCAATCCTTGCAAATAATACTTTTTTTGTGAATCTAGATGTTTTAATTCAGTCACATAAAAAATAAGGGCGATTCATTAAATTGGAGAACAGCAACCTAGAATAAATCAGGACCGGAAGCCTTAAAAATTAAAAATTTCTTCCGAACATCTTTGGAATGATAATTACAGTATCAAGAGTCTAGTAAGTTTTCGAAGGAAAATCCGAAAAAACAGTACCAAAATTATTTGTAATTGAATTGTAAGGAAAAAGAAAAAGAAAGACATCAGCCTCATGCTTAGAAGATGAAATAGATTGAAAATAATGAAAACCCGAGGGATTTCAGATGAGATAGAGTCACGAATCTATGGAAGATTAGCGATACATTGCACAAGGAATTGCTTTCTAACCAGCAGATGTATGATTCTTCAGAAGCCTCGGAACCATCCCGACAATATTTATAGAAGTAATGAATTCTGTGAGTAATGGCAGACGCACAAAGAGATATAAAACACGGAACAGAATGAGGAATGATGGTTTCAACTCCAACAAGAAGCCAGTCAGTAACTTCCTTAGCAGCAGCATTCAGCATTCAAGAAATGGGACCCCCGGAACACTACATTAGAAACTTCGAAGCCCTTCCCATCAACCCTTTTGGAGATAAATGGCTTCCTATGTAAGGAACGATCTATTGAAGACTTAACATGAAACTTAATCTCAACATTAACATTAGTACGATAATAATAAGCTAATCGAAGAGAAGAGAAAAGAACACATAATTCAGTAAGAGAAGAGAAAACAAAGATAAAATAATGCCGGAAAGAGACCAATCTACCAGCATTCAATCTCAGGATTCCACAAGCTAAGATAACCCCTTCAAATGACTAATATAGAACGAATGGATAACTAAGCTGACTGAATCCCTATTATGAGCAATAGAGCCAAAAAGAAGGGATTACTATTAACTTATAGCTGGAATTATTAGTAATAACGCGAAACAACGAGTTAAAGAGGCTGGAAGAGAGTCCAGGAAAAAGTTGAAGAAGAACAAGAAAGAGGATATATCTAACATAAAAGATTACATTTTTATTTTATAATCTTTTTTGTCAGTTAATTGCTTTAACAATCTTACGTGTTTCTTAGTCAAACTATATAATGCGTACGCAATAGATGACCAATTTCATTTCATTTTTGTTAGTACACATGCACGCACACATGCACACATACACACACACATATATATAACACTTCAATTCACGTTTTGAATTGTATCAAACTTGTAATAATAAAATAAAATAGCTTTATTTAATAGTAATATTTAGAATACATTTCAACGTTAATTGTGCATCCGTATTATTATACAGTTATATCATAACCAAATCAATTACATAGAATATTAAAATGCTGATATACAAGTTTTGAGAAACTGTAAAAAATAACATCAAAATACACAATATCAAATATGAAATGACAGTAGTTAATGAATACCAAAAAACAATAATTATAACATAAAATATTAATACTCATCACAAATAATATTTAATTATGTGATGTAACTGCAGTAAATCTATTTAAAAAAGAGTACCATTGTAAAGCATTGGTTTCTGATAAGTAAACAAAGTGTTCAAGCAAGGCAATACGTTGATAGTGATATCTAGACCTTACTCCACTGGAAGCACGGGTTTAGAAATGCTGATAAAAACGCTGGCTTAGTAAAACGAATAATGCTGAAAAAATCTGTTAACCGAAATTTGTAGCACAACATAAAATGTATGAACTTTCTGTTTCATTATTTGTACATAAAAAGTTCTGCGAACAAGTAAAATAGTTAAATGTATCAGAGATGGTGATTTGTATCATCCTGTCTAAGTAATAATCACTGAAACGCTATTTTAATAGAGTGTACCGTATTAACTTATGGCGGTTTAATGATTCACGACATTATTTTCAACCACTTCAATGCAATAAAAAGAATATTGACTTATACGTAAAACTGGATGATAGGTAGATATATAGTCCACTGCCAATCAAATCCGCAGTAAGCTAAAGTTACAGTCACCCAAAGTTAACAAACACGCAAATGTCACATACAATTTGTACTTTGGAAGTGAAAGTTGGTTTTCATTCCTTTTAGAAGGGAGAAAAAGACATTAGCAAATAACATATAGTAGTATTTTGGAATAAATAGCCCAAAACCACTATAAACAGAAAACAAAAAAATACTTTTACCAAAGCAATGAACCGCAGCAGAAGTTGATTAAATAATTTACGAAATTACTTGAATTGCTTCAACCAATTTATTTTTGGGATCTGACCTAAACTTACTACTGATCGTTTGCAGGTCTCAGAGCAATGCTCCATGGAAAAGATTTCATCCGATGAAGTAGTGATATTGTCATCCAAAGAGATACTCTACAGAAGTCATTGCATTGCATGCCAAATTTCTTTAAAATTTGTCAGTCTCGAGACTTATGAGATAATATTGCATATACAATTCGAGTAACTAACTATAGATAATAGATGAACTTCACTTGAATTTAAAAAAAATTGATTTAATTGTCAAAAAACATAAAATTAACAATGATAGATACGCTCAGTTATTTTCACTGTTGTTTTCATGATATGTTATATCCAGAAATATGAAACTAGGATCCCTGTAATACATGTATCATTTATATTTTGTAAACAAACAATTTAAAAAATGCGCATGCATTTCCTACCATCGAGTGTGTTGATATATAATTATGTTTTCTTATGTAATTATAATAAATAAATAATTTCACTATAATATTTTGATTGTAAAGAAGTAGCAATCGCTATGATTCTATATAATGCAAAAACGTTTTCTGAACTGATATCCACTTATCTCGATGGTTAAACTCTACTGTTTTTAATTTTACGTTGTCTACATATAGATACGCGCAATAATTATATATTTTATAAGACTCTTTTACTGATCTTCCTTGTTTGTCTGTGTTAGGAACCATCTCCATCGAACTACTCCGTCATATTTTCCTACAGACGCGGTATATAGGAGATTTGAACGTCTGCAGCAATTTAGATTTCGTTTTAGTCCGTTCAAAATTTAAAAACATAGAAGTTATCTGGCGTACGTCGACAAACATGATATTTCTACACAAGGGTCAATGTATGTTATTTTTTTTAGTTTTTTAGAGCGGTCAGTGAAGAATGAGGCTGAAATTCTACACATTTTGGTTTAAAATCTAGCTTATGACAACCAAGTTATATTTTCATTTTACTTTTGAAATCATTACAATATATTGCGTGCAATATATTAATCAATATAATATTGGCTCTACATTAATAAATATGAAATATACATGAATATAAATATCATATGTAATCGTATTTTATAAAAGCGCCAAGCTGCAACTCTACATCAAATACAATATAATAATAAATAGAGAATTGACTTATACTATTGAACCTATATACATTTAAATAACATATTTATGCATATATTAAAATCGGGCCACACAGAGGTGTCTTTTGGTATATATATATATATATATATATATATATATATATATATATATATATATATGTTGATCGAAATCATAATCAGAAATCGGAAAAAATCGGAACTTCTTGGGTACCAGAATCGGTATCGGAATCTGAAAAATTATATAGTCTAATTTCCGATGTCAAACCCATTATTTTACATTTTAAAATAAAAAAAAATGAAACAAGCACAAATTTTATGTTTTTATTAGAAGCTGTTCTTTACAACATAAGACTGAGAAGGCCACAGAATGTGTGATAAATCTCATTTACAGATTTAACATTGCTTAGTAGAGTTTTAATTATTGGTTATTTATTGAGATATAACTTGGCTCATCTATTCGCTAAAATGTCCACGTGCCCTCATCCAAGGGAATTCATGTGATTATACGAAAAAGTTTTAAATGCTCGCGTTGGGTTAAATTTCGTCATCACCAACTGTGCATTGGGGCGTTTGTCATCGGCTTCTTCTGAAATAATTAAAGTTGTATGGCACCTCTTTGGACAAGGGCAGCCTTCGTAGATGTGGCAATTGTTATTCCAAACATTTTTGAAAACGCATTCACAGACCTAATTAAATTTGTCTCTATTAGTTTTTAATTTAAGCAAAGTAAAATTAATTTATTAGTTTTAAATTTAAGCAAAGTAAAGGATCCAGAGTTCACCACATCCTTTGAAATATTTGATGTTTCCTTATATGTTGTTTGGTTTTGGTATGAGTAAATCTACTCATGAAAATTTCGCATCTAAGAAAGCTCGTCTATTTTTGCTTGGTAAAAAATCTTGTCCCTTATTGAAAAATGTCGATTGAATATACATTTTATGGCCGTTATTTAAGTGATATCGTTTTTATAAGAGACAATGCTCCCAAATAATATGTTTTAAAAAATAGTTTTACTTGTTTAGTTTTGTTTCTAAAAGAAATAAAAAAAATCGATTTTCTCACTGTCGGTGTTCTACCAAACTGGCAAAGTTGTTAGTGGTTTCACTCATTGCAAAGCATTTATTCTTTTAGAAACGAGACTACAGACGGCATAATATTTTTATAAACATTTATACTTATTTACTCTTGCTTTTTAAATGGGCAAAATTGATTTTCTACCTATCTGGCTAAGTTGTTAATGATTTCATTTATTTTGAAGCCTTTATTTAGTAAAAAAAAAACAACAACAAAAAACAAACACAATAAAAGAAAAAAGTAGCGTTGCGTGTTAGTTGAGAACCAGAAAAAATATCCGACGTGAAGAGATCACATCTTAGGAGTCTTGATAATCGCTTAAAAATAGAAATTAAAGAAAATACTTAGGGAGGTTTGGTTTTAAAAAGAGCCCTCATTCTCCAAAAGAAAATAAATTTTCATATTTTTAAAATATAATTTAGAGAGAGAGAGGGGAGTTAAAAACCATATCTGCTTCGAAAAACAAAGCGATAAACAACAACACAAAATTAAATTAAAATATTCTTTATAAACGGTAGCGGGGTTTTTTACGAAATAGATTTAAATTTCATTTACAATTTTAAAGTAAAAATTAAAAAAAATAAAAATGAGTTTACGTGGGATTTTTAACATACGGCATCTCTCCCTACAACAAAATATTTCTCGTTTTCTGTGTACAAGTTTTCCGGTACAAGTTTTCCGGAGACGAGTTTTCCAAAACCCATCACGATTATATCCGAGTGACTGTTGTTTAATAGTTATGGATTCCTATTTCTTATAATAAATAATTTTTCCAAGAATCCTTCATAAGCTTTGTTTTTGTTTCGAGTATAGCTGATGGCACTCAAGTATTTTATTTTCTTATCAATAATTTTACCAATAATTCTTCATAAGTTTAGGATTAGGTTTAAATTATAGCTGATGGCACGTAAATCATCTATTTTTTATAAATAATTTTACCAAGAATTCTTCATAAGTTTACATTTTTATTTCGATTATAGCTGATGGAACTCCAGTGATCGATTTTTTTTAAATGAATAATTTTATCAAGAATTCTTCATAAATGTTTGTCATGGTTTAGATTACTGCTGAATGAACTGAAGCTGATGTACCCAATTTATACCGATATATTTTTATTTTGGAAATCGCAACTTTATAATATATAAAAATCGATAGAGCATTAACTCTATAATAATACATACGAAATCTGCAAGAATTGAAATACCATATTTAAGCGTATTTTACGACTAAGCTACGCTGGGCGTCCCTGCTAGCTTAGATAAATACTTTTGCAGTTGAAACAAGAGTAAAAATTATATAAGAGCATATATATATATAATATAATCGGTGAATATTTAGGTGTGTGTGTATGTGTGTATGTGCGTGTGTGTGGGTGTGTGTGTATGTTGTTACGTCAGGTTACCGGACAGTCGTTAAGTGTCATAATGTTCTTGTTGTTTTTTTAAAAATCCCTCCCCTACTAACTTAATTCCCACCCTCTCTATAAAATGTATTAAGTGGATTGCTACTACCACCCCCTCTGGTTATTGACGGTCGGGGCCCGATTCTTTTTCTTTCTTTATTTTAGTATCAAATATGTAATTGCCTAGTTTACATGCTTGAAAATACGATAAAGTTTAAATAAATTATTGCATCGACAATAATGTAATTTCCGTGTTATATTTTTATGTTTATTATATATATATATATATATATATATATATATATATATATATACATATATATATATATATATATATATATATATTTCAACAGATAAGTATGGTAAACAGACTTATTCCATAATAATTGGCCAAATCTTTTATGTGTGCATTTATTGCTATCGGGCAACGCTGCACCTTTACAAGTCGTTCAGAAACAAATATAATACTTGAGTCATTTAAAGAGCCAAGAAACTAACCGGTCCTACAGACGGAATAACGGGAATTGAGATGGCTACCTGACTTAAGAAATAGAACAGAGGTAAGTATATGTCCAGGAGCGATCTTGTCACCCTACAAAGATGTAACATTGAATAACCGCGAAGTTGAAGTGAGGAAAAGAGCAAAGTGCTGGAACCCGATCGAGTAACCTCTTTGGCTGGTTCTTTTTGTGCTTGACCATCATTTTTTCCTGTACATAAACAGCGCGAACATAAACTACTTAATCACGTTCGGGAAAATGCCTTTCTTTCTTGCCACTAAAAGTTGAAGGGCTGAGTAAGTCTGAGATTAGCGTGTCTCGAGGCGCTTGCTCCCGTTATCGACATTCGCCTTCAGACATTGAAAACATGAATTGGCAGTTTAGTTAAGCAAGGAAACTGTGAAGTAGCGACTCTCGTTACCGGAACAGACTGTACATACGAGTCATAGATAAATAATCCTCTATTAACTTCTTTATATCCATCCAGCATTGAGTTTTCCTTTTTGTCTTCTTGTTTCTTTGTTTTTTTAAATTTATGTTTTGTTATTTAAGAATGTGGATTACAAAATGAAATATATGTTTGTTCCTCTTATACTTGTATGGTCAATAAAAATAATATTAGACTTAATATATAATGTAATGATTTTCTGTAGGCTTATAAATAATTCCGTAAAGTTTGATGTGAAGAATTTATGATAAATCAGATGTATCATATGGTAAAATTATAATATTCCTCCAAGTTTACTAATATCATTACTAATTTTATTATACTTACCAATAAAAATAATTTTACAGAGCAACATTCTCTAAAGTAGGATAATTACAAACGTTCGTTATTATATGCAAGTTAATCGTGGCATATGGTGTCCAAAGTAAAATAAGAATGCTATTCCTACTTCATCTTCTGTACTATTACAAATAATCATATACTGTATATACTGTAAAAAAAATAGAGTTCCAACAACTAATGCATAGAATCCAAATAACATCTGCAGTAAAAAGTATTTACGATACAGGAGATAATTACATTAAGAATAACGATTAATTATTTTACATTCATGTTTTGAGATTTTCTCATAAAGTAGAAACGACATGTCGGATATATTATGTCGTGAAATCACACTACCAAGAATATATTTGTCCGATTTCTCCTCTTCTACTTATACTACTATTACCCTTTATACTAGTACTGCTATTATTAATAATAGTTACATACTCGAATATAGCATTGCTGTGAATTTCTCAAAGAGAAACACTAACATGCCAGGCTAGACACGTAAGTTCCAAGTTTCAATTGTGGTACTACTACTATTACTACTATTATTAATAATACTCGTAATGTTAGAATTACAGTGGAATGTATTTGTTTAAAGGAATACAAGATTTGTAAAATCTAAAAGTAATAAACACACAAATTATATATACATATTTTTAGTGATATTAAATTAATATCGACTTAAAACCATGCAAAATTGACCTTGAATATTCAGATATCTTAATACGTGTAGCGGGCATCACGAACACGAATTATTTCTTTAAAGAGGTATGTCGTCCGCAATCTATTTCTGCTTCTTCATCTGTAACAAGAGGCATTAGATTTCCAACTTAATCGAACTTCACTCCATCAGTTTTAATAATCTGTCATAGAGTTGATCGTGAGAGAAATCGAAATATGTATTACAAAAATCTGCCCTGGAGGGATGAGCCTAACTTTGACGAACGACGAGGTTAAGTGGTTATTCGCATGCTTCAGGCATTCAATATGTAAATGCTTTATACATTTATTTCATATGTATATGTGTATATCGTGATGCGAAGTTTATAGATATTAATTCATACACACACACACACACACACACACACACACACACACACACACACACACACACACACACTGGGTGTAGGGCTGGCATATATTTATCTCCACCTCGTCTAATTTTATTCGT
This sequence comes from Euprymna scolopes, assembly GCF_053919585.1. Lineage (NCBI taxonomy): Eukaryota > Metazoa > Mollusca > Cephalopoda > Sepiida > Sepiolidae > Euprymna > Euprymna scolopes. Next base: position 34,073,379 of record NC_136492.1, read on the forward strand.
GGGGCATTTTCTCATGGGATTTTTGCTCTGCTCATAATATTTTGTTACTAAGTATCGCATGGTGCCGACCTAGTCGTCATGTTGACTATTTCATAGCAAACAGTATTTTTAAGTGTATCTTAAATAAAATGCAAGTTGTTAAATAGTTTTTAGATTGATATTTCAGCAAGTGCTCTGATACCTACTATATGAGTGACTTAATATGTACTAGCAGAAATTGTGGAAATTCCACAGAATGAGAAATATATTTAAGTAATAAATATTTTATGAAGCGGATATTTTCTGGATAGAACAGAACCAGCAAACATAAGTTTATTAACATTTCTATGAAAATAGTGCGCATTGTATTTAAAATAGAGAACCGACATGAGTAAGTTCGATTTGTAATTATTTAGAAATTAATATTCTGCTATATAGATCCATACAAATGGTACATTCACATAAAAATTTCCAATTATTTAATTACTTCCTCAGTCTAGCATCTCTTGCTAAACCATTTTTTTTGTTTTTGCCCAGATTGTTCTGAGTGTTCTCCTTTTTAGGTAAAAGTTCGCTGACATCTTACTTCCGTGAATAACGGCTGCACATCAAATTACGAGTACCTTTCTCATTTGATTGTAACAATGAGCAATTGTTGTTGTTAGTATTATTTTTATGAACATTATTATCTATAAATTAATACAATAGCGTGTGTATTCTTTTATGTGTCACGCTTTTCGGCAAATTTGATTGGTTGAGATGTTATTCTGGAATAGACATTTAATTTCCGAATATACATTTACGAATGCTCAAGGTTCTATGCGATTAGCGTGTTCTCACAGATATGTTTGTTTAAAATTCTATAAAATTTAGGGTTATATCCTTCAAAAGATGTTAAAAAATAATTGATTTTAAGTTATTCCGTAATAAAATCGATAACAAATCTATCTGTCGGCGGATACACAAAAATTAGCAATTATTTGTTTTTTTTTTTGTTTTTTTTCATTGTTTATAATTTTAGATTTGCTTATTGAGAAAGAGAGAGAGAGGCTGATGTTTTCGTAATATATTATTACTCCTACTACAACGTTATGAAACCTAAAGTTTCATGAAAAAGCGACCCATTATTAGCGAAACGAAACCTGTTTTGTACATAAAATATTTTTCTAAAAACTTTAACTCTAAAAATATATATATATTAAATGAGAGTTCATTTTTCTAAATAAATTATTTTTATTACGGCATTGTTTTAACGAACACTAAATTTGTTTTTATGCTATAAAACTTAGGGGTTTATCTTTCAAAAGTTGTTAAGAAATAATAGATTTTAAGTTATTCCGTAATAAAAAAAAAACGATAACAAATCTCTCGGCCGGCGGGGACAACAAATTGAGCAGTTATTTTTTTTTCGTTGTTTATTTTTGTTACATTTGTTTATTGAGAGAGAAAGAGAGAGAGAGAGAGGGAGAAAGAGAGAGAAAGAGGGAGATGTTTTAATTTTTCATTAGTTTTGGTTTCGGTTTCGACTATAGCTGATTGCACTATAAATCATTTATTTTTTAACAAATAAGGTTATCAAGAATTCTTCATAAGTTTTGGTTTCGGTTTGGATTATAGCTGAAGGAACTCAAATTTTATATATATATATATATATATATACATATATATATATATATATACATATATATATACATATTCATAAGTTTTTATTTTGCTTTCGGTTCAAGCTAATACACCCAAGTAATATGGATATATATATATATATATATATATATATATATATATATATATATATATATTTAAATCGCAACTTCATAACATATAAAAGATCAATAGAATATTAAGTATATACGAAATCTGCAAGAATTAAAATATCATATTTAAACGTACTTTACGATCGTGCTAGACCGGGCGTTAGTGTTAGCTTAGTTACATCCGTTGAACATTAAGACACTTCCACACATTCATCATCAGAGTGGACACCCTAGAATAAAAACCACTTAATTTTTAATATGAACAACCCCAAATGCATGAAGGGTGTTTGCAGCTTTAACCAAAAAGCTAAAATAATATCAGAGCGTCTCCATTTACACTGAATATCTACAGAATGTCAACATCAATATATCACATATGAATTAGTCCCCTGTAGAATTTCCACAGATCCCGCTAGTTATTATATTATTATTATTATTATTATTATTATTATTATTATTATTATTATTATTATTATTATTATTATTATTAAAAACAATGTTAAAGAAATTAATTTTTTTCTAGATGTCTGTCATTTATTCATAAGTGATGTAAGGAATAACAAAAGAATAAACGAATGAAATCTTATATGGATTTTTTTTTAAATTAGTCATAAACATATTAAAATGCCTATACGGAAAATAATATTATGTAACTAATATTTACGAGAAACTACGCCAATATATTTATTATTATGGAAAAAAACAGTTTTTACGCAGATCTCTAATTGAATATAATATGTGGCAAAATTAATGCAAAACATGAATTACACAAGTGACCAGAGAACACAGTGGTCAAGAATTTTAAGTTTATGACTGAAAAATATATAGTTGGTGCCACATCCAGAAGAAACGCTCGGTCTAGCTAAACCTTATTATTATTTTAAATGCAGTAGTGCAGACAAATAAAAATAAAGTGGGATCTTTGATGGTTTACAGAGAGCCCACTGGCTTTGACGACACATTTACAACAAATGCAGATGAATATGTACAGGAGTTGCGGGAGTGGCGGCATAAAGGCTATGAAAATGCCATATTGGACCTTCAAGCGCACATACACAAATCACTGTGGTCCTTTCAGGCAGTTATGTTAAAGGGCAAATATATTGTCTCACACTACATGGGTGTGGCCTGAATGTTGCACCAATAATAATGCGATCAATTATAAATGTAGTAATTTCCGAGGATATTGTGATACAATGAGCCACGTCATTGTACATCGATAAAATTTTCATCAATTTTACCCTCACATCTGTGGATCGAATACCGTAACATTTGGAAAAATTCGGACTAACTTGTAAGTCTTTAGAGAGGCTTGGAAAAGGAGCAATAGTTCTAGGAGTGTGTGTTCGTAGCGATGGCGGTAGACTACTATGCAAGGATGCGGTCCTGTAGAATTTTCACCAGTTATGACTTAACGAATACTTTATTATTAATTATGCGGAAAAACTGATGTGGCACTTTCTTGTTTGTGGATGGTTCCGCGTAGCTGTAGCATACATAAAAACTTGCATCAACAAAGTTATCGATGACAGTGTACAAGAAACGCATGGGCCCTTCTCTCAAGGGTACACTGATGGAAATATTAAGCAGGATACATCAGGACAATCCTGTGCAATGTGAGTGGTGTGTGGAAGGAAGTGAGGTTACGGTTTGGGTGGAAGCAAACCCACATCCTAGTGGAGTGATACTATATGTCAAGGAGTCAGTCATCGAAAATACGAGCTGGTTTTGGCCAGCGATTAATGTGCAATACATTAATGGTAAGAACTAGATGCAACCTGGCTCTCTAGAGTCAGGCGAAGGTTTTACATATCAAGACAGGTTCAGCCTGCATTTACCGATAAAGAACAAACGCTTTGATAGGAAAGTTACGAGTCACCGCCAATGTATCCACGAAATGCACTTGGTTAGAGAGTATAGGTTAACAATAGTCGTAAAATTGGAAAAGTTAGGTGACAATGAAGCTGATAAGAGCACCACAACCTTGGCTTATTAAAGTAAAAATGTTGAGCTCATTACACGTTGGTCAAGATGTGTGAGAAATAAAAACAAAATAAAATTACATAGAATGATATGAGCACAAACGAAAAGAAAGAGAGTTAGATTTACCAAGACGAGAGTTGTACCTTTGAAAAGAACGACCTTTTGTGCTTTAGATTTTATTTTATTCCATACTCACCATCACCATAAGTTCACACATAGCTGTTTCTAACGTGGTCGATTACAATCGATGTTTTCTTAGTCTACCCACATCAATATCTGAGATGTAAATATTAGGTCATTCATGTATGAGTTCAGTGGTTACAAGAATGCAATTTGCAATCCCCTTTGATCAAACATGCGATAAAAAAACATGATTTTTTTTAAACGCCTTATCATATATACTTATATGGAATGTATTTGTGCTTCCACTCTTATAATTAACTAGCATGGGTTCCCGGCGTTGACCGGGTGTTTGGAGATGTATGCCGAATAAATAAGAAAACAAAGCAAAAGAAACAGTCAAACTTTTTTAATTTACCCCCTATTATGACCCCTTAACATTAATTGTTTTGGGCTCAAATCATATTAATAAGTAAGATCCATGTCCAAGGAATCTGAATCTAAAATTTCAAGTATTTAGACCCAAACTTGTTGGAGGAGTTTGGTAGAGTGCTGAAAGGTCTGAACGGTCAAGTCGTTAAACTTTGACCCCTTAGCAGTCAAATTTCTGGCCGAAAACCGATCACATGAAATTTACGACATCTCAGTTCCTTGTATATCAAATTTCGAGTCGGTAGACTGAAAATTGACAGAGTTTTTGTGTAGGGAAGTGTACACACATACAGGCAGACACACGGACACACAGACAAGGTCACTTTTATAGATATACTAGTCTGGGTGCCTGGCGTTGCCCGAGTGTTTGGAGGTGTATGCTGAGCAAAAAAAAAATGGTGTGAGCATTCAATAAACCTGTTAAAATTGTTTTAATCCCCCCCAAAAAAACAGCGAACGTGATGCAAAATAGAAAATAAGCGAATGATGTTAATCGGACAAACAAAAACAAAAAAAATAGTAAACATGATGGAAAAATAAAAATAAAAAACGCACGAAAAATAGCATAAATAACCCTGTTTCAATATTAAATTTAAAAAATCGAATATATATATATATATATATATATATATATATATATATATATATATATATATATATATATATATATTATATCTCGGCTCAAAAGTGCAATCTTAAGATAACGACGCTGCTACTATAACGACTGGTCTATGATCATGCGAGCGAAATTAGGTTGTTTTTTTATATTTAAACTAATTCAAGAAATAACTTTTTTGCGTATGCATAATTTGGCTAAATTGTCATGAAGGAATCATTTTTACTACCCCTCCTTGTAGAAAAGTGCCCAGTTGAGGGTTAAATAATTAATGTTTTTAGCTATTTTTTCGTTATTCGTCGTCCAAAGGGGCGACTTACAAATGATACCGATTTTGTGAAGATCCGTTGCCTCTCTTAAAGGTTTTTGCGAGACATACAAACATACATAATATATTTAAACAGACAAGTAAGATTTATATAATACTAGCGGGGGTACCGGGCTTGTCCGGGTGTTTGGAGGTTGTGTGGTGTTAAATAAAAAAGAAACCGGGAGAGGAGGTGAATAAAGTTGGTAGGATCGAACCCGAAGCCCTAAGGCTAAGTTTGAAAATAAAATCAGCCAGCCAGAATGAGTTACTGAAAGATGTTTTAATTTATTTAAGTAAGGACCAAATTGAAGGTGCGAGGACGGAAGTCGTGGAGCAATAGCTATTCAGCAAATGAGATCGATGACCAGATTTTGTTGTTATAAACGAAGTAAAAAAGAAAACAACGTTAAAACTTAAGCGGGGGGTAATCAAAACATCAAAAACACACACAAAATCTAACGTTAGGCAAACGAACGATGTTAAATGTAAAAATTGAAAAAACAAGAAAAATAGCTTAAATAAGCCTGTTTCGATATTAAAATATAAAAAATCGGTGGGTACCCGGGTGTTTTGGGTGTGTGGTCGGGGGTGGATAAGCGAAGTGAAAACACACACAGAAAAACGAACGTTATGTGAAAATTGCTTAAATAACACTGGTTCAATATTTAAATTTAAATCATCGAAAAAAAGGACATCTCACACCACGATTCGAACCCAAAACGTTTAGATAACGAACCAACGCGCTAACCAACTGAGTTAACGCGACGTATATGAAATTTAGTCAGTATTTCAACTATTTATAGTAAATCAGGTCATGACGTCATCTGACGCATGCGTAGAACCGGTCGTTGTCACGAGAGGACCGTTTTTGTTGACCCCCCCTGTCGAAAATTGTCGATTTTGGGGAGAAAATATGAACGTTTTTGTCCAATCTTTCGATATTTGTCGACCGAAGGATGGAGCGTCAGTATAATTCCGATTTGATGAATTTTCGTCGTGTCCGTCGAAAGTTTTTAGCGGACACACAAACACACATACAAATATACAAACATACAAACATACATACACACATTTTCGCTTTTATATTTATAGAAGACAAGCTGGGGGTACCCGGCGTTGCCCGGCTGTTTGGAGGTGTGTGTGTATTGGGGGGCGGAGGTAGATCAAAACAACCCTGTTATAAAAAAAAATTGTTGGCCGGGTGTTAGGATGTGTAAAAGAAAAAGAAATGTTTTAGTAGAAAGGTAGGCTTGAACCTCGAATCTTTTACGCTGAGCTGGAAAGGAAATGGAAAAAAACCCTGCGACCTAACCATCTCGACCACGTGAATAGATGAATTGATAAGTGTAACGTTGACGTTTCTAAAGCGAAATTAACAGGTGCTAGAACGTTAAGTCGCGTGATGTTTGACCTAGTTTTGTGCTGAATGCCAGTTTCTGTTTTCCCCGCTACGCGGCGATCAAAAAATATCTTGAAAATAGCTTGTAAAAAATATTAAATTACATGATTCAAATGCATTTTACTTAAATCTGTAGAAACGTGTGGTTCATTTCATTGACTTGAAAATACGGGAGTTGTTGGGTTGAATTGATTACACGTTTTGTTGCGTAATAGAGAGATCTATTCACTCAAAGTTTCCGTAATTTTATTGGAAGCTGCATATGGAGTTGAAAATGCCAACGCTGTCAGATGAGGTGAAATTTCTGCAAATCACATTAATATAAGAAAAACGGAATACTCTTTGCTAATTCCGTGATTTCTCCCATTTTAAGGCTAAGGAGGACAGTACGTTTATGGTTCTCCCTGCAGCATTGTCTTTAGAAGATCCAAATGAAACTGCCATTAGTCGGAAACTAACTTTGCGATCGATTGATTTTCTCTGATATATGAAGGATTGTTTTATCTATAAGTGGACTTACCCTTATGCAATTTAACTCGTCAGCGTAAATTTTGAGAAAGCATGAGGAACAACTTGAGTACAACACTCTACAAAGATTACAAAAATATAATGTTCAATTACATCTCTGGATGTAACCAAACTAGCATGGACTTTTTTTGGCTTACTAAAATATAAGATAGGTTTAACACTTCTACATATATCCTAATTTAATTCCGTTTTGCTTCTATTTTTAGAAAATTATTTTAAAGCATTAAGGTTGACTCATCCACATCGAAATCTCAGAATTGACCAATCTATTTCTGTTTTGCAGAAAACCACTGTCGACTATACGTACATGATTTAATAATTTTGCTAGTATTTCTTCAACTTCTATAAACAGACACCCAGTAAAATGCAAAGCGACTGCAATACTTTTCTCTGTATATTCCATATGAACATTTATCGTATTGTCCTAAAATAATCGCATCCCACTTTTAGACGCACAGACGTAAAACACCATATGTATGTTTTTGACGTGAGGATTTTAGTGGAAATGAACTCGAAACATGACTGCTTGCAAACCGTTTAAATTCATAAAATAATACTAAAATTAAAAGCTCGGAAATAAACATTACTTGTAATTCAATACGAAATAATAGACATTTTAATTACTAAGTCTATACGTACATGAACAGTAAAATATTAAGCATATTTAATGACACGATAAAACGCAGCTCTTAAATTAAGTAATAGGAATAAAATTTGTAAGAAACACGAAAATACATTAACACATTTATTATGTAGAATAAGATACAGAAAAAGTATAGACACTTGTATATTAATATTAAAATGATACTGTGTAAGTGGAGCAATAGGTTGAAATAACGAATAAAATCACGATTAACTAAAAACCAATATAACCCGATTACAAAAGACGTAATGCATGATGAAATATATTAATATGCTTTAAAGATATTGACGACGGCGCAGTAAACGACTTCATATGCACATGCAACTGGATGAAGTAATATACTAAATATACACGAATATCTAAGTGCGTAAATGATCAATTTCCGCGGGTAATTAAATATGGAGAAAGAGAACAGACTAAGAATAAAGAAGTGAAAAGTAAAATTGATAAACGAACGCGAAAAATCAAGATTTAGAGAAGGTAAAAATTATAGTAAAAAACGAGAAACCATAAAGGTACAGATAAAATAGAGAGAAAAGCGTAGAAATGTATAGAAAGCAATCTCTCAATTCTGAACTGTAATAGTTAACTGACAATGGCTTTGTCCTTTTTTTCTGTTTCTTTGTATTTTATTTCTATCCTATTTCATTTACTTTTATACTATCAACGAGTTCGACATATTATATAACACTTATCTTAAATTGATCGTGTAATAAAGTTGCAAAAGAGCTACCCAAGTGAGTAAAGAGAAAAATAGTGTGTTGCTTTAGAATAATTTTTTCTATGATTAACAAAAAAAGTATCCCATATAGATTTTATCTATGCTTACATAAGATTTCCTTTTTTAAGATTTTTATAATTGGAAAAATAACCTTAAATGATATGTAGTATTTTGACTAAGCGATTTAACAGATATACGTGTGTATTATGTTAATCTTCCTAATATATATTTTAGAGGTTTAACTAAGAATACTGGAATAATAGTTCAGTAGTTCAAATACTGTTAGCTATATGCCGAATTTGTTTTCAATTGTTATCAACCAACAATTTTTAGAGCAATATTAATTTCTGATACAGAAACATAGCGAAACTCCACCAGAAGCAGCATTTAATATTTGTTCTAAAACTCAATGTGAACAGTAAGGTAGAAGTCAGGTGATGATGCATATTGTATTCTATTTCTTTCGAAAATGTAACTACACAAGGAAGCACATTTATTTTCATTTTTTATTTTTTTATTTTTGCATAATAATTCATTAAAGATGTTACAGCTTTTAAATATTTAAATAACTATCAAATATATATTATTATCAAGCTGGTCTATACAAGAATCTTACGTATTGCTGCAAATATTGATATAAAATATTTCTAGTTTTCAGATAACTTAGAAGTATGGGGCTTACTAATGTAAGTAATCGAAATCTAATTTATAGTAATGATGACATTAAACATTCATGGAAATCTGAAGATTTCTTTAAACTTAATTACTAGGAAGTTCGTAAGCGTAGATTATAAAATACAGTCTCTCCGAGCCGTGCTACCAGGGTAATACATTATGCTTATGAGACGTAAATTCGATTATAAAATTATATTAAGGATGTCCAGTAACCATTTAGCAAATCTCCAAAGAAATGCGCTTCAAGTAATTAATATGTTCTATTTCTGAGTCTAAAAGTTTCAAATGCTTAGAGGAAATACAACGTGTAATACAGTGTTAATATTATTCCCAAATTCTGGGAAAGTCCAATAGTATAAAAGGTCGTTTCATCGGTACTCGCTAAAATTATCCGTTTAATAAAATACCTCATAACATTATGATTAGTGTTAAAGTACCATATCTGTATACTAACAATAATGATTTTACAAGATTTTGTTTAATTAAAAATATAAGCTAATAAATATCTATTCTTCTTTATTTTACAGCATATATGATGGAAACGCAGACAAATATTAGCGCATTTGCAGCCTTTCTTTTTAAATTGTAGGTTGATTTTAGAATTCTTCTTTGCGACTGCATGTCCTGGCGAATTCGTTAGTACCAAAAATGCACATTCATTTTAATTTTTGGTTCATCGAGATTGCACAAAATATCCTGGCACTTAATTTCTTGGTCACGTATGAGGTTATCTGGCACCAGGATATTCTATATTAAAGATTTGGATGTGAAATTTATAACAATTCTATCCATTAAAACATACAATTCATGCAAATATTCTAACGTAAACAGAAGATATGTTATAGAATGAACATTTAATTATATGAGGAAAATGAGAAAAATATTCGAGAAAAATTGAAAACAGATGATTGAATATGGATATATCACGAATAATTTTAATTGGTTTTATCATTTAATCTTGGTAGTGGTTGAATATATGGTTAAGCTTTAGCTTTATTCATTTAGAACAATTTTAAAACTTCACCACTAACTCATTCTGCGACCAAACTTCAAAAATGTTTGCAGTTCATAGTTCACTTTGTCAACAATGTTCTAAAATGATAGTTTACAATTGTCGTTCATTATAATAAAGTTATATTAAAATTGTCAAAAAATCTCACAATATAGGAGCGTGAGGGACGGTTTCCTCTGATTGGTTAGCATAGAAACTTTTCCAACATTGACGTTTTATAGAGACGGTTTCTTCTGATTGCCTACTGGTTACCATAGCTTTAATATATTAATATATATGAGTTACAATTTTTATAATGCATGTATTATCTTATTATTGTAATATATATTATTTTTGTATATACAAAAAAATTATAAATAAATATAAAGAAAAGCCAAGGCTTTAATATGTTTATTTTGTTAATTAAGAACAATAATATAGATAGGTTTGTTTTTCATCTCTGATTATAACTTTTAAGGTATAGAGAGATTTTGAGTGACGTTTATCTTAGTCGGAGAAAAGTAAAAAAATTATTCTAAATCAGAATCGACTAACACACACACACACACACACACACACACACACACACACACACACATATATATATATATATATATATATATATATATATATATATATATATGAACTTAATCAAAATATAACACGTAATTACTTTTGTGTATGTTTATGGGCTCAAAAAATTAAACTGAAATGCAATTATTCATTAAAAAAGCCAAGTACGTCCAAGGATGGAATATTGTTGCCATATCTGGGCAGGAGCTGCTAAAAACAGCCTATCCTGCCTTGACAGAGTACAAAATAGACTTCGTGGCTTAGTGGGGGATTCCCTTTTCTATACCCTGCAACCTCTCTCCCACAGAAGAGACGTTGAGAGCCTATCCTTGTTTTATCGTTATTTCCATGGCAGGTGCTCGTCTGAACTCCAATCTCTGGTCCCCCCTTGCCAATCTTTCACGGATAACACCCGTCTAGCTGAATCCACTCTGAAAAATTTCCCCAGCTCTATATCTGTGCCTAAATCAAAACGCGGATTCCATGAACAAAGCTTCTTTCTTAGAATTGCACGCCTGTGGAACTCTGTTCCGTCTGCCTGCTTCCCACCGGACTACAACTTGGATGTCTTCAAGTCCAATGTTAACAAATTCCTAATGAACCGCCCCCTTAAGCAAATACTTCATCAAATTTCCACACTAACGTAATGTACTTGCAATAACCCTTATCCCTGAGTGGCTTCCGGGCCTTGATAAGTGGTGATCACTGAGTAAAAAAACAAATTAAACAAATAAGTATTATCCTAATCTTTATCATTTCTATTTATAATTATTTTTAGTCAAATGCTAAAAGAAATGCCAAGGGATTTGTTATAACATTTAATTTTTGAACTGTTCATCAAGATTTGTTCAAATATAATTTACTTTCTGCTATCTGTTTATTTCTGAATTAATAATTTTAAATTTATGCTGATGAAGGTTATATTAATAAGTATTTAAGTGAAAAATAATCCTGAACTTAAATTCTTTATAATTCATTGGTTTAATTAAGAAAATGGATTTTTCAACACTAGCTTTTTAGATTGTTCCAAATATTTGTTTGAATAGTCCACGTTTTTACTATTTTTGCATACTTATTTATATCTTTGAATTTTTTTTGCATCTTCAACTGTTGAATTTACTTTAATAATCATTTTTCATTAGGATTTATAAGAATTTTTTACACAACATAGCAAAAATAAATTTATTACTTTGAAAATATTTAACAAAATATATTTGAAAAATATATTCTCCCATAATATGTTTTTAAAAATAGATTCTTTCATAAATAATAATTCAGTATTCAATATGCCTACCAGTCAAATGATTAAAAATGATTTGAACACAATAAAGAAAATATCTTACAAAATAAAGTCTGGAAAAATCAGGGATTACATAGAAAAATGCGAACATGAAAAGTAATATAGTTAAGATTAAGAGAAAAGTAAAATATTGTTAAAACGGGAATAGAAAAATACAAGATAGTCTAGTAAAAATGTAAATTTATAACTTAGAATATTGCAGCATAAAGATTTTTTAAAAATTAAATTTAACATTATATTATCAATTTTTAATGCTCCAATATTTAGTGTTATTAACTTATTATATATTCTACCAGAATATCTTTTTCTTTTCTCGTTTAAACACTTTTTTTCTAAGTTTAGTCTTCACCATTAAACTTTTCATGCCTGCACTTTATGTAATAATATATAAGGTACGCAAAAATGCAAATAGGAATACACTAGAAAATGAAAATGGAGTGTGCAGATTCAGTCTGCCTGACAGAAGAGTCAACAGATTAACAATATAACGTAACCCTATCTCTCTTTTTTTCGCTCTATTAGCATGAATTTAGTTGGGAGACCCAAATACAATATACTTTTTATAAAATTAAAATATCTAATAAATGAGTAGGTATTTTAGTTTAAAAACCAACACTTTGCACAATGAAAAAGAATGAATAAGTATGTATGACATGAAACACACAAGGAATCACAGGTAAATAAATAATTATAATAAATTTTAAAAACTACAAAGAAAAAAAATAGAAAAGTATAGAATGATAAGCAAGGTTGCACAAATCAATCGAACTTAATTGAATTGAAGGGAACATATACGAAAGACCGTAAGATTGTAAGAAGCCAACCTTGGAGATGTGTTAACATATTTTAATGGGTGTCCTTCCCTTCAGCCAATGTTGCAAATTTGGAAGCCTTATATATTAGAGTAATGTTCTTGTTATTTTGAATTTACGAGTTTCTAAGTTAGCCTGCGGCAAGAAGTAATTTCGCCTGTGAAAAAGTATCCAAATGTATATTACATCTTACTGGCTGATTGTAGCAGAAACTTCAGATTAAACAGAAAGTATTTGAGGAAAGTTCTCGCATAGACAGTTCAGAAATAACTACATTCTGCGTATATATATATATATATATATATATATATATATATATATATATATATATATATATATATATATGTTAAAACTTTCATGGTTTTTGTGTTGACTTAGAATGAATTTTTCGTGCCAAATTTATGGGTTAATATAACTAAATTTGTGCTTATTTTATGAGGTTTCCAAAGCGGTAACCGATGCCCTTAATTGCGTATGTATTTGAAGCACAACTAAAACCAAGTTTCTAATCCCCAGAAGATAAATTATTTTTAATGAGCACTGAAAAAATTATACTTTGGAGACATTTAGACGCCATTAAAACCAGGGTTTCCCTGTGCTATATAATAGTGAATATGTTTGGATGATCAGTAAAAACGTAAGAACAAATTGAGAGCGCTGCTGAAAGTCATAAATAAAAAGGCGTCTCTTAGCATCGTAACATAATAAAAGCTTTAGTTTCTAATCGCCCCCGAGAAATATTTTTATTGAGCAGTGAAAAAGTATAAACCTCAAAGAGCACCCAGAACGTCGTGAAAGCATCTACCGTTACAATCTAAAACTGATTCATGCTACAATTATTTTTATAAGTACATTTAAAAGATTTTTGTTGTAAAACTGTTATTCTGTAAGACTGATCATATTTTCATATAGATAGAATTCTATATGAGTAATTTATTCACTATTACATATTACTAGTATTGGCTTTGATACTTAACTACGTAATCAACACAAACACCCTTATGGATTTCATGTAATTATCTTTTTGCTTGTTCATTTCCGTAATTATTGGAATTTATAATATTTTCTTTGGCGCAATTACATAAAAGACAGTGTATCTATAATATGTTTGTAAAAAAAATCACCAATCTACACAAGCACCCTATTTTCCTCTTAACCATTTTCTATTGTCTAATTTATAATCTCTCATTTTCTGTTGTCTAAATTTCTATTTTCTCATTTTGTGTTGTCATCTTTCATTATCTCATTTTGTATTAACCATTTTCCATTATTTAAAAAAAAAATTCTCATTTTCTATTGTCTCATTTTTCCATTCACTCGTTTCATGGTGCCTTTTTTAGTACTGTATCCTTCTATATTGCCTCATTTTATATTGACTTATTTATTATTGTCTCATTGAATATTGACTTATTTTCTCTTGCCGCATTTTCTTTTGTCTCATTTTCCATTGGGTTAAGTTGTATTGTCTCATCTTTTTTTGTTTTCTAATATTCTATTATCTTATTTTCCATTGTCTTAATTTGCATTGTTTCATCTTGAGTTGTCTTATTTTCTATGATTCCATTACCTATTGTCTCATTTTGTTTAGTTTAATTGTGTGCTGTTTCGGTTTCTATTATCTTATTTTAATATTGACTCATTCTCTATTTCTTATTTTCTAATTTTTATTTTCTATTATCTCATTTTCTTTTATCTCATTTTCTTTTATCTCATTTTCTGTTGTCTTATTTTCTATTATCTCATTTTCTTTTATCTTATTTTCTGTTGTCTTATTTGCTGTTATCTTTTTCTAATGTCTTATTTTGCATTGTCTCATTTTCTTTTGTTTTATTTTCTATTGTCATATTTTGTATTATCTCGTTTTCTATTCTCTCATTTTCCACTGTCTTGTCTAATTATGTGTTTTTTGATTTCCTCGTATTTTTTTTATTTCTATCATCTCATTTTTATTGACTCATTTTGTGTTGTCTCGTGATTTATTATCTCATTTTCCACTGTCCTATTTTGTGTAGTCTCATTTTTATTATCTAATTTTATATTGTTCGTTTTGTGTTGTGTTATTTTGCATTGTCTCATTTTTTATTATCTCCATTTTTATTGGCTCAATTTGTGTATTCTCATTGTCTATTGTCTCATTTTATATTGTTTCGTTATGATTGCCACGTTTTCTTTAGTCTTTTTTCTATTGTCTTACTTTTTATATCTTATTTTCTTTTGCCTCATTTTGTGTTGTCTCGTTTTCTCATTGTCTCATTTTCTAATGACTAATTTTGTATTGTTTTTATGGCTTGCAATAATCCACAAAGAAAACAGAACAACGGAATAGAGTTTAAACAATGTATTACTGGAACAACAACGTAAAAAGTTTACAACTGAAAAGAGTAGTAAACGTCACCGAGCAGGCGAGGGTCGCTCTGGTGTTGTATCCATACCTCGGATCAAAAGGTATATGGTTTATATAATTGATAGAACAGTCCATTTGGAGGGTGATTCTCACACAAGACCCCCTCCCAAGCTGATTTCCGCGGTTGTGAAAATTAGTATTTCTTCCTTTTGGGGCAGACCACCGAGGGGCCTGTGCGCTTCCTCTTTCTGTCGGAGCATCTCGGTCCTGACATACCTTTTTTTTTTTATAGGGGAGGTCTATGTCAAAATAATCATACACAGTTTCAATCGCCTAACTGCCGTCCTGCGGTGGTTATCTTGATCCTCGTAGAAGCGTTTCCTGATTTGGTTCTAGTGCCTCTTATGTTGGAACTTTGGGCCGTGAATGATGTATGTAACATGGCCGATTCTTCGTAAGATCGTGCCCTGTTCCCAAAAAGAAACGATATTTCTAAAATGTCTAAAATACACGTTATCTCCGCTGTTAAACCGTTTCCTTGGCATTGTAGAAGTTCTGTTATGTACTATGTGCTAGTGTAGCAGTTTATCAAATACGGATTTTATTTTCCGCCCAAAGATGATTTCTGCTGGGGATCCCGCATCTGGTTTGTTCGGATCTCTCGTGATTCTGAAAACCTGCAGAAATTGCTGAAGGGTATTTTCTGTTGGTGTACCGGACGCCTTTTTTAATGCCCTTTTAAGCGTATCGACGAAGCGTTTGACCTTGCCGTTGCTTCTAGCGTGGTACTGGGGTGTCTTATTATGCTTGACTTGATACGTCTCGCAGAATTCTCTGAACTCTGTCGAGGTGAACTGTGTAGCGTTGTCGCTAACCAGGCAGTCTACAACCCCAAATCGAGAAAATAATTCCAATAAAAAAGTTTCGTTTTTGCCGTGGTCGAGTTTTTGCATCTTAATCTCTGGCCATTAAGAGTAAGAGTCAAGTACTATCAGGTAGTAAAAATCCTCAGCGGGTCCCGATTAATCGATGTGGATCCTCGACCATGGTTGTTCAGCCTTAGGCAAAGATTTATATGTTATCGGTGGTGCTTTTGCAGCTAAAGCACATCCTTTGCATCTGTTCACCATGTCGGTAATATCTTGGTCCATAGCTGGTCAATAAACAAAGCTTCTCATTAGGCTTTTCATTCTGTTTATTCCTGGATGCACCACGTGAAAATCCCTGAGAATTATTTTTTGAAGTGTTGAAGGATGACAACCCTTTCACCGTATAACAGTATTTCGTCGCAACCAGAAAAAAATATCTTAACTGGTGTCACCCAGTGCTAATTTCTGCTTCGTGGTTTGAATGACATTTTTATTTAGGGATTCTGATTTAATTTCCTGAAGTGTGACCGGCAGTTCGCGGATAATATGTTTTATCATAGTTTTTACATCACTATTAATACGTAGTGCCGCGATTACTTAATCCTCAAGACGTTCCATTTGGGCAAGAATCAGTCTCGATAGACCGTCTGCATGGGCTAGTTGTTTTGAGGGGAACAATTGAATTGTAAAATTATAGTTCACCAGAATAGTTCCCCATCTTAATAGTCAGTTCGCAGTGAATGTTGGAAGTCCTTTTTTGATCCAAAAATGGATATCAACGGCTTATGGTCGGTTTGTAGAAAAAAATGTCTTCCGTACAAGAACCAATGGAATTTTGAAACTGCAAATATAATTCCTAGGGTCTCTTTCTCGATCCGAGAATAATTCTTTTCCGCTGACAAGAGAGTCCGTGATGCAAAAGCAATAGGCTGTTTCGAGCCATCCAACATCGATGTAGTATGCACGCTCCGACGCCATATTGACTAGCGTCCCTAGCACTATTATGCCCAACTGCGGGTTGAAATGCGCGAGGAATAGTTTTGAAGTCAGGATTCTGTTTATTTCTTGGAATGATGTCTGGCAATCTTCTGTCCACTCCCAAGCCTTATCCTTTTTCAGCAATTCATTAAGTGGTGAGCGAATGTGTGCATATTTATGATGAACCCCTGGTAATAATTTGCAAAACCTAAAAAAAACTCTTTAATTGAGTTATGTTTACTGGCGCAGGCATTTCCTTAATATAGGTCGCCCTATCTGAGTCGGGGCGTCTACAATCTTTATCGATTATTTGACCCAAGTATTTAATTGTTTGTAAAAAGAGCTCGCATTTATCTGCTTTGACATTAAATCCATACTCTTGTATTCGACTGAATACTTGTCTGCTGTTTTTCATGTTCCTCCTGCCTTTGCTCGCTATGATAATGTCATCAACATATGCGATTGAGGTGTTCAAGCCGGACAGCATAGCATCCATTACTTGCTGAAATATTGCGGTACCACCTTGATATCAAACGCGAGTCTTTCATGTCAGTACAAACCCCGATGAGTGTTAATACAGAGGAAGTAATGCTTTTTTCGTTTACCGGAATCTGTAGGTAAGCGTCGCTTAGCTCGATCTTAGAAAAAAACTTGGCGCCATTTAATTTCGTGAACATTTCTTCTGGACTAGGTAATGGATAGTGAAAATCTTTTAAGGACCTGTTGAGTCCGGTCGCGAAGTCGGCGCAAACGCACATTCCCCCGGACCTTTTCTTTACGTAAACTACCGGAGCAGCCCACTCACTATACTCAATTTTAGCCAGTATACCGTTGCTTTCGAATTTGTCTAGTTCCTAATTTATTTATTTTGTTCAGAGAAGCGAACGGGACATTACGTTTCTTTTTAGACACAGGTGTTGTGCCATGTTTCAACTTAAAATCTACGGCTATTTTCTACATCTCCGCAGGCCAGGAGTAAATACGTTTGTGAATTCCTTTTTAAAACAAGTTATAAGTGTCTCGGTTTCTGCTGGGCGGGTATCTATTTTCTTGCAGAATGTGTGTTATGATTTAATTTGTTGTTAAGAGTTATCCCCCTTGGGATTGACATTCATAATAAAAGCGCCCTCCGTTTCATTTTCCCGCTCGATCCTTTCAAGAGCGTACGTGTATTTTACAGTTAATAAAACCTTTCTAAAAGGCAATTCTTTACTTACTGATACTATTCACTTCAAGTTTATTAACTGTAAAAAAAAAAAAATAATAATGGATCGAATCTTACGTCCCGACAGATTCGAGGTGGAACCTACATGCCCTAATTCCGAAAAATCCTATAGGCATTGGAAATTAACCCTCCAGAATTATATCCGCTCACATAATAACGGATTAATCGAAAACACTTCAGATAATTTCTTTGCCTTGATCAATTCTATTTAAGCCTCTGTTTTCGATTTAATAAGCGATAAAACCGACTACGATAGTGCATTAAGAACATTGGACGCCGCTTATTTAAAACCTGAAAATATTGTTTATAATAGATATCGATTGATGACGACGAAGCAACAAACAACACAAAATATAGATGCCTTCATACTACTATTGGAAATGCTTGCCAAAACATGTAACTTCGAAGCGGTTTCTGCTGAAGAAAACAAAAATCAATACATTCGGGAAGCTTTCATCGGCGGAATTTCTTCTTCGTCCATCCGACAACGACTGTTAGAAAAACCCATCCTGACTTTACAAGACACGTATGCCACGGCCAGATCTCTTGAACAAGCAGAAAAGCATTCGATAAGCTACGCAAATAACTTTACTGTAGCAGCTACAAATAATCCTTCGGGCTACAATCGTATAGCTGTGACTAAAGAAAATATGCATCCAAAAGGGGTTTGTTTTTTCTGTGGAAAATCACGTCATCCTCGATATTTATGTCCTGCACGAAACGCCGAATGTAAAAAATGCAAAAAAAATGGTCATTGGGCTAAAGTGTGTAAATCTTCTATTTCTAACACTCATACTGCTGTTCTTTATGACGACTCTGACTACCCCTCACCTTCTCAATCCTGACTAGGAACTAACTCCAAAGATGTCACATTCACTCAATGTCAAATTAACGGGCACTTCGTGAACGCTATGGTGGACTCCGGCAGTGTAAAAACATTCATTAATGAAAATACTGCTAAAAAACTTAAACTCTTCACAATACCTAAAAACAAAACTATAGCTCTGGCTGCTTCCGATCAACATGCTAAAATAACTGGCGAAGCTGTCGTGGATTTAATACTGAAAGATAAAACCCATTCTGGAATAACAATTGAAATCATTGAAAACCTTTTCATTGATTTAATAATCGGAAAAGATATTTTTTAAAAATATCAAAAAGTAACACTTAAATTCGACGGTCCTAGAGACAAACTTATAATTGGAGCTATAAATACGAATAATTTTTTTCCTACCATAAACGTTCCACCCCCTCCTCTCTTTTCTAATCTTTCTCCTCATACTACTCTTATTGCAACAAAATCCCGACGTTACACTTTTGCCGCCAACAAATTCATAAAAGAAGAGACTGCTAGAATGTTGAAAGAAGGCATAATTGAACCTTCGATATCTCCGTGGCGAGCGCAAGTTCTTGTAACTTCGAATGAGAATCATAAGAAAAGAATGGTAGTCGACTACAGCGATACCATTAATAGATTCACGGAACTAGACGCTTACCCAATGCCTAATATCAATAAGATGGTAGACGACATCGCTCAATATAACATCTTCTCTACTCTCGACCTAAAATCTGCTTATCACCAAATACCTATAAATCATGCTGATCGTAAATTCACTGCGTTTGAAGTAAGTGGCAAACTTTTTCAATTTACTCGTCTTCTTTTTGGTGTCACCAATGGAGTAAGTGCTTTCCAGAGGAGCATAGACTATATTATAGAAAAAGAAAATCTAACCGATACCTTTGTGTATGTTGATAACGTAACTATATGTGGAAAAAATCAAGAAGAACACGATTACAATCTTCAAAAATTCTACATAATTGCTAAACAATATAACATCACTTTAAATGAAAATAAAAGCATAATTTCTTCTAGTTCTATTACTCTACTCGGCTACACCATAGAAAATAATCAAATAGCTCCCGATTATCAAAGACTAAAACCATTACTCGAAATGCCACCTCCGCTGAATCTTAAATCTCAAAAAAGAATAGTTGGAATGTTTTCCGATTACTGCAAATTCATTAAAAAATTTTCTGATAAAATTTTATTACTAAATCAAAACAAAGAATTTCCACTACCTCCATCTGTATTAAAATCTTTTCAAACATTGAAAAATGATCTAAAAGACGCCACTTTAATAACGGTAGATCCAAATAAAGAATTTGAAGTAGAAACGGACGCTAGTAACTATTGCATTGCTGCAACACTAAATCAAGAAGGTCGTCCTATTGCATTTTTTTCAAGAACTCTCAATACTAACGAAATTAAGCACCATGCAGTAGAAAAAGAGGCAGCCGCTATTGTAGAAGCTCTCCGTAAGTGGCGACATTTTCTACTCGGCAGGCACTTTAAAGTCATCACAGATCAGAAGAGCATCAGCTTCATATTCGACAATAAAAGAAAATCAAAAATTAAGAATGACAAAATATGTCGTTGGCGTATAGAATTATCCCAATACAATTTCACTATAGTTTATCGACCTGGACCTGAAAATATTGCTGCTGACACATTCTCTCGCATCTCTGCTCTTACTTACAATCTACAAGATCTTCGTGATTTACATAAACAATTATGTCATCCTGGTGTTTCAAGACTAAGCCATTTTATAAGAACGAGGAACCTCCCTTTTACTTTGGATCAAATTAAGAATATTACTGACTCTTGCTCATCCTGTCAATTACTGAAACCCAAATTCGCCAATACCAATGGAGGGACTCTCATTCAAGCCATATTACCTTTTCAACGATTAAATCTTGATTTTAAAGGCCCTCTACCTACTTCTATACATGGCAACAAATATCTACTTACTCTAATTGATGAGTATTCCCGTTTTCCTTTCGCTTTTCCTTGCAGAGATATGACAAGCAAAACCATTATCCACTGTCTAAACAAACTCTTTTCAATTTTTGGTTTGCCTGACATGATACATACTGACCGTGCTTCTGATTTCTTAGCAAGAGAAATAAAGGATTTTTTACACAAAAAAGGAATTGCTACTTCTAAAACAAGTAGATATCATCCTGAAGGTAATGGACAGATTGAAAAACTCAACGGTACCTTATGGAAGGCCATTCAAACAACATTACATTCTAATCAAATGAAACTACCTTATTGGGAAGACATACTACCGGACGCACTTCATTCAATTAGATCATTACTTTGTACTGCCACTAATATGACTCCCCATGATAGACTATTTAAATATAGTCGTAAATCTGCTTCCGGAATTTCAATTCCTTCTTGGGTTAAACCAGGCCCAATATATATTAGAAACCACACTAAAACAAGTAAACATGACCCTCCTGTAACGCCTGCCACCCTAATAGATGTCAACCCCCACTACGCTTATGTTCAACTACCTTCTGGTACTGAAACCACTGTCAACGTTCGAGACTTAGCTCCAAACTCATCAAATGAAGAAAACTCTAATAATAATCCTACTACTTCAGAGACTTTATTTGAACCTTCTACTAATGAAAACATTGGTCATGAGGAAGACAAAAATCAATCGTCTGATCTTGAAGAAAATCAGATTTCACTAAAAAATAATACTGAAAATCAGCATTCCTGCCAATCTGTGCGGAGGTCGTCCCGAGTTCGACAATTCCCTAGCAAATATAAGGATTTTGTGACTAAATACTGAAAAAAACTGCAGTTTGGGTTCATATGTTATTTGTAAATAAAATGATTCTTATGTGATTGTAAAAAAAAAAAAAAAAAAAAAAAAAAAATTGTCTATAATTAATTACCCCTTACTTGAATACGGGGAAAATGTTATGATTTAATTTGTTGTTAAGAGTTATCCCTCTTGGGATTGACATTCATAATAAAAGCGCCCTCTGTTTCATTTTCCCGCTCGATCCTTTCAAGAGCGTACGTGTATTTTACAGTTAATAAAACCTTTCTAAAAGGCAATTCGTTACTTACTGATACTATTCACTTCAATGATGATATAGGAAGAACCGGACAGGTGCTCACTATCTTTTAGCACATACTATCTTAGTTGTTTTTTTGTTTTTTCCCCGTAAAGTGACGTTTGTTATTAATTCACCTTTAAAAATGAATGTTTGTACCATGAACGGCCGTCGCCGTTCTAATAGTTTTTAACATAGTCGGCTTTCCTAATATTTTCCACGTTTTGAGATTTATTATTGACAGATCCAATCCACTGTTTAATTGAAATTGCTGAAAAAGTTAACCGTTACATATTTGCGTAGATTTTCATCTAAGCGTCCTTAGTTCTGGTTTGACATACACGGCTTCTATTCTGAGTTTTCCTAGGGTGCGAACTTTTATGACCGATCTTATTGCATAAATGGCATCTTTTTGTAAAAAAATGGACAATCCCTTACCTAATGTATTCCACCACATCTGAAACAAGAGCTCCGTGCTTTTAGTTTTCCTGAGTTTCGGTAGTTAGTGTCTGTGTGCCATTTCGACGGTGTTTTTTCTTAGTTACTTTTTTATATTCACGATGCTTGTTTCGATATTTCTTGCATTTTTTTTAAAAATAATTTCTACTTTTTGACAATCCTCAGTCAATTTTTGAAGTATTAAGTTCGGTTCATTTTCTAATTTTGTAAGGAGTCTGCGCTTGATTTCCACATCTTTTCCCGAGGTTAACCCTTGCGCAAACACAATATATTTAAAATTGTCTGCTGTTAGTTCAGACAACTAGAAGTCATCACAGTGTTTGTTTACTACAGCTCCGTAAGTTGCAAACACGTCATTATCGTCTTTTACCATATTCAAACATCCCCAACGCTTATGGAAAAGAGACGTTTTCGGCGAGAAAAAGTTTTGTTAACAAATTTACCGTCTTATTGAATGATAAATCTGCTGTTTTCCAAGGCAAGATGTAATCCATGAATTTATCATGCTCAGCCGGCTCCAAATGTTCGTAGTAGAAGTCTGGTTTTCTTTTGATCAGACCAGTTGCTGCAGTCAATATTAAACAAATCTTCATAACGCCGAAAATACACTGCAAATGATTTTTCGTCTTTCTCCCATTTAAAAGTGTCTATCGCGGTTCATATTGTATTCTGAGAAAATGCTGAATTGCTTTCCGCGTTCACATTGTTTTTAACAATTTCTATGAGTAATTCCTCTGTTCGTAATCGACGTTCGGCTAACTGTTTTTCGGTTGCTACTTGACATTCCGCTAACTGTTTTTTACAATGCCTGTTGTTCGTCCCATTGTTACTGACGCTTTGCGGCATCGATATACAACTTGGTCAAATATTCCAGCGCTACTTTCAATTCAACCATTTTGCTTTGTTAGCATTAGCAGTTTCAAAACATTCGCTGAATTTTACAACACCATTTTATTATTTCTTATTTCTTCCTCAATACAATAAAAGGAACAGAAAAAATCATAAATATATAAAAAGTTCATTGTAAAGAAAAAAAAATCAAGTGTATATTTTTCTACTGAAAAAAAAATAACGCTCGATTTTAGCTGCGGAAAGCACAAGTAATGAATTCTTTTTGCAGAAGTATAAAAATGTACCTTTCTAAGTTGCGACGAACTGTTTTCTTTTTGCAAAAGTATAACGCTATCTTTGAAAGTCGTGACGACCTTTTTTCTTTTAAACTCTTCTTTTCCGTAATGATCTTTGTTTTGTTTTGTTTTTTAGTTACCGTGGACCTTTCAGTTGCAAGTGTTATGTTTGACACTTCCTTAGGCTTGATAATATTTGATCCCGACGCCGTTAGTATTTTTAGAATACTATTTCAACGCAAGTATTTTTTCAATGGCGTTACTGGTTTCAATTTCAGTATGATCCTTGAATCCAATGTCGTCAGTGTTTAGTTTTTTAGAACACTGTTTTTAAACGTGAGTACATTCTCCGAATCCAATGTCGCCAATGTTATGGCTTGCAATAAGCCACAAAGAAAACAAAACAACGAAATAGAGTTTTAAAAAATGTATTACTGGAACAACAACGTAAAAATGTTAGTACTTAAAAGAGTAGTAAACGTCACCGAGCAGGCGAGAGTCGCTCTGGTGTTGTATCAATACCTGGGATCAAAAGGTATATGGTTTATAAAATGGATAGAACAGTCTATTTGGAGGGTGTTTCCCCCACAACAATTGTCTTATTGTGTGATGTCTGATTTTGGTGTCTCATTTTCTATAATTTTATTTTGTATTGTCTCATTTTTATTGTCTCATTTTTATTGCCTCATTTTAATTGTCTCATTTTTATTGCCTCATTTGTATTGCCTCATTTTTATTGTCTCATTTTTATTGTCTCATTTTTATTGCCTCATTTTTATCGTCTCATTTTTATTGTCTCATTTTTATTGTCTCATTTTTATTGTCTCATTTTTATTGCCTCATTTTTATTGTCTCATTTTTATTGCCTCATTTTTATTGTCTCATTTTTATTGCCTCATTTTTATTGTCTCATTTTTATTGTCTCATTTTTATTGCCTCATTTTTATTGTCTCATTTTTATTGCCTCATTTTTATTGCCTCATTTTTATTGTCTCATTTTTATTGTCTCATTTTTATTGCCTCATTTTTATTGTCTCATTTTATTGTCTCATTTTTATTGCCTCATTTTTATTGTCTCATTTTGCATTATCTCGTTTTCTATCGACGCGATTATGTCGTTACATTTTCTAAGTGCATATTTATATTTTCTCATTTTGTGTTGTACTTTTTATTGGTTCATTTTCTATTGACTCATTTTCTATAAAATAATTTACAACTTTATTGTACGGTCGACAGGTTTCCACATAGCACGTGTGCATGAAATAATTTATTTTACGGAGACAGGTACTTATAGATATATAAAGACTTTTATTATGCACTGTAATTCACTGGGTGGCAGGTTTGTACGAACGCGTGATAAACAAATCTATTTCCCTACTACCGACACTGCCATCCTTAATTTTTGTTTTCATATACGGTTGGGTAATCTGACACCGATTATCACGTTTAGGGGAATGTTTTTCTACATCTCACTCATAATAAAACAGGGGTTTCTACTCTGAAAGCCGTTTTTTTACATGGGGATGTTGTGGTGTCTATTCTGGATGATATTCCTAAGATTGAGAGATTGGTGATGCCTATTCTGAAATCCATTCTTACCATAAAGAGTTTGGGATTACTATCCTAACCGCCGTTGCTCTTAGTATGACAATACTGATGTGAAAAAGTAATTGTTTTGTTTCACATTTAAAAAAAAACGACATAAGACTTGAATTAAATTTAAAAGTGCAAAAAAAAAAGACTAAAACGGAAAACAGTTAGGACTGCATTCACTGATTTCGATCACTCTAACCAGTTCATATACAGTTAGAAGCTCTAACTATTAATACTTCTGTTTCTAATCTATTATTACTCTAATCGTCTACTTTTCGTAATTTTGTTAATTACGTATTTCCGTAATTGTTTTTTTTAATGCAAACATTAGCTGCATGCTATCGCTTCAAACCAGCACTAATCGACAGAGCAAGCCAGATTATTTAATTTCGTCTAAGACCGTAAGTGTCCACAGTTGTTTAAGAACAACAGTGGCCACCACCAACAATCGTAGTTTACTATTTTGCGAGGGGTATTCTTCTACCAGGCAAAGCTGGTTACGGGTCTTGCTTGCAAGCAACTATAATAATGTTAATAAGTATTTTAACCTCAATCCCCTAGAAAGGCTTACGCATAACTGTATATCTGTAAACAAATATTACCAAACACGTACATATATACATATACATGCACACATGCATAAAACATATACACATATACACACACATATACACACATATATATATATATATATATATATATGATAATTCAAACGAACCACGCACCTGTCCAAACTTGTGGCCACTAAATATACATGCGCACACATATGCATGCATATATACATAGAAGTTAAAACTGTGACATTTTGTTAGGCTGCTATTTCTGTATTGTAGTACATGAGATATAACTTGAAGTTAGCGCAGGGTGCTCATGCATAGAAAGTGTTGGTATATAGCGAAAACTGTAGTGTCATGTGACGTATGCATAGGAACCATTCACTTTTCCTTTGTTAACCTTCTCACCTAAAGAACCCCATATATGAATACATAGTCTATCTGTGATAATTTGCGTTTTGGCGCCTAATAAATACCCGCTTTGCTCAACACACTCTTTTAAATAACACTAACAATTATTAAAAGACGCAATACCATAATTGACACGTTAAAGTATTCTTTGCATTTATGAGCCTGGCTTTGTAACATAGTAGGTGCATTTATAAGTTTAAATTTTGACAAAAAGGCTGAAATATTTCGCCACTGATTCAAGCAATTTAAAAAAAAAATACATTCCCACTATTGGAAATGTAAACTAAGTTTTTCCTTTGAATTTTAGAAATACGTACGAATTTATTTTTTTACACAGGAATAAAAAGAAAATAAATAAATAAGGAAGTTTTAAACAGGAAAAAGTTAAAAAGGTTGAAAACCACTTTGCACAGGGAAATCTTATATTTATGTTTTCGTGTGGATTATTTTCGTGTTTTTTATTAATCTCGTATATTAAATTCTGTTAAAGAATTTTCCCCATATTGACAGAGAAATATATATGCAAATATAATAATAATAATAATAATAATAATAATAATAATAATAATAATAATTATAATAATAATGATAGTAACATAAATAATAATAATAATAAATAATATTAATAATAACAAATTGTTATTATTATAATTATTATTATCATTATAATTATCATTAATAATAATAATAATAATAATAATAATAATAATAATAATAAAATTATTAATAAAGAGATATTACATGCATCTTGAACGATGCGTGGATTAGCAAGGTTTATCGTATTTGAATTACAGCACGAGAACCCGACGGACAAACGCAAAATACTATTGCTAAGGCGGATCTACAAAAACAAAAACACCTAATTTTTGGCGTCAATAACATTATTTCATTCGACTTTTATAAGAAACACGAACTTCATTTTTTTTCTTCAAGTGTACACGTTGCTAAAGTACAAATATTGAAAAGGTAATTTTGTGATTGTTTCTTCAAAGCAGTTAACATGAAAGAGTCGATTTTGCAATTTATTTTTATTAGAAAATTGTTTTACATATTTTCTTTGAAAAAAATCAGAACTTCACTCCGGGGCGAAATGGAAATGAGCAGCAAAGAAATTATACATACAAAATAATCATTAAACGTAAAATTTGAATGCCCAATGAAAGTGTGATACACATAACATAAAAATAGATATCTACTTCTTCTCATTATTCTACTACTGCTGCTATTATTATTATTATTATTATTATTATTATTATTATTGTTATTATTATTATTATTATTATTGTTATTGATGTTGTTATTATTATTATTATTATTATTATTATTATTTTATTATTATTATTATTAGCATTATTATTATTAATGAAACACCTCTAGATAAAATTTTTAAAAACTGTAAATTTATAAGTGACTGCAAAATATCTGGCTGTAAAAGGATCTTGAATGGGTAGTAAACGCAGCCCACAAGGAACTATGCAAGATCAATCAACCCACACACATGATGGAGGCTCACTAGCAAAGCGTATGTTGAGAAATAGAAAATGAAACATAGAATGAAGAGGATCTTTTTATATACGAACTATAACTATAACGACGCTTCTAACAGTTTCGCTATTTGATATTTAGCTAAGATGAATATATAAATTTATAATCATCAAACATTGTCCTTGTCATTTGTTTACATAAAGCACATTTCATTATACACGAGTGCACTTCACTTTCTAATATACTGTGCAAAAAGTCTGTAATCTGTTTTTCAAAAACAAGAACAAACAAAACTTGTACACACACTAGTTATGCAGGATTAAAAACGATAAGAATGCAGCGCAAAGAGAATACTGTCAAACTATCGCTGTAATAAGAAGATCGATTCACTAAAAATCAAGATAAATAGAAGTCGGTATCGCCGAAATCATCTGTAATTACTAGAAATTATTGACAGGATTATCGAAAGAAACGAAACGTGCTGGAATTGAACTGAGATGCGTTGTTACGTAACCGTGCATGAAATACAACATGTGTTAAATAGTAAGAAATTAATCAAACAAAAGTAACACAGTTTAATGCGTAAATGATAATAAAAGCAATGACACTATTTCCTCTTAATGTATGTAGTAATTAGAAAAATAATAATATAAGATCCCCACTACTTCAAATAAACTCGTATTAATACAACAAGTTGTAGCAAAAAAAAATAGTCAGGAACGTTTAGGGAGAAGTAACAGACCAAGTACAGACAACATTATAGTATTTTATTGAAATAGAACACAGAATAATGGAATAACGTGGAGGCTTATGTCTCAGCTGTTATATTATCTTTAGAAAGATCGAACGGTTGCTATCAGTTGCAATTCCGTTTCGTCAGTTAATGTAAGAAGCAAAACTACCGCAAATATTTGGAGACTGGTTTTCACTTAGATTCCGATTAACATTACGTTTTGTTGTCGGTAGCTATAGATGATGAATATAACCATGCCTGGTGATGTTCGATAAAGGGATCTCGCTTTGGTATATAGCGATTGTATGCGCAAGTACGAATTTCGAGAGTATTCTATTAGGCATATACCAAGAAAATCCTAATCATCTGAAAACTTTTAATTAAAAGGGTACATAGTTCGTGCACGTCCTTAATTGGAATGTCGATATGTTCCTACAGGAATGATTGTCAAAAAACAACACTACAATAGGCCATCAAGCACACGATTAACCCCAAATCATAAATTAACATTCTAACTAGGAAACTACATAAACTGAATATTTGACAAATATGAAATAAAAAGTATATATGCTATTCCTGCACCCATTTACATTTCGATACTCTAAACATCCAACCCATTGAACTAAACATATTAACCTATTAAGTATATACATATTATAGTATTAGAGAAAGAATTAATTACCCGAATAAAAATAAAGCTGGCAATCATCAAAAATTAGTACATATACACGTATAAATTCGTCTGTCACGATAATTACCTCAAACATCATTGTATATAAAAATAACACTACCCATACGCAACATTTATTAAATTCTTATTAATATACCCATATATCCATTTAGAATAACCACAAACTAATTAACCATAAGGATATACATCTCATATACAAACAAACAAATAAGTAAGTGTAGTGAAGTAGAAAAAAAAAAGAAATTTAAAAAAAATATAAAGACACAGCTGTTCCTTCCAAAAGGTCGAGCTCTTCAGCGTCCAATAATATTTCACCGTCACAAAAAGAATTTGCCGTCACTTTTCCAACCGTCGTTTCACTCTCTGAGCTCTTCACCCCTGCTTTAAAAAAGTACTGTTTATATGCTGCCCATTTCTCCACTTATGCAAATTGACTATCAACCAGAGCCATCTAGTTTTCCATTTCTCCAAACATCCAATTTGCAAAGGGGGACAACTCAAACCACACGCCCCCTTGATTTACACGACCATCACATGTCAACCCATCACGTAGTCGCTCGACCAACATGGCGGCCGTCTCTCTCGCTGCGATCTCCGCGGAGCCTCTTCGTGGACGTCGCTACTTAGCTCGACGTCGCTGTCTTCCTCTGATGACACCACTACCGGCCGCACATCAAGGATGTGTCGAGGGATGCCGTCGATAGATACATTGTTTGGGGACTGGACACTTGTCAAAATGCCCCTCCCCCAGCGTGTGGTACAGCGAGGATCAGGCGGTTTGATCCACACAGTCGCTCGCTTCTCACCTTCCTCCGCGGGTACCTGTGCAGTTCGGGGATGCCGCCACTCGTACTTGAAGACTGCCCCCGGCGGCACTGACTCCACTTTTTGCCCTGACTTTGGAGCCATATTATACCAGAAGACAGCTTCTGGCGGCGAAATCTGACCCCTTTCAGCTATAGCCTTAATGGTCCACAATTCCGTTTCCGCCTGGTCTATATGCAGCCCTGCAATAGCGCCGCACTCCCCACTTATCCAACACATTCTTCATGGCAGCACGCCTTCCACCTTCTCCGTCCATAGTCTTAAAATCCCCTCTGAGATCTATCGGTCCACCTCCTTCTCAAATTCCACTCTTGTGCCTCCTCGCAACGTATGCTCGTAGCATTACACTCTGTTGTTCAGTATGGGAGGTTCTCCCTTCCATGCCCACTTGACTGTCCATTTCTCACCACCAAAGTGTGCAGAGAAATCTTGGTCCTCTATCGTGCAACTTTGTCTTACCCGGCCGTTCCTGTGACACTTTTTTCGAATTGCACACCTGCAGCCCCTTGATGTCCTCCAAATCTCACGGAGTTCCTATATACTGTAACGCCCCCTAGTCGAGCAATTGCGTCCATGCCTTGCACCACATCGACACCCGTGACAATTTTGTTAATAACAATCACCTGGATTGTTAGTGACATCCCACGTACCATCAACCGAACGATACATGTGCCATTGCACTTCACCTCTCTGCCGTCAACTGCCGTAATGCCGCTGGTTCCATTGCATGTGTCAACCATGTCTTTGGTGACAATTGTTGAAGTACAACTCAAACCACAGTAAGTATATAAGGAACTGGAAAACTAAAAACAATGGAAAGAATAAAGAATAAAAACGTAAATCAATAAATATAAAATAATTAAAAATTAATGAATAAAAACAAAAATAAAAACAATTATCAGTATGAAGTCTCCAACAGTAAAGAAAGGGCTACAATAAAAAAAATAGCATATAGGAAGTATCGACTATAGGAATATAAATGTGCTTTAGAAAAAAGCAGAAAATTAGTCGCCAGACTAATAGAATTCTAACACGTCCGAACTGTCAACGGCTTAACAGCATAAAATGGCACTTCCTCTTCACCGTTTCTACGAAATCTAGAAAACTAAAACAAATGAACGAATAAAAAAAATTAAAAAAAGAGATAGAATTAAAAAAAAATACAGAAATAAAAAATGCGACATAAAAACAGAAAATAAAAATAACTCATGTCAAAACGAAAATGAAATCATCACTAATAAAATATATACAACAATAAAAACAACCTAAGCATATGGGAAACTTTTAAATAAAGGACAATAAATATCCGCTAAGCTAAAAGAACTACCTAACACTTCCCTACTAATGACGGGTTTAACACTAGAACAACACTCCCTTCTCCCCACACGCCTTCGGAAAAAAATACTGCTCACATTTATAAAGCGTGGCAAAAACCTCTATTGCAAATTTAAACATTTAAGTAGGTTGAAATGCAAGAAAATCTACCACAAAGATTTTCCCAAATCTCAGTACCCTGTATATAAAATTTCGAGTATGTAGACTTAAAATTGACAGAGTTATTGTGTAGGGAAATGTACACACACAGACAGACACACGGACACACAGATACACAGAAACGTTAACTTTTATTGATATACTAGCATGGGTGTGCGGCGTTGCCCGGGTATTTGGAGGTGTATGTTGAGCAAAAAAAAAAGCGGTCATTTTTTTAAAATTTGACCCCTATAATGACAACTTAAAATTTATTGGTTAAGCTCAAATAAAATTATTAAGTTGGATCCATGTCCTATGAAGCTAGATCTAAAATTTCAAGTGTTTAGACCCAAAATTGTCGGAGGAGATTGGTAGAGTTCTCAAAGGTCAAATCGTTGACGTGTGACCCCTTAACAGCGAAATTTCTGACCGAACCCCAATCACATCGATTTACCAAATCTTATTACCCTGTATATCAAATTTCGAGTATGTAGACTTAAAATTGACAGAGTTATTCCGTAAGGAAATGTACACAGATACACAGACAGACAAACAGACAGACAGGCACACAGAGGTGTTCACTTTTATAGATAGATAGATAGATTTTCTGATAATGGTAAGTAACATTTTCACTATTATATAAATGGAACTTTGTCACTGTGTTTATGTGTGACAGTTCGGTTTCTATGGACTCCGAAAAAGCATATTCGATTCTTGGAATTTCACACTTCCTATGCCTGAGAGTGTTGATACGTAGGTTTTGTATATTAAGTCCTAGGATAATTGTAAAAAACGACAAGGGAAAATAACTGATTAAAAAGGGGAGTTCGATTTTTACCAACTAAACATTTTTCTCCAGCCTAACATCGCAAATGTTATTTATAAGTTTTCGAACTGCATAAGAAGAAAAAGCAGTAAATAAAATCAATAGTGTGGTCTTCCTGTCGTGATAAGGCTCCTCAACGAGAGCAGACAATCAATCGATTAGAAACTTGGCGAGTTCACTAAATTCAAAATTATAAAAGTATGATTGCATAGAACATTTGTTGATCCTCACTTTATCTCTAGCAATTTCGAGCTTTTCTGCTGGCATTGAATACATTTGGTCCCTACAACTTGAACCAAGACCGTCAACAAGATCCGGACAAAACCGTTTAGCTTTATCAACGTGCCAAGTGCTCCATCAGAGCTGGAACGAAATCCAGAAACAAAAAATACAACTTGATTAATACTGACATCAATTACCTAGAAGAGCAGGTACACAACATTGACATAGACAATATCTATTCAATGTAACATGGTAAGATATGGCAATATTTCAAAGTAACGGCGTGTCAATATTTTCTATATTTTCTGTAACACTTAACTCGCTATTATAAGGCAGCCTCTACAGACTAGTTAAGACAGGATTTGGTCCATTAATATACGTAATATAAGTAATATTAAGTAAGCTTATAAAATCTTGATGACCAATGATTAAAAAAATGAGTGTGTCAGCAATGAGGACATCAGTATACAATTTAAGGGTGTTATAAAAGAGACATGCAATTTTAAGGTTCTGTACAAAGCGACACAATATTGTGATTAAATATCTCTACTTAATCATATGTAAAAAGTTTAATCCTGAAAGAAGCAGCAAGTCCTGAAAACATAAATAAGAAAAAACACAGTTTGAAATAAATCATACACTATTTATTATGAATATACAATTTCTATAGCCCCGTTGCTACAAAACAGGGTTATGAAACCAAACATAGTAATATGGAACAGGAAGCAGAAAGAAGCAACTTTTAGTAGAAGTCAAAGTCACCTAATATAATGGGTTATAAAGAGCATAGTAGAGAACATAACGAAATAACAATATCCAATGTACGCCATAAAGAAAAACTGTTATCTTGTGACGATCCCCATCATTCGACTTATTATAAGAGCAAGCAACCCCATGAAAAAGAACGCCGCTACAAATAAGAACTTCGTGGCAAATATATTTGGTGAAAATAATCCTAGAGTGATATTAACTATTAACATTAAAGGGGCGTTTATAATCTTAATAATAATTTTACATTTAAAAGATGTCAGAAAGCGAGCGAATGTCTATACGTATGCGCAATCCACAGCTACAAGCAAAATGTAAAATAATTGAAAAAATAGAGAAAACTGAAGAAAACAACATTGGCTCCTGTTAAGCCTAGACAGTGTTTTTGAAATTCCTAACGCTCTGTTATTTTTACGGTTAATCTTGTACATGAACTAAAACCGAATATTTCTTCAAAAGGATTGTAGAGCTTTTTATTTAAGCAAAAGTATATGAACATGATAAATAGTCTTTGCGAATCGATCAAAGTTACGACGTTTTCTTGTTTTCAAAAACCTTCAAATGAATATAATTGTAAGCAAATAGAATAAAATAATTTTTCTAGCAGCCATCGAAAACCACTCCGCTTATATTTACTTTTGATTCTACACATTTCTATTATTCGTCTGGATGTCTGGCTCAATTTCATTCTTCTACGGTCATCTAATTCATTCGCTCACCTTCCAAACACTAACCTGTTCGCTTCATCACCCCCAAAAGAGTACTTTAATTTCACATTTTTTGGTCTGAGTCACTATGAAAATAGTAGATAGCAAATGGAAAGTGCAAATATGTTTTAATTATTGCATAATGATCGCTCTATTTCTTAATTAAAAAAGGATTATTTAACTTAATTTTTACAGGCTTGTTTAAATTTATTTATCTGGATTTTCAATCATATTGATCTCTATCTTTTTAACGGTATAGTACACTAACATAGGATTGATTAAACCGAATCGACACGAGATAAATGTGATGCAATGGGATAAACAACTGTATAGAAATTGAGTTGTATAAATGTTAACATCTGTCTTCGCATATATACAACTACATATTCATCTGTATACATGTGTATTCTAGCAAGGGCACATACACACATATATACACACATATATATATACATATATATATACATATATACACATCTATATATCTGTAAATGTGACATTTTCCGTCTGTGTGTGTGTGTGTCTGCGTGAATGTATTTCCCTACCAAACTACTCTGTCAATTTTCAGCCTACAGACTCGAAATGCACACGCGTAAATAATGAAAAAAAGTCATAAAAGCTTTTCTCTTAAATCGACAATTTACGAAATCATCTTTTTCTTTTTTCATTTTTATTTAATAGCTTTATACATTTTCTTTCCCCAGAATCCTATCATAGACAACACAAATATAAATAAATGAACACAACTGAGATTAAGTTTTTAAAAATCACTTTGCCTTACAAAGAAAGGAAATCGTCCCGCTTAAGTGGTTTATTTTTTATTCATAATAATAAAAACATACAAACTAATTTTCATACTTTGGCAGTAGATCATTTTTTTTACATCGGTATTTTCGAATGGTTCTTTCCTTATTTGTTTTCCTCACACTTCTATATATTACTTTTTAAAAAATTATATTATAAGAAACGATATTAAATCGAAGATAATTAAAACTGTGTAGGTTTTTAGCGTCCCAGATTTTTAAAATAATTATTTTGACTGTATTTTTAACCAAATGAAAAGCAAAATACATGTTTTTCTAATATAAAAAAAGAGAAACAAAACTAATAAAATTACATAATTTTAAACACGAAAAGAAGTCAAAATATAATTTTTGGCTAATACGTTTCAATAGCCTTTCAAAATAATATAAAAGAAATAATTTTTTTTTAAATAATAAAAATTGACCAGTTTAGAGTCGGAGATCGCTTTCCAATAACAATTTAATGACAATGTAGCGGTAACGAGACGTGTAATCGTTAGCATTTTTTCAATTTTGATAGCGAGGGATCAGAAAGAGGGAGCGAAATGGGGAGTATACGTTCTAAACATGTTGAAATGCATAGTAACACTTAAAAACGTGTTCTTTAACTTCATTTTTTAAAGATTTGCTTTGAAAAGATTTACTAGAAAATTATACTTCGCCAATCGCTTATCATTTCCTAATATTTTTAAAGGATATTAATACACAATATAAACTAAGATCCACCTATACAATGCATTATCCG
Source organism: Euprymna scolopes (assembly GCF_053919585.1). Lineage (NCBI taxonomy): Eukaryota > Metazoa > Mollusca > Cephalopoda > Sepiida > Sepiolidae > Euprymna > Euprymna scolopes. The sequence goes on from NC_136492.1 coordinate 34,108,968, forward strand.
TTTCGTGTCTTTATTCTTTTCGTCATTTTTCCAATTTTATTCAACGGAATACACCCCTCTTATATAAAAGATCTTTCATTTAATTAACTGGCAATGATTTTAAGACAATTTTTATCCAATGTATTCCGTATTATTTTCACTGATCGCCATGTTTTTGTCTGCGCGTTCACACAATTTTTGTACTCCATAAATTAATTATATATACTTACTATTCTATAGCTAGCTATATAATATACTAACCCAAAGGGTCACGGGTAATGTGATTTTTATATAAAAAGCGTTGTCTATATGCTAATGACGCCCGTCCTTGTAGTCTTGTAGTCTGATGGGCTTGTGGTCAAGGCTACTTACTTTCAGTAAGTAGCCTTGACCGCCCTGGGTTCGATGACGTACGGGTTTAGCAACACCAACAGGTTGTCATACACCTCAAATGTAGGTATGTTGATTACTATATACGAAGAGTGTGTCAACAATTAATGCCTTATATTTTTATTCCGTCAGAATGCATCGAAGTAGATTGCAAATTGTATTGTCATGACATTCATGTTCACATTCTTTAATCTCTCTATTGCAAATGTCGCTGGTTTGAAACTCTGTGAAAGCAAGCTGTTATCGACATGACATAAAAGCAAATATTCCTCATTGAATTCCTGAATAAAAGTCTATTGTAAATGCTTGTGACGATGTAAAAATAATAGTTTGGGGGCACATATCTAGCTCGTTTGAATGGTACCATTTTGTATTCGGATTTCTTCAAATGTTGGCGTTCATAATTAGAATACGTTAATTTTGCACCTACCACCGTATATATACAAACATGCATATATATATATATATATATATATATATATATATATATATATATATATATATATATATAATTCTGGAAGTTTAACTAAAGATTGCGCAACTTAAATCCTTCATCGTTCAGACATCCATACAGGATTTATCCCATTGTCTCTCAACGAATAAAATCTTCCATTCATTAATGCGTGCATCTATGTGTGTCTTTCAGTGATGTATTATTTGATAAATATACAACTCTGTGTTAAAAAAAAAACTAGAGACAGTCAAGTCAAAGAGCGTAGAGAATGTGGCTGGTTTATCAAAGCTGTCCTGTTCCGCCTGACTGGTCGAGCTATCAGATCAACCAAGGCTGGCTGAGCATTGCCTAGCAGTTTTTAATTCGATGATCTGATAGTCAAGATGATCAAGGCCACACATATATCGTGACAACCTTCCCAACTCCAGACCATCACGCTCATCACTCCTGGCTCCAGGACGGTTAATGATCCGTCTAAACTATACTGAATATAAAGCAACGGTGTCTTATATTTATAATTTCTGTGGTGTCAACACTGACAGACCTATTAACAAGGATGTACTGATCATATCGAAATATTGTTCTTTTATCTTAAAATACATAATCATATTTGACTAGAAAAAAAGATTATCTATTCAAGTGTTCTACATTTAGAAATCATGTGAAACTAAATAAAGGAAATATATTGAAATATAAAAAGCAGATTAAATTCATAAACACACACACACACACACACATATATATATGTATATATATATATATATATATGCATATAAGTATGTACTAATTCTCATTATGTGAATGAAACACATCGATATAATATTATGATAAAATATAAGAAAAATTTAAAGTCTGGCGAAATTTTACTATGTATCTATCTATCTATCTATCTCTCTCTCTCTCTCTCTCTCTCTATATATATATATATATATATATATATATATATATATATATATATATATATATATATATATATACTTTTGAGGGATTTAGGCCTAGTGTCCAAAGAGCAGAGTTTATTTTAATGCACTAGTAAATGCATGGATACAATTAAAAGAAACAGTGTCCGTTGTAATATAGATATATAATAAGCTCTATAAGTATAAATATCCTGGAGCTATATTAATATTGAGTAAATTGATTCATAATTTTGAATTAAAAATCAGTTTTAAAAAAAACAAATAAAATCAATAGTTTTTTCGATCGTTTTGGAAACGATATTTATATTGAAATAAACAGTATTTCTTTAACAAAAATTTGATAAAAGGACTTTTTTTATATTTAAACTAAATCTCCTCATCAACAAAAAAGTGGTGGTGGTGGGGGGTTTAAAGGCACCAAAATAAACGAGAATTTTGTATTCAGGCAGATATTCCTGGAAATATTTTTTAAAAATAGTAATGAAAAAGAGGTTACTAATTTTCATGTTGATAAATAAAATAGGGTTGAAAAGTAAGGTTAAGAGAAAATATTATTAATATTTCTAATATATATATATATATATATATATATATATATATATATATATATATATATATATATACATATATATATATATATATATATATACCATTTTTCCGCCCGTTTTAAAAGCTTGTTATTATTTCAGTTCATCTATTTCTCGGAATGTTGATAAAAGCTACTTCTGAATTGTTTAAATAATTATTTATATTACTTTAAATGAAACGCTGATAAATGTATTATTGCCAGTGTATTATCATTGGAGCATTATATTTGATTTTAAAATTATATTTTAGTTAGAAAAGGAGATAAACGTCTTTTTTTTTTCAATAATATTTAAATAAAAAAAAACACTATATCGGTCAAAACCAGTATTTTTTTATAAATTGAATTGTTTATTTATGGTTTAAACGTATTAAGATTAATAAAGATAATAATAGCAATGCTATTAATTTTTGTGGTAGTAATTAAATAATAGTATTTTCATAGTAATTATAATAGTAATAGCACTAATATTAATAAAGAAATAGATATAAATTTAAAGTAAAAAAGATAATACAATAAAAGTATAAAATAGAAAATAATGGAAATAAATTATAATAATAACAACAACAATTATAATAATAATAATAATAATAATAATAATAATAAGTTAGTTATTAATAATAAATGTGTAAAATAGAGTAGTAATGATTTATGTTGGCTTAACCATGTCGAATTTCAACCAACGTTTATGAATGCATCCTGTAGGAATTTCGTCTTTTAAGTTTAAGAGAATGGATTTACTGGCATCATATTTTAATATATTAATATTTATAATAAGAAATATCTACAACGTGCGCAGAATTTGTATTCCGGCATGTACGCTTTATAAAATCCTAATACTTTCCATTTTAAATTAAAGGGGATATTTCCATTATTAAGGTTCCAAATATATTTTGATAAAAATGTCTGGTTTGTTAAGAATAGATTTTTAAATGAGTGCTTATGTGTGGAGATTCTGTGTTTACTAAGTCCAGATAGGGACCCAAAGTTAATTGCATTTTGTTTAAAATATTTATAATAATTGTTTTCAGCTATATTTAGAGTGGTATTGGTATGTAATACGTTTGGTTGTATTTGATTAGTAGATTGATTAATGGGGATGTTTTCATTGATTAATTGGGTGCTGCAATTAATCTTGAGGAAGGGTTTCAAAGTTAGAAAAGCATTTCATCCAAGGCATGAAAATTGTTAATCAAAATGTTTTTACTATAGACTTTAAAAATAAAGGTACAAGATTCAATTTGAAATTTATTTATCTTCAAAGTGTACTTTTTTAGATTTTACAAAGTAAGGTATAAAAATGTAATACCTTACTTTGTAAAATGTATAAAAGTGCACTTTGAAGATAAATAAATTTGTACCTTTATTTTTAAAGCCTATACCTTTATTTTTAAAGCCTATAGTAAAACATTTTGTTCATGCGTTGGATGAAATGCTTTTCTAACTAGTATCGTATCCTTTTAAGATTATATTTTATTTAATTTATTAATTTGGATTTAAAAAAAAGACGAATGTGCTTTTGTAAGTATTTATACAAACTCTCCGCCTCTCTATTTCAGATCGTACATCTCCTCACACCACATGTAATTTTTGCAACCCCCTCTTTGTATTATTACAGGTTTGAATATTCTCTCTGTTTCAGTTTGTAATTCTCCTCATACCACAACTCTTTTTTGCAACTCCCTCTTTGTCATACATGTCTAAATAATAAGAAAATCTGAATGTTTTTAACAAAAACTTAAAAATAACTTTTTTAGATTAAATTTTTTAAACTTCTTTCCGAATAGAAACTCTTTACAATTTAAGAAGGAACATATTTCATATAGGTTTCATCAAAAATATCCAGTAGATAACAAGAAAATAGTGATGAAAATTTTAAAAGTAGTGTATAACTGGTTACGCTTAATAGTAATCCTCGCTAGCGAAAGACTTTGTTATTGTTATTCTATTATTATTATTTATATATTAATTTGCTTGTCCGTACGATGTCACGTCATCACCATCGCAAACATTAATTAATGAAACGCGTCATCATCATCGCAAACATTAATTAATGTGAATTATCTCCCTTTATTGTTCAATCTTTATCAATTAAAAATCCTTAACACTTTTATTTCCCAAAAGTTCCTGAACAAAAAAAAAAAATAATAACTGTCTATTTATGGTTCCGGATTATTTTAAAGACAGTTATGCATAGAAGGTATCGTTCCACAGTTTAAATAGTATAGTATTTTACTTACATTTTTAACGATGCCTTCTGTTTTTTATTGTAGGAACGCTTATTCTATTTTATTCAGTAATAAATATATTTTTTACATTTAACGCCACGAGTACGTTTTTTTTACCGTGCCACTTTATGTTTTTTTTATTTAGTTTTTAGTGAGCCTTACACAACAAAAAATATGTTTAGAAATACATGTTACAAAAGTCAAGAATGACTTTATTAAATAAATCACCAAAGTCACCATTCGCAAACACAGAGTCAAAACATATTTTACGTCTTGTTCTGTTTTGTTTTTGTTTTACGGCATATCAATCTTTTTTCGTGTTATTTAATGCCGAATCGAGTGATTTTGTAACATTTATAAAGCTTCACGTTGTTTACATAGTTATTACTTATGTTTTGTTCGTTTTATTTTGATTCTTTTACAGGCATTCATCTTCTAATGCCCACCGACAGGGCATACATATTTAAATACTATAAAAAATGGACACAGCAATTTTTTTTAATATGAAATAAAACAGTGTTTAATTACTTACGATTTAATTTATTTAATGAAATATTTATTTCCTATTATAAGATTTTCAGTATATTTTATTTAACTGAAGAATTTTTCCATTATTTTTATTACATTGTTAGGTGAAGTTATCGTTTCTTTTTTCTTATTTTAAAACAAATTATAAAAAAAAAGATACAAGACCATTAATTTTTTTTTCATTAAATCACTATTTAGGTGAAGGTTTAAAATAGTTAACCCTTCTCCCCATAACCGTTTTTTTATGAAGCAAAATACTTTGTTTCAATAATTATCGTTTAAATAAATATTTATTCTTTATTTCAAGATTTACAGTATATTTTATTTAACTGAAGAAATATGTATTGCTCATACATATATTTTTCCCTTATTTTTTTACATTGTTAGGTGAAGTTTCAGAATAGTTAACCCCCCTCCTCATATTAAGAATGGCTTTCAGCATGATTCTTACAATAGTGCTATCAAAGTTTATTGATTTTTCTTATTTAACAAAAATTATAAAAAAGATACAAGAACATTTTAAACATTTTTTTCGTTAAATCGTTATTTAGGTGAAGGTTTAGAATAGTCAAACCCTCTCCCCTTATTAAGAATGCCATTTTATTATTTCAGCATGATGCTTACATTTTTCTTAATATAAAAAAAGATACAAGAAAATGTTAAGCTTTTTTTGAAAATTAAAATGTTAGATCAAAGTTCGGAATAACTTACTTTATAGCCAATTAGCCAGCTTACTAAACTATATAACATTGACAATAAATTTGATAGGTATAACGTACCTCACATCATTTTGATTATCGAAAAATCAAAATTTAACTGTACTTCGTAAGATTTACAGAAACACTTCATTTTATATGCATGTAATACACAAGAATCTGAATATTATAACAGATTACAATGTGTTTATGGAAAAAAAAACTTTTGTACAGAAAATTCAAAGTGCTCTATTTATATTATCAGGAAGTTGTGATGCATTAATTGAAATCTAATCAATAATTCGACTTAAAAAATATTTGTTAATTTCCAAATCTTCATTGAATAAAATTCAAAATGAATAAAAAAGTCTATCGCATATGTAAAAGTTGACAGTTGCTTATTTAACTTTATTAAAAGCCATCAAAGTCTACTAAGAGCTGCTCAATATTCTGGCTTAATGGATCATTTAGCAAGGAATGAAGATGGTTATTCTGGTGTACCAGTTATTCTACCATCTACATTTACAGGAAGTCCTAGGAATCTACAACAGCTTTATCAAGATGCAATGGCAGTTTTCTGTGACCTATTCATTACGCACACATGTAATCCAAAATGTCCTGAAATATTAAATAACTTGGGGTCATCAGAACTTGCACAAAATCGATGTCAGCAATGTCACACAGCTTTTTAAATTCACAATCTGACTCCCAAGAACCTGCTGACTGACCACTATTCTCACTCCAAGCAGCTGATCGACGTCCCTGTCACCGCCTAAATCATCACCAGCACTTCCTGACAATATCAACAGCATCAGTTACGATCGCATTGACCTTCAATAAAAGTTTAAACTAAAGTTCTTTGTTTTTTCTACTTTCTTCCATACGTTAATTTTATAAGGAATTTCTTACTGATGTGTTTTAAAAGATTTTAACTACCGTGGAATTTCCACGGGTCCTGCTAGTTATTATTATTATTATTATTATTATTATTATTATTATTATTATTATTATTATTATTTAAAACATTTTGTGTTCTACGCTTTCGCTTTTGGTTGCTATTATTATAATTTATATTTGGGGTTTTTGATACAGTAGACCTATAAAGTACTCTTTTGACATTGCAGGTACCTTGTAAAAGGCATATCTTTTTTTCTTCGGCAGCTATAGCCTGCCATAGTTGTATTTTGTATCTTACTCATTTTTATTGTTCGAACTGATTATTTTCTGATGAAAATTGTGTATGGTTGAGTTGATAATGTTTTTGTTAAAGATTTTACTGGACATATTAGGGGCTTTAAAGTTTGTTTCTAATATTTAAAAATCTTCTTTAAGATTTTTAGAGTATCGAGTGTTAAACCATGGGGGTTCTCTATGTCTGTCTTTACGCTTAATGGTTTTGTTTTTGGGTTTCTTTGCGTTAGTGGCTAATGCTTGTGATTTAATTTTGTTTTGCATGGTGTTCAGATTATTTTTTGTCATTCTGTTGTAGGATGAAATGGTTAATATGTTTTTACTAGGTTTAATATAATTATTGCAGTTTTCTTTGTCATTTGTGCTTTTATCATTTTTATTTTGTTATTTAATTTGTGATTTGTATCCTGAGTTTTAAAGGGCCTCATTCTAATATTTTGTGTTTTTATTAAATATGGATTTATCAGAAGATAATTTAGAAATTCTTAAAGTGACATTATGGACTATTGATGTCAATATTGACTTAGTGTGGTTTGCTTCATTACGGGCATATAGTACAGATTGGTTTGGTTTATGATAGGGTTCAAAATAGAGTAATCAAGATTTAAACTTACATCCAAGAAATTATTTATTTTTTTATTGGGGTCGATTTTTATAGTAACTCTATAATTTGTAAAGAATATATGTGGGGATTTAATTGATATTTCGTAATTTTTATTTGTGGACTTTGTAACGAGGAGTGCATCATCTCTGTAAAGCGCCCCTCTAATCTGAATTGCCTGTGGAGTATATCATGACTTTCACACAAGAGGAAGAGTCCAACAATATCAGTGCCCTTAGCTGAGTCAGTCGAACCCATTAAAACGTTGAAACGGTCAGTATATTTTTTCTGATCCAATATCTGTTGTCAAAGGTTATTATAGACTTTCTTGCTAATAGTATTAGATTAATTTCGTCTTGTATTATATCAGTTATTTTACGTTCAATTAGAAGGGACTTTTTCAATAGGATTGGTGATTTCGATTGGTAATAGGATTCAATGTCAGAAGAAAGAAATTTAAGATTCTTTTTATTGTGAATGTTTGAAAACCAATGGAGGATTGTCATAGGGGGTATTATATCACGGATTTAACGATAGGGATGATTCTGTCTAGGATATTTTTTTACTAACTAACCCTATATCAGAATCGAAGGGGCAAATGAGTCTAATAGCAGCGTTTATATTACAGTCTCCTTTGTGATCTTTTAAAATAAATATGTGGATAAATGGTACTGTTATGTCTGTATTTATCTATTTTCTGTTTAGTAAAGTTATTTTTTGATTGCGTGTTTATTCTATTTAGTGCTGAATTATTTGTAGTTCTATAGTTTTTGTTGAGTTCCTAACATATTGGATTTTTTTATTGTAAATAATCCATGGTATTAAAATGCTTAGTTTTATCTGCCGGCGCTATCAATTTATTTTGGTGGCTTTTAGATAAGTATCTCGAAAATTAATTTATTTTTTAAGTGTGTGTGTGTATGTGATATTTTTTTGTTATTTTAAATTTAATATTTTTATTTACGGTAAGTAAGTCGTTTTAAAACTTTTAAGATGTCCTTGTTCTTTTTAGGGTTTACCCTCCCCCCCCCAATTTCTGGCTGATGATGAGACGGTGTAAATATCACAAAAATCTCTTTATCAAAGTATTGTTCAAGACATGTTGTCTATTTCAATAAAAACGATCATACAAACTATTGATGTTGATTATGAATCATTTTACACAATATATATATATATATATATATATATATATATATATATATATATATATATGGAAATTTGGAGGTAAATTATGTAAAATTACAACACTTATTATTTAACAAAGGAGTAAAAATAATTATTGAAGTTTTTCCTTTAATGCGTGGATTTTCAATGAATGTATCATTTCATCTGAGGAAACATTATATCGAAACAGATGTGATTAATTACAAATTTTGCTTATTGGTATAAAAATTATGAATAAAATTAAATGATAGTGAAAAAGTATACTCAAACTTTAAATAGTGAAGATACAGAAAGAGTTATATTCCAAAATTAATTGCGGTTTTCATAATAGTATATTCGAGGCTGTCGATAAATTTCTTCTCTAGTAAACTTATATTAAATTAATATATATTTCTTTATATTCAATTTTTAAAGGTGTTGATATTATATTATAATATATACTCCTATAAATTCGGGTTTTTATGTAATGATATTTATATTGAACACATTTTCTATTTATTTTAAATCAAAATACAACTTTCTTATATTTATGGGTGGTGGGATTGCAAAAGATCTAGGTAATTTGCATAATCTTTAAAAAAATTAATTTTATTAATTCCGTATAGGTTATTTTCGGTTTTCTTATGGGATGATCATTTAAAGAAAACTATTACGTGTAATACTATTAATGCAAATATTGTTGTTGTTGTTGTCGAAGTTTCTGATGCATTTCATCCATTTGTACACAGTACTACTCCGCCGTAATGGTTTAGCTTTTATTTTTTTGAAATGTAATGAATGAGACAGGTCGCAGACGATCAAACAGTCAGCATGACTTTCTTTTAGTGCAACTCTAACTTCGGAAAATGTTGTGGAGCTCTATCGGCGTCTACCCACTTAGCGAGCATCATCAGATGTCGTAAATAACCCACTTTTCATCGCAAGCCACAACAGGGCAGAGAAACCGGTCTTTCTTTTTGCGTAAAGAAGGGAATATTGCACTTCAGAACGTCATTACTTTTCGTTGTCGTTCAATTCGTGAGGCACCAGTTTATCAATTTTTCTTATCTTTTCAACCTTTATTTATAATTTGATAGCAAGATCTCGAACAAGTGTGGGTAGATTGGCTTCGACTAAGACACTTAATTTATCGTTGTTAACATACGGTAGCCGACCACTACGCCCATCATCTTTAAAACTCTCCTCGCCGCCACAAACTTTCTTAAACCACCATTATGATGTCCGTTAAGTAGTTGTTCATCAAGCAAATGTTTCGTTGGTATCGCGAACTGGGTCAGCAGCTTTTCAACCTATCCTGAATTGAAATAGAATACTGTGTGAATTTGCTTTTTACCATGTATTCAACGTGCTGAAAATAAGACATAATTATTTTTAAACGATTGCATTTAAAACGAATAAATATAGCTACACACGCTTTTGAAATGATATAGAAAGTAAAAGTATTACAATGAAAGCTTATGTGAAAATACATCATTTGAAATCAAAATAAAAATTCAGCAAGAACTTTCTTGTCAACTTAATAGTTGCAAATTTTAAAAATGTTAGGCTTTTATTGGAAACAACTGACGTACCAATTGTTATAAGTATGTAATACTTGAGTATTTATAATGTTGCACAATTATGCAGCTCTTGGGTGCATAGAATTTTTTTTATTTTCCTACAACCCATAAACAGAGTACCCTTGTTAACGTTGCGTGAATATAATAATTAATAAATTATTTTATACGTATATGCCAACACTCTTCCTAAACAATTGCACACGAGTTGTTTTAGATAAGAGTTTTACACTTTCAATACGATGTTATGTTCTTAGTAAAGTTTATATATATATATATATATATATATATATATATATATATATATATCAAATTCTATTAATTTAAGAAAATTCCATATAGCAGCCTAATAAAAGCTACGCCACAATCATTCCAAACATAATAATAATTTCAAATTTAAAAAATATAATTTCAAATATTTTTACTATACCTTTCAGAACAAAGTTTCTATTTATAACAAAATCCAAGTTATTAAAAAAAATGTTCGGTAATTATTTTTACCACCGCAACTAAGAAAGCTAAAACAGAAAATTAACGTCAACATTCAAGAATTGTTAAGTTAAATTTTTTCCACTTTTCCGTTTTAAAGAGACTAATGAAGAGGAGTTTAATGATATATTTTTCAATCAGAATATACATCAGGTTAATGGTCTATCTATCAACAATTTTACCACTAATAAACGGTGCCGTTTTCGACACATAATCTTTGCATATATTTTGATGATTGGACCATGCTTCATACTCCGCCACAGTGTTATAATGACCATAGTGTTAATGTCGATTTAGTGATTTCTCGAGAATTCCAACAACTTTTAAGTTTAAACTTTGCAACAGAAGGCAGTTTCAAGTTCTATACAAGAAAATACGGTTACATTTAAAGAATTTATCTGAGCTATACTGCAGCGTCATGTCGATATGATATTGTGAATGAAATAAATAAATGTGACTTTATATTAACGAACGTATTGCTTAAGTTAACGTAATGTCAGATTTATTTAACTTTGTGTTCTATTTTAATAAGTTGTTTTCTGTACAAAGATACGTACAAGCGTCATTATATAGCAACAATACTGCAGAAAGTATGTGCGTGGCAAAATGCATAAGTGAATTCTGTAGTGTGTGGGGTAAGAAAGTAAGAGCATAATTATAGAACAATAGAATACGTATTACTCAGAATAGATTCACATCTATTTTCATTCGAGATAATCCGCGGATATTCATATCCGAAAACGATGGGACTTGCATTACAAAAGCGGAAAACAATTTCGCATGATAGGATAAAGAAGAAATTTAATTATTTCAGAAAAAAATGTGTCGAATACTCGGGGAATAAAAGTAAAAACAGAAGAGAATTAAAAGAGATGCGTATATTTAATGAAGAAATGAATAAGCTCGACAATTTCGCCAAGAAATTGTCAGTGCATTTATATATGTCATGTTAAATGTAAGCTCGATATATTGTTGATGAACATAGCCTCTTATGGAAAGAATAGACGCATCCAAACTAAAATGCTTCCATTCAAATTGTTAGCGAGAAATCTCAAACAAGAGCACGGTAAATCAAAGGACGACAAAACTAAAAAGTCTCATAAAAAATAGTGGACGTATCTTATAAAACGTTCGACTAATTCATTCCTGAACAAAGAATTGGCACAATAGATTAACTAAATTACAAAATAAATAGTAATAAATTTATCACAGAATATTGATAAGGCGAAAAATAATTAATATTCGAATTTATTTTCACGATATGAAGTTATCTTTTGTATCGAAATTATTATTGATAAAACTACTTCAGTTGTCATATTGTTACCTTATCTGAGTATTTGAGGTGTGGTTATTATTAATCAGGACTTCGCGCATTAAAATATAGCCATCTTTAATTAAGATTCTCATAGTTAAAACTGTTTTCGAAGAAACATCGACTAAAACGATACAAATTAGCACAATTATCTTCAGAAACATCTATTTTTTATCAACATCCGATGCTTCTTATTTTAATTCGCGTCGGTTCATACGGATGATAAATTCACTTATAATTGACTAATACCAGTGTCTGGCACGATCCAATTTAAATGTTAGTTAATGTTTACCTGGTTGAAGATTGTAAATGCCTAATATGTTAAAGAAAATTCAAGTAGGGGCCACTTCTAAACATATCTAATATGTTAGTAAACGACACTCTAAAGCAATTTTATTATTATTATTATTATTATTATTATTATTATTATTATTATTATTATTATTATTATTATTATTGGCTCACATGGAGCTTTCACACGAGTCAGCAAACGATCTGATTGGAGCCCTGTGTTGTTCTCTGGAAGCTGAGTGACAACAAGTCTCCCCAGACGTCCAGCTCTCTCCTCCTCCTTCGATAGCATTTGCAAATAACTTTGCATCATCGCAACAGCCTCTTACCATTGATTTCTCGCAGGCAGTGGCCATTGGTTTATACTGGAATTTGAGTGGCACTAAGCCTCTCCAATTTCCCAGTTCTCTTCGCACTTGTCCAGCGAAGGTCTGGCCAGTGCTCCCTCGTCGGTCTTTCCATCCTCCTTGACCCTTCTCGGCTCTTTGTTATCACTTTTTTTGGAGGGTGGAACGGTGGTGAAACAATGGAGAGATGCATGATGGGGGTGTAGAACATGTAGATCTGCAGTTTCGGTGTTCTTCATTCCCTGTAACGTTTCTTCGTTATATCGTCTTGCGTTATTCTCCGCATTCAAGGCGTTTCCTTAATATTTCAGCCATTTTCATTATCGTTAGGCGTTGTATTTTTGCAGCTATTCCTCTGATTCCAATGTCTGCCATTCTTTTTTCCAGGTTTTTTGGGATTGTTCCTAGTGGTGCTACTATTATCGGTATTATTTTGATTTTCTTCATCATCTAAATCCCTTTTAACTCTCTGGCTAGTTCTGTGTATTTGCCTCGTTTCTCTTTTTCTTTCATACTCACCCTGTGGTCAGCTGGGAGAGAAAAGTCTACGATTTGACAGGATTTTTCTTTCTAGTTAATGATTACGACATCTGGCCTTCTTGCTTGAATGGGTTTGTCCGTCTGTATGTTCATATCCCATAGGATTTTGTGGTTCTCGTTTTCGAGTGCTGTTGCGGGTTTATGCATGTACCATTTATCTGTACGTTCAAAATGCAGCCGTTTGAACAATTCCCAGTGCACTGCCCCCCACTTGGTCATGCCTGTTTTTGTATTCCATTTGGGTCAGTTTCCTGCATTCACTTACTATATGGTTTATTGCTTCGTCTCTTTGTCCACAGAGTCTGCATTTGCTGTTTTCTTGTGTTTTATCGACCCTTGCTTTGATATGGTTGGTTCTTATCGAGTTATCGTGTGCTGCGGTTATTAGGGAGTCAGTTTCTCGGTGTATATATCCTTTTCGCATCCATGTCCAAGTCTTTGCGTTATTCTCATCTTTTGTCATTCTTATGAATCTTCCGTGGATTTGTTTCTCTTCTCATTTCTCTTTTCTCGTTTTGTCATTTATCTATCTGTTTTCTGTTTATTTGGTTTTCTCCGTATCTTCCGCTGCCAAAATTGTCTTTTCAGTGTTTTGCATTATGTATTTTTCTAGTTCTTTTTTTGAGTCCTTCACACAGTCTTCTATAGAGACCAGTCCTCCCCCGCCGTCTTTCTTTTTCACGTAGAGTCTGTCAATATCATCCTTTGGGTGTAGTGCATTATGCATGGTCATGAGTTTCCTGGTTTTCTGGTCGAGCTGTCTCAGTTCTTCATTTGTCCATCCTATAAACGGTCCAGAGTATCTCACTAGTGACACTGGCCATGTATTTATACCTTTTATTAGGTGTCTGCTATATAATTTAGTTTCCTGGAGTTTTCTTGTTCTCTTGAGGGATTCCTTTCCAATTTATTTTTTCATTTCTGCTGTTTTGATTGTATCCGCTTCCAGAATTCCCAAGTATTTATAGTTGTCTTGTTCCTCTAGTGCCCTCATTTCTGTTTGGTTGGGTAGTTCCATGCCTTCTGTCGTTTCCAGTTTTCCCTTTTTTATAACTAGTAGTGCGCACTTTTCCATTCCAAATTCCATTTGGATATGTTGGCTGAAGATCCTGGTAAAGTTAATTAGTGTCTCTAGCTCCTTTTCGGTCCTTGCAAAAAGTTTTAGATCGTCCATGTGGTTCATATTTTCCTCTGTATTGGAGAACTTGTATCCGGCTTGGCACTTTCTCAGAATAATATTCAAGGGCATCATGGCTATGATGAACAGTAATGGTGATAATGAGTCTCCTTGGAAAATGCCTCTTTGTATATAAATTTCTGTTATGTGTTGTCCATCTGCTGTCAGTTCCAGTTGCCATGTTTTAATTGCATTTTCTATTACATTGGTGACGCCGCTTGGAATTTTATACATTTTTAGGCATTCAATTATACATGCTTGGGGGATCCTGTCGTACGCTTTTTTGTAGTCGATCCATGCCATGGCTATTTTTCTTCCTTTTTACCTCCTTTAGGATCAACATATAACAGAACATGTTTTCCTCTTTTTCCTTTTTGGCATCCTTTCTGTTCCTCGGGGATGAGTCCACGGTTATTCAGTGAGTGGTAGAGTTGTTCCCTCAGTTGTATTGTCAGCATCTTCCACATGGTGGGTAGGCACATGATTGGCCTATAATTGCTTGGGACGATTCCGTTCTCCGTGTCCTTCTATAGCAGTGTGGTTCTACCTTTTTTCATCCAGTCTGGTACATTTACTTCCTGTATACATCTTCTCGGGTTTTGGGCTAGCCTTTCGTGAAAGGTTGTGAATTTTTTGAACCAGTATGCATGTATCCCGTCGTGCCCTGATGCGCTCCAGTTTGCCATTTTTCCTATGGTGTTCTTTAGGGTTTCATTGCTGATTTCATTCACTGTTCCTTCTTCGATTTGTTGTAACTCTTCTTTAATGTCTTTCAGCCATTCGGCATTTCTAATTTGTTCTCGTCGCTCTTCCCATATGTTACTCCAGTAGAATTTTGTGTCCGTCGGATTTGGTTGTTCTGTTTTTGTTTTTCCTCCGTTCACATTTTGGTAGAATTGGCGTTCGTTGGTTTTAAATGTTCTGTTTTGTGTGCATTGTTTAGCTTTATATTTATGTCGTCTCAATCTCGCTTCTTTTGTTTTTATTTTTTGGTCCAGTTCTTCATGTTTCTTGTTTAGCCTCTCCCTGTCATTTACATTTCCAATATTCCTTTTTTCCACATTGCTTTCTTCCTGTTGATCATTTTGGTTTCTTTTTTAGGTTTCTGTATTTGGGTTCCTAGTCTTACTTCCCATCCAGGTTTTGTCGGTCCGCTTGTTCCCGGTTGTTTTTCTGATTTGAGATTCATACTTACCATTTTGGCACCTCCGTAAATGAAGTTGTTTAAGTCTGTGATTGTGTTTGTTGGGATGTTTAGGAGGAGCTTCTTAACCTTCTCAGTTTCTGTTTTTAATTTCTTCTGCTCTTGGTTCTTTAACGATTGGAGTTTTGTATTTTCCTCATTCATAAACTGTGTTATTTTATTTATTTCATTTGTTTCTTTCTCTGTTCGTTCTGTTTCAGTATTCTTGGTTTCAACATTTTTAGTCTTTGGTCTTCGTAGGTTCTGGACCTTTGGTGTTTTAATTGTGAGGTTTCATCTTGTAGAGTTTCAACTTGTGGGGGTTTTCTACGAGCAGTTTCATTGGGGGGGATGTTTCTTGTTCAGTTTCCTCATTTATTTTTCGCTGTATTTCTGCTAGTTCTAGTTTAGAGAGCCGACCTTTCTTGAGTATTGCGTGGTCCGTAATTCTTTGTTCTGTCGCTTGGTGGTTACTGGAGAGGTCCCATAGTTCTTTCATTCGTTTCCGATAACTTCCATATCTATATTCAGGATAACTTATTTAATAGCATTCCATTACTAGTCTATTCTCTTTTGTTTTCCATTTCTTTCTTCGGTTTTTTCCATTTTGATGATTATCACTGCTGTGCAGTGTTTTTGCGGTATAATTTTGTTCCCTGAAATTAGAGGTTATGCTTACCTGTTCAACGTCCATGTTATTTGTGATTCTCAAATTAAGAAGTTGGCCACCATTCGCAGGATGACGACCGGGTCCTCCATGCTGGCATGACACCTAGATCTTTCCTCTGGGTCCCATTGTTTGAATTATTTGTACTTGACATTTTTCATATTTTGGTGTTTGTGGCAACAGCGAGCCCAGAATTGTTTAACCTGTGGTTTTGACGCAGGTATAGTGCTTGGCTCCCATGTATACATGAGGTATCGTGCACTATTACACATACATATAAGGCATAAACAGAAGATTAAAAAAAGCAAATAAATAAAAAAATAAAATAAAGAAATAAAAAAGAAAAAATAAATGTTTCCCCTTGTCCTCCTCTAAAAAATAAATAAATAAATAAAATAAAGAAATAAACGAAATATTAAAAAAGAAAACAAAACATTTTTTTCGTATTTCCTTCTAAATAATATATATATATATATATATATATATATATATATATATATATATATATATATATATAAGCTGAATAGAAATTTAACTAAGTATTCTACTTAGTTAAAGTGGGTCGTAATGCTCTGAAAGAAGACGTTTGATGATAGGTCTACCTTACACCATACTGGTTAGTCGCTAGAAATGTTAGATGGGAAGAAGAGGAGGAAGGTTATTTTCCCTGATGCTGTGGTAGTATTTAGTTCCCTTGTTCTAAGTTGGGGTACTTTTCACGTTGATATCGCGAAAAGCACTAAAGGTTCGGAGCAACATTCAGCTAAATTGTTCCTCAGTCGCCTGCCTGCCCACTTTTCGCATTCATGTTAGAGGTCCTGCATTAGTGAAATGTAAATGAACAAACAGAATTATACATTTATATCGCAATATAGACTGCTTCTTAAAATAAATTCGAAGTAATAGTTAACTTTTTGTGTTTGTAAAACGAAAAACTCACTTTCTTTCCATTCTTTTACAGAGTTTCGGTGCCTCACACGTGTTAAATTATCTCTATTAGGACTCGTGTAAAAGTTAATGTCTAGTCTTCGGTCAGTTAGAGTGTAGTGATTTTGATGAACGTCACAGCCCTTTGCTATTACAAACATACACGCATGTATACATATATATACACAGCTTTCCTGCCCATCTTTGCCAACAAGGAAAAAAATGAGTTCTTTTTTTCTTTCCCTTGCTTAAAGCCAGCCGCCTTGAATTATTTTTGTGCCATTTATGTTAGAGGTCCTGCATTAGTGAACTTTAAATGGACAGACAGAATTATACATTTATATCGCAATAGAGACTGATTCCTTAAATATTTATTATTATTATTAATATTATTATTATCATTATTAACATTATTATTATTATTATTATTTTATTATTATTATTCAGAAAACACAGCGAATCACGTTAGACGCTCGTAACTCTTGTTCTTATAATAATAAAGAAATATATATCAACGAGCAACAAGCGGAGCGCGGAAGGCGAGAGAAAGAAGCCAGTTTATCGACCTTAAGTTGAATTACATGATTTCAAACTAAACACTTTTGTAAAATATTGTTTCAGAAAAAACGGTGTAGAAACTGATGACAAAATATTTTTATATATTCACTAGCAGTTTTACCCGACCTTGGTTCTGGGTGGATTTAATGCCATTTTTATGCTTATTGTATGTATCCTTGGTAAATTCAATATTTCTTTTTTGTAATCCTAAAATTATTTTAGCAACAGACCAATGTAGTTTCCACATAGTGAATGCAACGTGCCAACAACAATCTATTTTTTCTGATTTGTACCCTAAGCAGCTATTCATCCAGCTCTAAACCAATTATTTTGGCAAGGTTTTGGGAGCCATGATTTTTTTTTGTATGCAGAAGAAACAACAGGATCAACATCGATTATCTATTCGTAAGAATTTATGTGGTTGTATCAGTATAGTTCAACAATTCGTCAACTATGGCAAAAAATTCCTTACCTTATGTTGCTGGGCGTACTACTTGTTCTTGGTTGTTCAGGCCTATGTTTTGTTAAACCGACATCTAAGAAACCTCTGAATCATATTTTCATTAAATATGTGTATAGACTGTGTTGCAATTTCTTAAGGATCAGTTTCTTGTTCAATGGACATTCAAAAACAGAAAAATAATTTACTGTTGTACTGCTTAAATTTTATTCTACAGCCACGACAGAGTTGTTCTTTTTTCCGAAAAACAACAGCAATCGCTCCTGATGGTAACTAGATACAGCGATAGAAAGCACTTGAGAATAATATGGCCGAACCCGAATTTGTGGGGGCATTTTATATAGCATGACTGCTGAAATTTAAAAGAACACTCGGTAAATGGAAAGGATATTCGCAAAGATTAGAAAAAAATAACTCTGTCGTGTTCTATCAAATGTGCTTACATTATACATACATATATATATATATATTATATATATATATATATACATATATATATATATATTTAATGGTTCGAATTAAATTTAAAAAAACAAAATACTAGTATAATGTTTTGGTTTTGCTCTATACAAAAACATGCATATCCAAGGCACCTGTGTCATATCAAATAACCTACTGTTGATTTTATATACGGCGCCTTCGGATTGAGATTCATAAAACTTCTGAAATGTGCTTATGTTGTTAAGCTGTGTAACGGTATTAACTTTGGTCAAAATCGTCTGTTACTTCTTCCATCGGATTATTTTATTCCCGATACGTATCGGAGCTATGCAAATACAATGTTATATAAGAACACTTTCACTCACGTCAAGTACTTTCGTGTGAAATTTCATAAAAATAGAACCTGTTTTCAAGTCTACAGGGGAACACACACAAACCCATACACAAAATTACTTTTATATAATATAAAGTAGATAGAAATATAGATAGAGACAAACGCTATAATAATATCAAGCATTTAGATTGCTTTTATAAAACTGAGAACTTATTTGAAAGCTACGTAATATCCTATGCATAATTTTAGTGACTTCCTATTAAATTCCCAAAAATATACTTCAACTATGCTCAGTTAAGAAAAAATCAATAGAAGATGAATAGAAAAAGGCGACATTTGAATTCCCATATAGTTTTATGTATATTTGTACACTAGAAAATATCATATTCCGCGCCTTTTTCGTTCATTAATCATGGGATCAAAGAAACAGTATAATTACTAAACTTCTATTCCAATATCGCGATAAGATATTCGTCGTTCCGGTTATTAAAAATGAAAATTAATAATTGCTAATAACTGATAACCTTAAGATTAAAACGTTCGTCTAGATTTGTCGAAGTTTCGTTCAAATTACTTGCGTTGCAGATTAAAATGTCATTATTCTACGAGATCAAACACTGAATCTCATGAGATTGAAGAACAGAATGGATCAGAAAATTGAATTACGTCTTAGATATTAGTTTTACTGAGTTTGCTTCCTAATAAAATATTTACTTTTAATTTAATTCTGATTCAGAAAAGGGGCGTATATTCGTAATATACGCCAAGTCTTTTTTGGTTTGTTTATTTAGCGACGAAAATTATATATATGCATAAAGAAATGGGTGTATATATATATATTGAAATAAATTCAGTGATCATTATGAATTTAGAAACACTAGTTTCGTTGGGGTGTATCAAATATTTGAAAATATTTTGATCGCTCAATTAACTTAAGAGAGAATCCTAAACATAATATATTTTTCTGTCTCTGTCTTTGTCACTGTCCGTCTGTCTGTCGGTCTGTCTGTCTCTCTCTCTATATATATATATACGTATATATATATATATATAAGTATATATACATATATATATACATATATATCTGTGTGTGCATGTGTGTGTGAGCGTCTGTGTGTTGTTTTGGTAAAAATATGTTGTTTTCAATTATATTTCACTTTCTGTGTATACGAGTTCTTTTGTTTAGATGCTCAATGTATGTTAAATATAACAAATAAGCATATATAAAAGAATACATTCTAAGTTCAAATATTTAACTTATTTAAACAGTTCTTCCAACATGTGAAAAATGTGGAACAATTATTACAGATTTGTTTCGTTAAGCAGAAACATGCTAATTATTATTATGTCAATACCGTTGCTTTTCGTGCATATACTCCCCATAAAAATTAGAAATACTCAACTTAAATAGAAGGAAATACATGCCAATATAATGATGCGAGTTGAAAATGTTCATAGAAGACTCAGTATCTTGTGCTCTTTTCGCCAGCTATCATTTTCATATGGTAAAGCTAGGCAGGTTTTATTCAACCTATTAAATAAAGGTTCTAGAAAAATACTTAATTCTACAAAATATAGAAATTACTATTTTATTACTAGTACTTTCGTTGTCTAGTATTAATTTTCTGTAATGTGTTTACAAGGGTTATATCTAAAAATATTTATATCAGTTTAAAATACGAAACTAATTTTTCACTTTTTTTAGACATACAGTTATATTGTTTGGAAACTTCTAAAAACATTATTGTTTATATATTATAATATATATATATGCATATATATGCATATCTATCTATCTATACTCCTATAAATTTGTTTTTTTTTGTGTGTACTGATATTCATATTAAAAACCCTATTTTCTATTTATTGAAAAGGAAAATACAACTTTCTTATATATGGATTGTGGAATTGCATTCACTAGCAAAAGATCTAGTCTATTTGCATATTCTTTTAAATATTCATTTTAATTAATTTCTTATTAGTTTATTCGGTTTTCTTATGTAATTATCATTTTTATTTTAATATTACGTGTACTTATATTAATGAAAATATTCTACATAATTTATACTTGCATAATATTTGCGTAAAAAGTTTATAGTACATACAAAGCTGTGTCCATATATATTTATGTATACGTATATATTGTTTTTACAAATTTTGCCTACCCAGAGTTTTTGGTCTACAGACAGGAAACTTCATATATAAGTTATTTGAATCCATGCGAAACTTTAAAATTGGGTTTTAACCGGGAAATATCGGTGCAAAAGTGTGAAAATTAAAAAAAAAAAGAAGAAATTTGCCAGGTGAAGGTCGAACGCCGGCATTACGAAGGCATAAATGTAGTAGCTATTGGTTCATGTTTGCATTATAGATGTCTTCATAGCCCAGTCCTTGACGACAGAAGCAAAAATTCATCGTGAGCTGAACGTTTGTGTTTCGATTCTCGGTGGTGGTGTACGTGTAAGTAATGCCCCTAACCCACTTTCCATAGCAGCAGGGCAACGAAACTTGGCACAGTTATTAGTGTTTCTCTACATAGGAACCACCCAGAGTTATGCATTTCTTCCATCGTTTGTGCAGCTCTGGAGACCGTTTTTGTAGAATACCCCAGGTTGGTCCTCCAACCACGATGTGACTACAGAAATCAAGAATCATCATCTGGGAAAGGCTTTCCTTTCAAAAACATGGCTGGGAAGAGGTGAAAATCAGAGGGTGCAAGGTTAAGAGAGTAGGGAGGATGGGGGAGGATTCTATAACCACACGCCCGTGTTTCTGATCTGGCGACATGCGAGGTGCGGACCGGAGCGTTGTCCTGCAGGAGGAGTGTATCTTTGCTGATCTTGCCCCGTTCTTGGTTTTGATAACTTCCCTTAATTTCCTCAAAAGTGAAGCATAATAGGCTCCTGTAATCGTGGTACCCTTTACCAGAAAATCTTCCATTACTACTCCGTCCTGGTCCTAGAAGACTGTGAGCATGATCTTGCCAACGGAAGGTTGCACTCTTGCTTTCTTTGGAGGTAGTGAGTCCAAGTGCTTCCACTGCATTTACTGCCTTTTGGTCTCTGGATCATAGTGATGGGCCCAGATTTCATCCTGTGTAATCAGTCTTTTGAAAAACTTTGACTCATCTTCTTGGCACATCTCTAAATTCATCCTTAAGCACTCGACGCGTTCTCGTGTGAGCAACCTGGGAATCCATCTGGTAGAAACCTTTTACATATGCAAATATCCATGAATGATAGTTTCCCCAGACCCTGTACTAATCTTGATATCTTCGGCTATTTGGCGAATAGTAACGCGCCAATATTCAAAAATGGCAGCCTAAACTTGACGGAGAGATGCCTCATCAATGGCAGAAGGGGGGCGACCAGGTCTAGGAGCTGTTTCTACAGACTTCCGGTCATATTTGAATTCACGATGCCAGCGTTTTACAAGGTCATATGATGGGGCATTATCACCATAAGTTTCTTTCATTTCATTAAAAGTCCCCTGTGGTATGCGTCCTTTCAAATACAAAAACCGGATCACTGCTCGACATTCAACAGGCTCCATTTCACACCTGACTCAGGTCAAACACATGTAAAACAGAAACCACAATTAGTTCAGAGATGTAATTTGCCACATAACCCGTAGAGATATAAATCATTGCACATGCAAAATTTCAGCTAGATCAGAATCTGGAAGTGGGTCAGGGTCATTACTTATTGCACGCCCCTCGTATCTATCTATCTATATATATATATATATATATATATATATATATATATATATATATATATATATATATATGAAAATGAAAATGCCTGTCGGCCTGTGTTTCTCTCTGTGTACATTTCTCTACCAAATAACTATGTCAATTTTCGGTCTACAGACTCCAAATTTTAGATACGGAATATTGAGATTTAAGAAAATCGTTTTTTTTGGGGGGCTAGAAATTGTGCTGTTAAGGGGCAAAGTTCAACCATTTGACCTTTGAGAACTCAACTAAACTCCTCCGCCAATCTTCGGTATGAACACTTGAAATTTTAGATATTCGTTCCTTGGATATGGATCTAACTTTATAATGCAATTTGAGCCCAGAACAATAGACGTTAAGGGATCATAATTGGGATCAAAGTTTTAAAAAATGTTGATCTCTGCGATCTCTACCAAATTACTCAGACAATTTTTGGTCTAAACATTTTAAATTTTAAACAAAGTGTACTCAGACAGAGGACAAGCTTTTTAATCGCGTTTTATTTTGTTGCTGAAAATTTGGCTTCCAAGGGGTCAAAGTCTAAAGGATTTTACCTTTGCGGGTCTCTACAAACTATTAAGCCAATCTCGGGGCTGAACATTTGAAATTTTACGAAAAGGGTAATCAGACATACAGCAAGTTTTTTCTCTCTCTCACTCTCTCTCTCTCTCTCTCTCTCTCTCTCTCTCTCTCTCTCTGTATATATATATATGTGTGTGTGTGGGTGTGTGTGTATGTATTTTGGAATATGCAGAAATAAAATGTTTAAATTTGTCAAAATTGTCATGTAACAATACTAACACATTAAAAAGTACACTATATAATATTCTCATTTTATATTTAGTTGTCTTGATTTTTGCAAAAATAGTATACGCATTCTCGTTTGTCAATGTCGATAATCATGCAGCTTATTTAATTGAATCAATATTGACTTTGATTTCATTGATATGAGAACTTTACCGGAATTTAGATATAAAAACATATTGGTTAAAAAATCATGACGGTCCGAGTTTTTTTTAAATTCCACACGAAGTTTCTTGGTGTATCTAGGAGTGTTCTAACGTAGGTTTTGTATCGGAATTAATCTGATGAGTATTGAAAATTGATAATCAAACAATTCTGATTGGTAAACAAACTTCAATTTTGATAAAAGTTAACATTTTTATATAATCTAACATCACAAGTGCATTTGAGTGTTTTACCATCGCACAAGCAGGAATCCACGTCGTATAAAATCACCAGTAGCTTCTTTCATAAGAAATAGTCGCGTTCGAATGAAATGCTTTTTTATAAAGCACAATTGAATCGTGATACTTTGCTTTTATACATTCAAGTCTAATTCAATCGATTATGTAAAAAATTCATAAATGTATTTGATATTTTACAGGGGTTAGGGTTAAAAGTGTTTCTTTTTTGTTGTTTTAAGCAGACTTAAACCATGATACTTTACTTCTGCATTTTAATCTTTTAATGAAGCCAATATTTACAGATAATTTCATAAAATCGACAGTAGATTCTTTACGGTGCAATGTAGACTACACGTACTTTAGACTATTTCAGTGCTGGGAGATATGTTAGGTTTTTCCCCACTAAAATGCTGGAAGAGAGCCGTTAAATACAATAGGACATCAACGATCTAATAAAAAATGATTATTTCATGCATTTCGATTACAATAAAGTAGTGGAGAACGGAAAATTGTTGAGCCTCATTCAATTCCGGGCAACGCCGAGACTGTTTGCTAGTATATACATATATATATATATATATATATATATATATATATATATATATATATATACATTCCAGGGAGAAAGATATCCAAAAATTAAGAATAATTTAATTTCAACAAGGGTCGTTAATAGTGCTCAATCAAAGTGCATAAATTATATTTTTTATTCTTTATGTAAATAGAGTCATATATTGCTACGATATGCAGACCGTTTCAATCATATTTGATTTCATCAGGCAAGAAAAATTAAAATACAAAAATTAAAACGGCTCCAGATCTTTTACAATTTTGTGGAGAGAATAAATGGCATAACTGGCAATAAGCAAAAGAGAAGTTCAACTGTTGCTAATTGCCAGTACAGATCATTAACATATGTACAAGAGAAAATAGTAACTGTTTTCATGTCAATGAGTGATCACGTCCAACACGTGTATCTAGGCTATTTTTATATTTGTTTATTCTTACACACATAGAAACATATATTCTTGCAAAGTAATAATATTTTATTGTATTTTCACAGAAACAAGGCACAGTTCCACTTTGATGTAGGGCGCTACTATCTAGGAGACGTTTGTAGGGGAACCTTTTAGGGGGTTTAGCAGCGATATGATTGTTTACATTACACTTGATCATATGCATGTAAAGTTATTCATTAATAATAATAATAATAATAATAATAATAATAATAATAATAATAATAATAATAATAATAATAATAATAATTGTAGTGTTTATTAGTGCCTCTATTTCTTTTTTTTTTTTTGTCCCTGCAAAAACATTAAGATCGTCCACGTACATAAGGTGGTTCATTTTTTATCTTATATTAGAGATCTTGTATCCGACTTGGCACTTTCTCAGGATATTTTTCAGGGGTATACCGAGTATGATGAAATGTAATCGTGATAATGAATCTCCTCGAAAATTTCTCTTTGTATGTTAATTTTTGTTATGTGTTGTGTATCAGCTGTCAGTTCCTTCTTCTTCTTCTTCTTATTATTATTATTATTATTATTATTATTATTATTATTATTATTATTATTATTATGTAGTAGTAGTAGAAGTAGTAGTTTTCAATATATAATTTTTCTATAATAACTATATTTTATTGTACAACATTTTGATACTAAGAATAAAATTTGAAGATTAATAATGTTTCTTAATGTACGGAATATTAAACAACTGATTAGTTCGATCCTGACCTGAAAAGTATATTTATTTATTGGTATTTTCTTAATGTTCAGCTATGTTTTGTTTTAACTAGATGCATAACGTTCACACTTGATACAACTTAAAAGAACAGTGTCTTTTTTGTTGCTGTAGAGTCGAAGAAAATGAAGGGAGGAAGCGCCTACGTGTCTGCGCGTCATGCCTTACCTTGGAACGCTCCTACGGTGTGCGTACGTGCATGGCCGAAACATGAAAGAAATTCCAAAATGGCGCCGTCCTCATCTTGTAGATTATGCGATCATCACTGGGCCCCACGTGACCGTTCTTTGGCTGCTGATTGGCCGAGGACGAACGCCGGAAGTATAAAGGGAGTGTGTTTGGAACATGGGGGTGTCTTTTCTAGGATCGACGTCAGTGTGATCGTATCGGTGAACTGCTGCAGCTTTAAGAGTACCTTAGTGTGTGTGTGTGATTTTTTGGGACTTGCTCGTCTGCTGACTTTACAGGACTTTCTTTTCTGCTGATTCTACAGGACCTGCCCTTCTGTAGAACTTGGAACAAAACTTCAAGCCTCTTCTTTCTTTTCACACGTAGTCGCCTAAAAAGGTAGAATCCGACTTACTTGTGAAACGGCTTTAAGCTATTTCGGCGAAATGGGGGGAAAAATTGACCTCAAATTAATACCGGATTCGATGGATCAACCCCGGTACTTGACTGGGCGGAAAAGTTGGAGTTACATTGTGTTTTGTCTGGCGTAAAGAACTTCGAACGTGTTGTCCCTCTGCGCTTGTCCGGCGGCGCCTTTGCCGTGTATCAACAGCTCAGCCATGAGAGCAAACAGGACTACGAGACAATTAAGGCGGCGCTGTTCAAGGCGTTTGCGATTGACCCCGCCACTGCTCGGGAGCAACTTGAGGCAAGGACCCTACGTCCGAGCGAAACGGTCGACGTATACTTGGCAGAACTGACCAAGTTAACGGTCTTGTTTGGTGGACTGCCCGAGCGGACCTTAGCATGCAAATTCCTAGCAGGACTCCCGACAGAAGCAAAGCGACTATTACGAGCCAGCTCAAGTGCGGATTCGTTGCCCCTTAATGACCTAGTGGATCGGGCCAGGACTGTAATGAAGAATTATTCCGAGATGAGGGAACCGGTAATTGCTGCTGCCCGGTCCACGCCGAATGATAAGAAACCGTATCAGGGACCCGGTCCACGTGGCGGAATCATATGCTACAAATGCAATGGACAGGGCCATATTGCAAGGAACTGCCGGCAGCAACCAACGGCCGTTCGCTGCTACCGGTGTAAGGAAGCCGGCCATATAGCTCAAGACTGTCCGGGAAACGGAACCGGGCACAAGGTGTCAGCGTCAACCTCTTCCCCACGCAGAAATTAAATGAGACGCTGCCGATCGTTTCGATATATGTCAACGAAACTCTGCGCTCAGCACTCCTCGACTCCGGGTGCTCCCGCACTATCATATGTGCAGATCTCTGCACACTTGGAGAAAGAAGAACGTCCGAGTGACTACCATCAGTGGAGAGACGCGCACATGTTGCGGGGTGGGCAGCGTAAACATTTGGACGAAAAATGGAATCTCCGCTAACCTAGAAACCAGAAAAAAACCCTGAGTTTTGACCTGCTCCTAGGATATGATGCCATCAGAGCTCTTGGTGGCGTCTACATAACGGCGATGGGGGCGGTACATTTTCAGGAGAAAGCCTCAGTGTGTGCTGCACTAAAGATCGACCAACCAGACTTCAGCGTCGAATTTGACGAGCAAAAGAGGGCCTGGACTGCCTCATGGAAGTGGTCGGAAGACCGAGAACCGGCCAAACTGCAAAATGGCATAACGGAATACCATGTGCCCGACCACATGGGGCCCGCGTACGAAGAAGAACTTCGCAGATGGATCGAGGATGGCTGGTTGATTCCCTACCCCTACAAAAAACTTGGACCCCCCAAGGGCCTGATCCCATTAATGGCAGTTGCTCAACAGAACAAAGCAAAAGTCAGGCCGGTGATGGATTACCGAGAACTGAACTCATATGTTGATGCGTTCACAGGCGATGCCGACGTGTGTGCTAGCAAACTGCGAGAATTCCGCCAGCTGGGTTCTAATGTGTCCCTGTTGGACCTTAGAAGGGCATATCTGCAGGTCCGGGTTAGCGAGACACTGTGGCCGTTTCAGACGGTAGTGTTTTCCGGTAGGAGGTATTGCCTCACGCGACTGGGCTTTGGGCTGAACGTTGCGCCCCAAATCATGAAGACGATCGTCAATGCTGTATTGTCACAGGATAAGACCGTAAAAGAGGGGAGATCAGCATACCTTGACGACATATACGTGAATGAAGACGTTGTGCCATCATCACGTGTGAGGGCTAAGCTTGCCGAACTTGGACTGATTTGTAAGGATCCAGAACGCTTTGAGGATGGCGCTCGTGTTTTGAGGTTGAGCGTTCAACAGGAGCGAGGGACCTTGAGGTGGGGGCGCGGAACTGCAGTCCCCGAAGTGCCCCATATCCTCACGAGGCGGGCCATATTTTCCCTGTGTGGAAAACTGGTAGGACACTTGCCAGTATGTGGATGGACCCGGGTCGCAACAGCCAGAATGAAGAGGAGGGCGAGTGCAGTTACCAAAGGCTGGGATGACGAGACGGTGGACAATCTGTTGCTTCGCATGGTAAAAGAAACCATCACAAGAGTCAAGCAGGAGGACCCCGCTAAAGGAGATTGGTGCGTCCAGGGAGACAGACTAAATGTGTGCGTGGATGCGAGCTCCCTCGCGATCGGGGCACTATTGGAGATGAACGGGTCTGTGATTGAGGACGCCTGCTGGTTGAGACCACTGGATGATGCCGCTCACGTCAACCTAGAGGAGTTGGATGCGGCAATAAAGGGAGTAAATATGGCACTCCAGTGGAAGGTTACAGAATTGTGCTTACACACAGATTCGCTGTGCGTGTACCACTGGATAGTTGACACACTAACAGGCAAAGCGAGAGTGCGCACCAAGGCGGCTACCGAAATGCTAATCAGACGAAGGTTGGAGACACTAAGGAAGTTGGTGGAAGAGTACAACCTATCGGTGAACGCGGTGCTTGTCGCTTCCACCCGCAATCTTGCAGATAAACTCACCCGTGTGCCCCAGAGGTGGTTCGACGCAATGAAGAAAGAAGCCTAACCAGGATCGTTATGTGCTGCCTCTATTGAGGAGACGGATGAAATCAAGAGGGTAAACCACGACACTGGACACCCCGGAGTGAGACAGACATATTATTTCGCACACTTAACCAACCCGTCAGTATACAAAAACAGAGTAGAATCAGTGGTCAAGGAATGCCAAATATGCCAGTCAATTGACCCGGCTCCCACCAAATGGCAGAAAGGTCGGCTGGAAGTCGACGGGACTTGGAGCCGGCTGGGCATGGACATAACCCACTATGGTGGTCAGCACTTCCTCACACTAATCGATTGGGGACCGACGAGGTTTGCGATCTGGCGACTGTTAACAAGACAGGACTCGGCTAGTGTCATCCGCCAATTAGAGTCTATATTTTACGAGCGGGGGCCACCCGAAGAGATTCTCACGGACAACGACACAGCCTTTTGCAGCGGGGAATTCCGGCGTTTCATGGACGAGTGGGGGATCCGGCTTAGACACAGGTGTGCGCATGTGCCGAGTGGCAACGGTATAGCAGAGTGGTGCCACCGAAGTGTGAAACGGATAGCAGCAAGGAAGCAATGCACGATTGCGGAGGCGGTATATAGGTACAATACAACGCCTAAAGATGACGCGACTGCTGAAAGTGCACCTGCTAATGCGATACATCGCTATCGAGTGCGTGTTAAGGGCATTGACGCCTGCCCGCCTAATCAGAAGACGCAAGGACGGTACAAGTCAGGGGACACCGTCTGGGTAAGGCCTCCCAATAACCGATGCACGACCACTTTCAGACAGGGACGGATCACCGGCATAATCGGTGAGCAGGCTGTGCTGGTTGATGGTGTCCCACGCCATGTAAGGGATGTCCGGCCCGCCCTTGATATAAACCAAATGGTGAACAGTGAAAGTAATGAATCATCCAGTGATGAAATGTGGATCCGGCCTATGGCTGAGAACCTCAGCACAGATGGCGATAGCTCCAGCACCACTTCTGAGAGCTTGGATGAAGATGAAGATGAAGCGCAGCCGGATGGTAGGACTGTGGACACTGACCCGGGTGGCACTGGTGGAGATGAAGAAGCCCAGCTAATCCCCCTCCGTAGGAGCGCCCGCATCAAACGACCGCGGCCGCAATGCCGCATGTGTGATCTTGAGACCAGGGGGGTTGTAGAGTCGAAGAAAATGAAGAGAGGAAGTGCCTACGTGTCTGCGCGTCATGCCTTACCTTGGAACGCTCCTACGGTGTGCGTACGTGCATGGCCGAAACATGAAAGAAATTCCAAAATGGCGCCGTCCTCATCTTGTAGATTATGCGATCATCACTGGGCCCCACGTGACCGTTCTTTGGCTGCTGATTGGCCGAGGACGAACGCCGGAAGTATAAAGGGAGTGTGTTTGGAACATGGGGGTGTCTTTTCTAGGATCGACGTCAGTGTGATCGTATCGGTGAACTGCTGCAGCTTTAAGAGTACCTTAGTGTGTGTGTGTGATTTTTTGGGACTTGCTCGTCTGCTGACTTTACAGGACTTTCTTTTCTGCTGATTCTACAGGACCTGCCCTTCTGCAGAACTTGGAACAAAACTTCAAGCCTCTTCTTTCTTTTCACACGTAGTTGCCTAAAAAGGTAGAATCCGACTTACTTGTGAAACGGCTTTAGTTGCCAATTAGTATTTTACTTCTCTTTTTCTCTTTCACATTTTATAATCACTAAGAACTGTAAAGGGGTTTTATACAAGAATGCGTGCGTAAAATTATTCTACAGGCTCTTCGTTGTTAAAAGTTATATTTCAGTGTAATGAACGCACTATTATATAGTAATCTAGCCGTTATAAATTATAGAATGATTATAAATAAATATTTTAGGTCTAAGGGTTGATTATATAAAGGAGAAAGTGTTAAATTCCATCGTAAAATGTCCGATATATCCAATGTCTGTGAAAATTTTATGACAAATGATACGCTAATCTTAATTTTTATAGAATATTTTTCAGTGATATTATAAACAAAATCTCCCATTTGAAAATTCGCATTTAACTTGATCCTTAGTCATTTAGCACCAAATAAATAAGATTTAATTTAAATTGATTATAAATATATATATATATATATATTAATAGTTATATATATATATCAATAGTTATATATATATACATATATATATATATATATATATATGCTGCAAAACTGTTCTCTTTTTGTGATACTTTTGACTCATACATATAAACTAGAAAAATACTCGCCTCAGAATTGAGTAAAAATTATCACTCGAACTAGACAAGATTGGAGCACGTGTATGACTTTCGACGAACGCACACCCACGCACGCCTACACCCATATGTATATATTGAGAGATACAGAATAGAGACAGAGAGAAGAATCAGATATGTGATAGGTTGTACGTATAAATACACATGAGAGAGTAGATTTAGTTTTATATAAAAAGTGACATCTCATCTGATTTCTAATCTTTTACAAACAATCTCATTACAAAGAAAAAGGTTTGCTTCCGTAATTTTCAGACATCCCACATTTTGCGATAAGAAGTCGTTAATACTACGCAAAGCGACGATATAGACATCTGTAATATCTTAAATAACGTTTCATCGTAAATATTATATTCATAGATTATGTTTGCGGTTTATCATGAATGATCGGATATTTCCCCGTATAGATTCATTTTATATGTAATAATTAAATTTACGCTTCAGAAAATATTTTTATTTGCCAAAAGTTTACTAAAACTGCATAAATAAAAAATGGTTGCTCATAAAGTTATCTTTATTTTTAATAAAAAAACCTACGCATGCGTTTAAATGTTCCGATGTGTTTGAGTTTATTGGGGTTTTTATCGTTCAGTTTATTAAACTTCTTTAGTAAATTTATAACATATGGAAAAGTCAAAAAATAGATAAACTACATCTGACATCCGGGAGAATGTTAGCTATCAGTATTCTATTTCAAGAGTTAATGGACTAAGGCAATCACCATGGATACAGCCACGACTAAACGCTCCGACAGCTCTTATCAGCAGATAAAGTCTCAGAATCCTGACGTATACTTCAGTAACATATGTTAATTATGCAACTGTATTTTGGAAAAAGATCACAACACTGGTGATAAATGGTTCGAGACTTATATGGTCGTAGTATCGGCAGATATTATTCGTAACCTTTTCTGATATTGTAGACTTATTCAGATATTAGCCAAACCTCTGTTGCATCAAACTTAAAAACTATTCGAAATATATGTCTCAAAACCTGGATATAAAACACTCCAATTTATAGAGGCAAGCCACTCGAACGTATATCATTAAATTTGCACAAAATTCTTACAGAAAAGAAATCGAACTTGAGTATCAAAATAATAATAACAACCGCAATCTCGGAGTGTATTTTTCGATTGGATTGTTTATTATGAAAAGAGGGAAACATTGAAATTTTTTCGCAAAAGAAACGTATTAACTCTAATATCATGTGCAAAGAATTACAGTATAACACAAAGTTTTCTATTAAGAGGGTTTGGAAAATCAAGTCGTCTAACAACAAAGAAAAGAATATAAACATTTCCCAATAAAAATTCTGTCTATGTTATTTCTTTAATTAAAAATAAGGATTTTAAGTTTTATACCAATCCATGTATGTGAAAGAAAACATACGAATTATGTGAATTACATATATATGACCTAAGCGTCTCCGGGAAATTTAAGGCTCTCCATTGGGGGGATTTAAACCCTCGAAACACTGGTAAATTCCGGGCAGATATGCTTGTTTTATTTGTGAAGTAGTATTGTATGCCCGGTCATTGGCATCCTACTCTGCTGAGGATTATGATTTTTATTATTTTTATGAAACCGACATATAAAATTTATTGTTTGGTGGAAAACTGGCAACATATGTCACCTTGAGAATAGGTAACGGATATTGAGCTTATGAGCTTGACCTTTCGGGACTTGAGAAATCGGAAGCGCACATGAAGGGAATCGGGGATTCTCCTAAGATGACATACTTATAGGTGATTGGTCTAAGCGGTAGCCAGACCTACCACTGACCTGACTAGATAAACGTGTCCCAATGCAAGATCTGCAGTTGGAGCTCAGTTGGAGCAAAGATTTGAGCGAATCTAATACTAATTGAAGAGTCGTCGCCACCCCTCTCTTCCCGACCATAACCATCGAAAAACTGAGAGTAATAAAATCTAATCGGTCGAGATTTGCCAAAATTCAACATCGGAACAAATGTATATAAGTTGTATATTCTAAATCTATCTTGAATTAACCAGTAGAACAGAACCAATTGACTATGTCTTTCTTTAGCTTTCATGAAAATTGATTAATTTCCAGTGTGACAAACCGACGAAGCAGCGACCTATCAATCCGAAGGTTAAGTAATTCCGACCAGATCGACTGAGTCCCCTGCGAAGAACGAGCACAGGTCACATTAGGGTATGTGACCAAGTTTTGAACCGTAGGAGATTCCAATTAGGGTTCACACACACACACACACACACACACACACACACACACACACACACACACACATATATATATATATATATATATATATATATATATATATATATATATATATATACTCATGAGCAAAAAAATGAACCAAGTGTGAAAGAAGGAAGAAATCGATTTTGCAATATTTACCATCAATTTTTGTTAATTCTTATTGAAAATTTCTATTTTGCAGATCATTATTATTATAGCATAATATGTTAGTGAAAAATTAATCCTAAAAATGGCGAGGATATAAAAAATCGAATTACTGGATTAAAACCATTCAAAATGATTTACAAGCAGGTTTTATTATATTTTAATAAAAGAAAATGTGAAAACATATATTTCTGCAATGAAGCGAATAGATTAAAGGTTCGAAGTCGAACGCTTGATAAAAGAGAAATCTGGATCTGGTTGCCCTAGAGCGTCAACTTTGAAGGACGACCACATGCTTAAATTAACTGTTTTGAAGGACTGAAAGAAAACTTATGTTGCCCATGAAAAGAATTCAAAACAGGGGCTGGAAATTCTCTTTCTAGATATACAGTATCTACGAATTTACGAATGAAAGAAATGTGATTTTCCTCTAACAAGGGTGCAAAGTAGCTATGTTAAGCTAAGAAGAACATCAATGATAGAAAGAGATGTTTCTTCTGTTATGGCAAGAAAATATATACTGGTTCAAAAATGCTTTCTGGTTAGATGAATAAAGATTTTCTCTTGAATGCTCCTGATGCTCCTGATGCTCCGGAACAGTGCAATCGGAGAACTGGAGAAGGATTTTCGCCAAGTGACATAAAAATTACCGTTGAACGCGGGAATGGATGGATAATGGTATGGGGAACTTTTACTGCAGCAGGAGTCGGGGAACTTATTAGATGTGAGAAGTCAATCAATGCAAAGGAATACATTTGAATATAAGAAACAGGACAGTTACCAAGTATCCAGAAGCTAGGAATATCCCAGAACATTATTTTCAATATGATAATATCCCTGCACACACTGCTAAAGTCACAATTTTTTTTCTGATAATTCAATTGATGTGACGTTTTGACCAGGTCAAGGCCCCGATTTAAATCAAATCAAGAATATTTGGTCCAGAACATCTCTTGCATTAGCCGGAAGAAATTTCTAGAGCAATGACAAACTGTGAGAAGCTGTACAAAGCGAATGGAATAGCATCTCCTCTTCACAGTGTTCCACTTTGATTTAGAGCATGCCTAAAAGGATTGATCTTTTAAAGAAATCAAAAGGGAATGCGATTCCATCTGAAGCATTTATTAATGTAAATGTATTGTTCTGTGTTATTAGTCTCGTTTTAGTTTCCTTGTTCAATCGTTCTTTGTTCAATATAGGTTTCGCACTTTTATCTATCTACATCTACATTCCCTGTTCGTACTGTTTGAATTGCATATACTCATTTTTTTAACCAGAGCATAATACTATCAGAGATTGGATAAAATTACCCCCTTTAACTAATCACATTGGATTAGATATTACATTTTAAGCACGATTTTTACATATACAAAGCAATATCATTGCTTATATAATTACTTATGGTATTAAATGTTATCATTGTTTATTTAATTTTAGTAAAGTAAGAATTAGTAATTTATCTCTTTCTCTTTTTTTCATATTTTCTCTTTTTTCACATTTTCTTTTTTTTTTTTTTACTCTATTTAATTCTCTTACCCCTTTTTCCATTTGCTTCTGTTTCTATTCTCGTGCGTCCTTTTATTTTCTGACATAATTTTTATAATCTATCTTATTTTTTATTTTCTTTCTTGCTGCATCCTTATTTTGGGCATATGTTAAACTCTTTTTCTCATTTTCCTGTTCTCGCTACCGTTCTATATTTCTTTTTTTTTTATTCGTCCTCGCCCTTACTCGTTTTAATTGCCCTACACCTTTCACGTACAACTTTTCTATCTGTCGTTTTTTTTTCAGTTTTATTATAATCTATTACTATCTTTCCATTTCTTGTTCACTCTCTCTTGTTTACCATCCTTTGAAAAGGCTTATTTTCCGTCCTTTCATCGCAACGAGTTGGCCCTAAAATTAGATTCCAACTCAACAATCACACTCGACATAAAATGCAAACCTTTTGAAGCCGTTATAATCAAACATCGTCCATTACATTGATGACTAGAAACAATATTCCCTTTGGTTCGATAATAAAAACTCAGCGGTAATATCAGGACGATGCATTTAAATTCTCTTTTAGAAATGTTGAATTGTGATCCTTGGTGTGGTCGCTTCAAAGCGATAATCTTTGGGGACGTTTCAGCTAATGTTTTCCAACTGTGGATTCTAACAGATTCTAAAACCCTACTGTCATTATCAAAGTTCGTTTGTGTTTTTCTGGGATGGTATAATACTTTATTGGTAATGCGTTTTCATACTAGAAATTAGTGGGATTCGTTTAATTATAACGTGGCTCGTTGGCTTAGCGTTCCGGTTTCGAAATATGCTGAATCTCTATTATAACCTAACGTTCTTTAATAACCTTGCAATGGGCATATCGCTATATATCTTCCAGCTAAGTCGAATTCTTTACACTGACGTATTGCACATCACTTACAAAACTGTTCATATGTGTAAGGAGATGTCTAACCTGTTCGTACTTCCCTTCTATCTAGCTCTTGAACAATCCATGTATATCATATACTCTACGTGGCTGTTCTTGCCTTTTCTATTGGGTCTTTGTATACTTTGCCGTTTATTTTAGCTACTAAAAATTTTAAGTTTTAATGCTGATATTATATTTTGTTACAACGTTGGTTCAGGCAACGACAAGTTAGCTGGACGAGTATTATTATGATGTTAGTGATATTTGTGTCATGAAAAAAGAACCAGAAATAGTGTTATTACAGCGACAGATTGTTACAGATAAAATGATGTTACAATAATTCACAAAAATGTTAGTTTGGCGGAAAGAATGTTAACTAACATAAAAAAGCGTGCAAGACGAATAATCCGAGTTGTATCTTTGGCCAGGTGGAGTTAATGGCGTTACGAGATAGTTGAAGAGACGCGTAAAAATTACTCAAGAGTTGCTTGTCAGAGATAAATGTAGTCAGTCCTTAGTAACTAGGGAGTTAGAGAGTACTCGGACCGTAATGGCTTTGGGCATAGGAGAGTGTCGGAATATATCTCTTGTAAAACATCCAGTGGGGAAACATCATGGAACAAAGATCTTACAAAAAAACAACCCTAGACTTGCTATTTGCAGTATATTTTAATAATTTGAGAAATCAATAGTTGGAGCAGAAGAGTTTAAGATTATATTTGGTGTTAACATTGTTAAGCTTTCCATATCAATATAACACTACAGGTTATACTTTATTTAGCCTTATTTACTCTATAGAATGTCTATGATTACAGGTAGGTTTAGGTTTCAGGGTGATGCGAAAGCTTAATCTAACTCTCCTTTTTGAACTCGTACAATTCCTACATAACGAGAAACGCCCTCGTTCTGTACCTTGTACTTGTTGTTGTTCTCTTTTTCTTTTTCTCTCTCTCAGCAAACGAAGACAACTGCAATTGCCCTGTTATCACCAGCCAGTATTTTGTCGGTTCTGATCACGGAAAAGTTGTATATGAGTTTCGATTTATTTGATGCATAATCAAAAGTAGAAATTGAAGAAAGCTTTTATTAGGTAGTAAAAATATTCGTATTATTTGGATGCTTTGAACTAGTGTTGTTACCGGTTGTATTATTTGTACACCGATTTAGTAGATGTTATATCTGACCGTCTTCCGGTGTATCGTGTCAAACTCGGAGATATTTTGTTGAACTACGGGATCTGCACGAAATTTCATACGAAACGCTATCATGGTAGAAATTACAAGAAATTGGAAATGTTGTGGTTTAACGTAACATTAAACCCTCAAATTTCTAAATAATGTAATTTTACAAAAAATGTTACCAACTACCCTAATCTCTATGCCATGGGTAATTGCGGATTATAGGATTAATTAAAAATAAGAACTATAACATGTTGTAAGGATATCTAAACAGAAAATCCTTAAAATGTTTACTCGATTTACATGAACTCATGCTGATCAGGATGTAAAGAATAACAGAAAACATGCGCATTATATGACACTTTTGAAATGTAAAATTGAAACACTATTTTCTTAAAACGAGGAAGAAATATGTTAAAATAAATTAATTGATTATACATGTTTAGTTACATCTTATCTGTAATCGCTTTCCATTTCTTTTATAATAGTTACTGTATGTGATGTATACGACTCTCTATCCTCTAACTAGACTTCTTTCAAAAGAGTGCAGTGCCAGCAGATACAAACGTCGTTCAACAGATATGTACTTATTTCCGAGAAAATACACTGGAATGAAAATAAATTTAGAAATATGAAGAGAACACAATATTATATACTGAATGTACGAATTAAGTGAGATTATAACAGTAATAAGTGTTATTCCACTCGGCTCGTTCATCATTACAACGATCGTGATATAATTACAAACTAATTAAGACGCACATAATATTATGCATCAATATGTCTTAGAATTTAATAATATTCTTTGGGTGATACTGAGAAAATTTAAAAAATGATGATTTAGATTGGTTCAGTTGCGCCCTGAATTGTTGGATTATTATATGATATAAAACCATTCGTTTTTGTTTTTTGAGTATTTTGTTTTGTTAAATGGTTCAATTAAATCTTTACTATAGGTTATATTACTTTACATATGTCTTATTTGTATATTCTCTTGAAAAAAGATTTCTGTCTCAACAGAAAAATATTCAAAAACATGTTTATCCGGAAAAATATTTTACCGAGAACTATTATTATTAAATTAAATATTAAATTAAAGAAAGATAATATTTTTTATACTCAAATAAGATTACCATTTTGCATTGTGTTGCACTTTTTAAGATTTTAAATATTTATAAAGTTTCACATTCAAAAAAGATAATTATATTGAGTATAATTTTTGACAGAAGGAATAAAATTAATTGCATATAAAACATTAGAAGAAAAATGAAAAATTATCCAATTATATCATTTTAGCAAATTATGTAAATATATTGTGTAAAACAATGATTATTTAGTAAATTAGTCTGACATTTATTTTATTTTAAAAGAAAGAAACATAGATTGGAACATTTTAAATTAATAAATTATCAACACATTCTCTCATTATAAAAAAGGATGATTGAATTCATTTTACTTCGCAAAAAACAGCTATAAAATCAAAAATCAACCAATTGTGTATTTATAAAAATATTTTTCGACATAATTTATGCATACTATTTAATGCACATTCGACATAATTTATGTATAATATTTAATTTTAATAAAATAAAACATTTCCCCATTATAATTATTAAAACAAAACAATAATCGTTTTTATGACAATATATTTATAATTCGCTGATATCATTTTTTAGTAATGTTGTTTTTTCTTTTGCAAATAAAAATTAATCTAATAATCATATGTTTATGACGATAAAATTTATTTATATTTTAATTATTTTGGATGTTTCTCACGATTTTAATTTTATCCCTAACCCTAACCCTAACCCTAATATTTTATATGCAATTAATGTTATTTCTTTGGTCAAAAATATAATCAATATAATAATTGTTTTTATAATGAACAAATTTATAAATATTTAAAATCTTATAAAGTGCAAGAAAATTCCAATTACATTTTTATTAGTGCATAAGGCACACCTGCTTTAGTGGGAATAACATTTAAGTTTAATATTAATTGTTTTCGATAAAATAATGTTTTGGGTATACATTTTGTTTTATATTTTTCTATTGAGGCAGAAATCTTTTTTCAAGAGAATCCCTAACTTTTTAAAATTATATTTATCAACAACAAAAATAATAAAATGATGTTTATTATTTAATAAAACATGCTTTGAATAACATGAAAAGTATCATCATATAATGTAATATTTGTTTTATTTATCAATAATACAAGGATTTTCCTTTTTCTTTTGTTTCGTAATAACGCAAGATGTGTTAAAAAAATGAATTACTTTTTTAATAAAGATATTGATTTTTTTGTGTGTGTCTTGACTCCGGTACTCCGTTCCATTCAGTTGCGTTATATAATCAAGCGTATCCACTCCCGATAGTTTGATTTGTGCCGACCACTTATCTTGGACATTACTTTAAAAATATACAAATTTATATTCTTTTGGAGGGAGAGGCTACTTTTAAAACTATATCTTCTTCCGCATTTACTTTAAATTCATATTTTTGAGCGATTATCGAGATTACCATGATGTGATACTCTCATGTCGAATATTTTTTAAGTAACACTCGACACTATTTTTTCAAACTAAATGAACGTTTTAAAATAAATTGATCAATTAAAAAATACAAAGCTAGGTAGAAAATTAAGACTTAGAAAATCGATTTTATATAAACAAGTAAATATATTTAAAAATATATATTATAGGAGTGTAGTCTCTTTTAAAAACAGTACCCCATTCAAGGTCCGCCCTAAAATGTGTTTCCAGTCGATACGTATTCAATACTGAAGAGTTTTCCTAGCTATCAAAAATAGACAAGATTTCCTTAATTTTACACTGCTTCTATTAATTATAATTAATTATAAATATAATCTTCGATAAGTTTAACTATTTAAATTTAATTCGGCCAGTGAATAAAATTTTGTTTCATCTGTAGGTAAAGTTATTGATGTATTATTATTATTATTATTATTATTATTATTATTATTATAATAATAATACTAATAATAATAATAATAATAATAATAATAATAATAATAATAATAATAATAATAATAATAAAAGTTTAGTAACTGTTCCGAGACTACAACACTTTTTCTAGTGGAGGAAAACTCCTTTTTGACTTGTTTTTTCTTACTAAATAAACATTTAAAATCGGTTAAACGACTAACAACTTAGCAAACAAGGTAGAAAAATCGATTTGCCTCTTTAAAAAAACAGTAAAAAACTATAAGTATTTAAAACACGCGGTATGTAATTTCATTTTTGGAACTAAATGAACGCTTTAAAATAATTTAAACTACTAACAACTTAGCCAACTTGGTAGAAAACGAACACTTAGAAGCCGATTTTACCTTTCTTTAAGATAACAGTTATTACATGCATTTTTGGTGTCACGCTATTTGTAAATAGTGTTTTCATGTGCAATTCAAGTTTTCACGGTATCTGTTTTTATTCAATTGTAATTTTTTATTCAATTTTAAGCTGAAAGAACAGAATATGTAAAAAACACCCTCTCCTCCCCATCTTAAGAATGGGTTTCAAAATAATAAAATTATTATTTCAGTACGGTACCAAAAATACATTAGTACTTAAAAGTTTAATTTGCAATGTTTTTATTTTTAAATCATAAAATAAAACACATAGAATCATTTTAAAAAAATATCCTTCTTTATTTTTTATTTGTTAAACACTAAAAATTAAATTATAATCACATACTTACATTTGAAATAATAGTACGATTACATTCTACCTATTGTTCATTTAAAATGTAAACAGACTTCTGGTTAAATTAATCGATACCTATGTTGAACATAAAGAGTCCATTTTTAAGGATTATATTGTTCGACTAGTATTTTCAAGTTACCTACAAGTTTAACTATATCTTCTTGTTCATTAATGCTTTAGGTGGAAGTACAGAATAGCTATTTACAAACAGCCGACTAACACAAGCAGCTTTGATTAAAACGAAAGGATTCAGCGTGGTATGACAGAAATTTTAGTATAAATAGTTACAGTGGAATAACCGTAATATCCAAATCTGTAACGTATATTTTTCTTTTTAAATCTATATTATATCAAATTATAAATCTCAAATAAATCAGAATAACACGAGCATTATTATTAACACTAATCCCAAGGAATTCATTAAATATTTTAAGAAATGTAAAATGTGTTTTTTTATGCTATACCTACGGCTTCATTACTTATTTTCGCTCACCCCGTTTTCTCTATATATATTTTTCTCTCTCTATCCATATATTTTTCTCTCTGTGTGTAAAAATCAATGTGCAATCGATAAGAAAATATAAACCGCTTGAGGTAGCACCAACAATTCTAGCAAGCAGTCAGTCTGATGCTTTTAGAAATTAAGAGTAGTAGTAACAGTAATAGTAGTAGCCAACAGTTTATTGTAGCAGGTTTTTTCTCTTAGTAAAGTAAATAGGAAAAAATATATAAAAAGCTTGAGTAAACCGTATTTAGTATAACATTAATCAAACAGACACACACATGTGTGTGTGTTTGTGTGTGTATGTATGCAGAGATATGTTCCCTTGTATCGTTAAATTTTAGATATGGCTAGAGTTTAAAGCTGAGTCAACAGTCAGGCAATATGTTGTGTTACTCGTGAAAAGGGTAATAAAACATATTTATTTTTCGTATTCCTATATATTTTTTTATATTTGTGCTGTAACTCTTTAATTATTTTACGAATAGCAATACTCTATACAAGCTCACTTAATTATGCTCTGCTCACATATAAATCTTTACAAATGCGATATGTCCTGATTGTCAAACTAAATAATCTGAACAGCATATATCCGTATAATTCGTTTATTTTTTCTTGTTTTATTCTAAAATTTCATTTGTATTCTATTGAACTACTTGTTATCATGGATGTCCTTTCAAGTTACACCAAATACAATATGTAAATCGCATGTATTTAGGAAGTCGGTACTCGTAAAATTAACGTCTGCTGAGAAAACCTCAACATAAATACAGACATCAAAGCAAACACTATAGCGACCAAACCACAACTTAGCAATCATCTAATCGATACATCAAACGTTGTGTCTAAATACACTCTTTCCAAAGCACCTGCTGATGATTGAAATAAAA
Organism: Euprymna scolopes; assembly: GCF_053919585.1. Classification (NCBI taxonomy): domain Eukaryota; kingdom Metazoa; phylum Mollusca; class Cephalopoda; order Sepiida; family Sepiolidae; genus Euprymna; species Euprymna scolopes. Next base: position 34,151,150 of record NC_136492.1, read on the forward strand.
TCGATTTTAATCATTAAGTAAAAGCAGTTTCAAACGAATCCGACCAATTATTTGAAAAGTCCCCAGACATTCCTCTCTCTAAGTTTATCAGTTCAATTTCTTTCGACCTTAATAAAAGCGGTGGGCGTTTCTGATAACGCTTTTTTTCGCGTGGCTATCTTACCTATCAGATTAAATAATTCTTGTCAGTACTGCGTATACTTATTAATATGTAGATATTATATTACAACTTTTACATAGGACTTAAGTATAGATGACAGAATATGTTTTTAGTTTAACTGCTGTGTCATTTATGAAACAATCTTCTAATATTTCACTTACTCTCAACATCTTTCGATAACCTTTGTAAGTGGATTTATGCCCCCAAAACATTTGTTTACCATTGATTTCTCGTATTGTATTTATATTGCATTTATATGTATTGTACATTACCCGCCCTAACGAAGGTATTTTTTTATAGAAGGGATTTTAATTACCCATCCTTGAAGGTACAATTATTGCATGCATGTGTTATACCCGTCGTCGGGTAGGTAAACTATTCTTTTGCTAGGGATAGCAAGTGACACAGAAGCATTTTAATTTTATCTGTCCAAAGAATAATAAGTATGTTTAGAAATAACTGTATTTTTCTCACTCTTTTATAATCTCGCGGACAACGCCGGTTATCCCTGCTAGTATGCACGTAAATGACAAAAATGTCTATATTCCAAATTTTAAGATGTTCAGTTTACCGATTATTTCTTTCAGCATGTAGAATATTTCCGTCTTGGTAGCACGAGATTCTTAAGCGCAGAAAAATTATATAATTATTATGACACTTTTTGAATAGTTTCTGCACTAATTCATCAGAAGAATAAGAACATTGTAAATACTGAAAATTTATACATAAATTGTAAACGGTAAGATTAAAAATATCTTGGAATTTCGAATATAGATTTTTGCTATATATATATATATATATATATATATATATATATATATATATACATATATATATATATATATATATATATATATATATATATATATATATATCAGACATACAACTTACGCACACCGGTCCAACATTAAGAAACACTTACATAAAACTAAAGCAACACCTCCGAATTGTCCAGGTGGCGAATAAAAAAAGGACGGTGCGAAAGAACATATTCAGTGTGTAAAATCCAATGCATCCTATGCATCGAGTCGTACATAGCAAGTACAATCAGGCCTTTGGATATCCGAATCAAAAGAATACATCTTCTTAAGACCTCGTCTTTTTATAGACAGGCATCTCAGACACAACACCCAAAATCAAAATTAAAATGCTAGCAACCGAATGAAATCAAGGGAACCTGAAATCAAAAGAATCAATAATGATAGAAAAATTAAAACAACAAATATTTAATGAAGCATAGGTATGAAATACCTTCCTTATAAAAATACAAGCGGATGAACTACTTTCATTTTACAAGTAATAGGTTACTTCATAGAGATTAAAAAGAAATAAGAGCATTTCTTCCATAAACAATTTATGCAATTTTGTAACATTTGCTTTGTAAATAGACTTACTTCCTTTAGATTCTAAAATAAAAAATGAAACCAGAATTACCTCGCAGGAACAATTAACGTAATTTTAAACATTAAAAATAGCGTTTCTAAACAAAATAAAATTATATAACTGCCAATTTTAATCAATCTCAAAACGACCGCGCAGAGAGATATTAATTACCTTTTTAAAATGGAGGTTGCACACGAAAATATTTGAAGAATATGCCATCTACAGTCAGGTAAATAAATATTTATTGGGAACTGTTAAATCCTTCGCAATATTTATCATTCTTAATTTATTTATCTATTGAAATGACTGGATAATTTCTACATTGACAAACCTCAAACGTATTTTTATGCGATAAACCAGGCTTCAAGCGAACTACGAAATACTACTCAGGCACATATACATACACACACACACACACACACACACACACACACACACACATATATATATATATATATATATATTTATATGCACACACAAACTTTCTTAATTTTTACAATTAATCCATGTATATATGATTTATTTATTAATTTTACTTAATATCTTTTTATGGGCACGTGTTTTATCACATTTTATTTGAGAAGCTTTGTAATTAGATATATGTATATATATGTATATATATAGAGAGAGAGATATAGATAGATACATACATATATATATATATATATATATATATATGAATAGCTGGATAGATATATAGACAGATATATTAATTTATTTTATTTGACGAGTTTTGTAATGTGAAACACGTGTGCGTACATCAGAAAATTAAAATACATTTATTTAACATTAAACACAATTCAAAACAGAAAAGTTTACGCATTAAAAGTGATAAATACTTCATTGCGTCATGAATTTTAAAGATGAAAATATGTTCATTATTTACTTATAAAGTACATATAACAAATAAATAGGAAGGAACAATATATAAAAAGATATGCATGTAAAATTACGCATGTTTTAAGCAGAAGACAAAATAAGTACCTCTTCACCGTACAGTATATCGATACTCTATGGCTGACTGGGATAGCTTCCGTACATTTTTATCTGATCTGCATCTGCATTCCATGTTGAAAAAGAATTTGTCCTCTACAGTATCAGACCTGACCGAAAGGTTAGTTGTAGCTATAGATCGATTCATACCATCTAAAAAATTCCAATAAAAACCTAACAGCCAGCAATGATTCTCCCCAGAATGTGCTACTGCAATCGCGCAGAGAAATCACTTTCTCCATAGCAACCATGTACTGAGACTAAAGCTGCTTCAAGGAATGCCAGCAACGACTGTAAAAGCGTAATGAAAATGCAAGAGAGCTATATGCTCAGTCCGTTAAATCCAAAGTAGCAGAGCAGCGCCAAAAAAACGGTAAAAAAAACAAACAAAAAAAAACATTGAAAAAATGACAAAATACAGAAAGAAATCAAACTATCAAGTGTTATACTCACAGACAAGGATCGAATTTAGTCATCTTAAAGGGGCTTATAATTATTAAATATCAGTAACTATCTCATACGTACAGACACAAGTGTTTCATGCGTTCAACAGCATCAGTGCAGAAAATGATAATTTCTGTTGTTCGGGAGTTTCAAACCCAGTTACACAGTCAATCATTTACGTCATTGACTAGGACGTTATTCCGTTGAACTATTAAATATTGTCTGCTGCAATTATAAATTAGTTGCAAGTTTTACTCAAGACTGCAAATAATTTTAACCAATAAACGGTTTACTTCGCCTTTCTTTCATAAATATTTTGAAAAACAAGCTATACTCAGTATTTATGCTTTAGCATAACCCGCAAAATTATACCCCGCTTTGAAATATAAACCCTCAAATTCTTAAAACAAATACAAATAAGAAATGTTGTAGTATGTTATTCGATTTGTTTTACATCATTGAACAGTGCAGTTTTATATAAAACAGAGAGAAAATGGTGATGACAGGCGACATATGAACGGGAACAGGTTGGACTGAGATAATCATTCATTAGAACATCACACTCGTTAGAAGAGTTATATTTTTCTGAGTATAAAAGTGAAAATTAAAAATATTCAGAGATTACGGTCCTCTTGTCAACGCAATACGTAAGACAACAGCTCTGCGCTAAGCACGATGAAATTTGTAATTAGCTGTAAATTACCTGGTGTTAATTGTCCAGAGATTTGATCACAAACATTACCAATTGAAACTAATTTTTATTTTATTATTTGTATGATAACGTATAAAAAAATAATTCTTTCTCAGGATGTATGAAATATATTCTCAATATCTGATTATCTAACATTATTTTTCCTGTTTAATATACGTTTTCAATTGAGACAAGTTAGTGATATTGCTCGACGCTCTTCATTCGCTACACATAAGAAACTGTCGTTGAAATCCATTGGAATAATTCGCAGCTTTAAAAGCAATGCTTACTATTAGGTTAACATAGAAGTTAGAAGAATATTTCAAGTAGTTTTCTGACAAATTGGACAACCAAACGTTCTTGTATCATATAAAATTGGATTTATCTTATCAAAATGATAGTTCTACTAATATTTACGTTGAAGACAATAGAAAATGTGGAAGATTGGCAATGGAAATATGAAGAAGATATCCATCAAAATTCAATTTCTTATTTCTCATGCACCGCGGGTTTGCGAAATCGAAAAATAAATGATGTATCTGTCGAGACATGAAAAATAATTTGCTTTCACCTCGATACAACTGGAGCAGAAAGATTATCTGAGATTTTATGCATAGCTGTTGATATAATTGAAATCTTGGCCCGGATAAACAGTGTACATTAGACACAAAACCTTTAATATGACGGAATCAGTGGAAATATTGTCAACAGCGTTTATACAAAGAGAGAGAGAGCAAGAGAGAGAGAGAGGGGGGGAGATTAGTAAAAGCTGAGTGCGGAGTACGTGGATGTTTTTAAATGTGACCCTCTATCTACCCTGATCTGTCACACTTAAGTTTGAACAATCTTTTCATTACTAAAAACTCAGTTTCAGCCTATGTCTCTTTATTTTAGCTGAACCCAAAGTAAACAATTTTAGAAAGAGCTAACAGGTCTGTTCTGAGCAATTAAAGAAAATGTATTTTGACAAACCCCTGCTATATATGACTTGCATATGGCTGCTCAATAACAAAGATCAAAACTTAGAAATAATTTTGTTGTATGATAGTATATAAATCATTGCTTACTCTTTTAAGAAACACGAGATATGTTACGTATTTCTTTATGTAACAGTAATTTTATTCGTTTTAAATTGAAATAGTTGAATATTATTGTTCAGTTCTGTTGTATCCGGTACATAAATGTAGCTGTCATAAAAACAAATATGTAATCGTCTTCGGCTAAAAAATGTCAAATATTATGTTTTTACATACTTAATTTTTGTCGATTATCTCTCTGTATAAAATATAATATCATAGTTTTATGCATGGATGAGGCTACTTTAGAATGACTTATACATTCTGACCGCAAGATTTTTTTAAATATTCCAAACGTCCCTTTATGTGCAACTGTTTATATGTTTCTTTACTTAGTTCATCAGATCTATTTGTATATATTTGCAACAAAGTACATGTGGCCGCATGTGTGAAAATCAGCAAGAGCCAAAAGATAGCTGGCGTTAAGCAGCAGTTAAATAACATATGCAAATAAGAAAGTGTGCGGGCTTGTGTCACAGGAAAACAAGATTAAAATATATCACGTGGTTGAGGAGAATAAAATTGCGCACCTGGCAAGATGGACGAGTAAATATAAGGGCGAGAAACGCTGGCTAACGGCAATCGCGCGAAGTGGCGAAGAGGACGACTTTTAAGAAGCACATGTGTGTGCGAAACGACTTCTGTAAGACAATGAAATGTGTGTTTTGGAAGAACCGCAATAAATGTGTATCATTTGCACTTAAAAAGGGGGGGGGCGGGTCAGATTTTCATTTATTTCCTTTATTATTTGTTTATTGCTTTGCAACGGTGCTAGACGGCGTGTGGGTCCGAGAACTTAGTTGTATACGGGAGTTATATGGGGAATATGTATAACGGAGGACTCAGAAGTAGGATGATAATGACATTTATAAAAGAAGGGGGACATTTATATTCTTGGTACACAGAGGAGGGAAGATGGAGGAGGCACATTACTTGAGGGGCGAGTTATACAAAGTTAATTTACAAGATGATGACAAACCCCATTTGCCTTTTAGGTTGTAAGGACAACACGAAGATAAACAGTTACAAAATATAGATGATTTCTTCATTCCTCAGCAGGCCGATTGATGATGTCCGAGATTCAAGCTTTTTAACTACTTGGTCTCTTTCCCCCTCGCCTCTATGGGATCAGCTACACTGAGTCGTTATCAGGCTCTCGTCTGTGACTGTGATTGTAATTTTCTGATGCCTCCCTAACTTTGAACCTCATCCCAATATATTGAGAATCTTCTTTGCTTTTTTTTACAGCAGAAGTGGCTAAATTTTCACGTAGATTTTACATATGTCTATCCAAACACAATTTTGGCAAAAAAAGAATTCACAATTTTAATTGTTCAATATCTAACCTTTTTAATAATTATTAATAAACTTGCATTGTCAATTATTTTCACTGACATATTTAATATCCAGTTATTTCTAAAAGAATTAACAATCGTCTGCATTCCTAGGATTTCAGTTTCCATCTTTTTACACTTGTCTACAGGGTTCGATTCTCGCCTTTTCCTAATATCATTTTCACTTATATACTCTGCCTTTTTACTTACATAAGAAGGGGACTTCCATTCTTATGTAACACTTTTAAATGTAACAACACAGTTAAAAATAACGGTAACGTAACATATCTTGCATTTTGTTCGCCTAGTTGCGTGTATGCGTATTTCCCTGTGTTTTCGTCCAAATATTCTGGAACAAAAACTACCTGAAAAACATTTGCGTGAGGTTAGGACGTCGGTGTTTCTAATAGCTGAAGTTGCTTCGTAAATCAGTTCATTAGATATTGTTACTATGCCATTTAAATGCAGTTCAGTGTGGACTGTCCCTTATATCACTGAATAATTGATAAAATTAATAATTTAAGAGTTATCTTTTTGTCCAATGATCGTTGTATTTGATCACACCCGCATCTCGACTATTTTGCAGCAACGGAGATATTCTATTTAAAAGTATCTAAATAAATTAATCAATGTTGCAATGTAATGTTATACAGCATTTGTATACATATATATATATATATATATATATATACATATATATATATATATATATATATATATTCGGAACACTACTTGTCACTTTCAAAGTATGAATAAATAGTTCACGTGTGTATTGTTACAAGAGCCATACTGTCTAGTGGTGTGTACAAAGTCATTAACATTTATGTACAAAAGATAATGCCGTCATATTTCAGCAGATACACATTGACATTTATTGTCGCTTGAATGTATGTATACACTCCGGTGTTGCCATTTGTTTGTTGTGCGTTACTATGTAATATGTAAAATAAAATGTACTTCATTGTCATTGCGGGCGGCGTGAAGAGGTGTTTTAGGCGTTCAAATCAAAGCGAAGGATACAGATATCATAACTTAGCCGTTCTTTAATTGACTATTAACTTCTTTACAATTCCAATTATTCTCTTTCACCGGCGGTTTGTACTTGTATTGCAAAATGCGATTCTTAATTTAACAAAACTTACAACAGAACATCTTTATTGTTGCTGTATCTTTATTTTAAAGTTCCGAGTAGTATCTACACAGTCGACAGACTGGCTTTGGTTACATTATAACAACGACCGTTGGTCTCGCGTCCCAAACGTAAATCGAAGTATCGGCAATCGGACATCTCTGTCTTGCATATTCGAGCATTGACTAAACACTCTCTCACAGGCATAAAGAAACATTATTTCCGCTTACGTTTTCTCTTAAGTTTTTAAACATTTGTTCATTATTAAACACTTTTCAACTAACGAATTTATTTTTTATTAATGTAAATATTTTTATTATACAATTTGTATTCTAAACATGTATTTCTATTTTTCATTCTTTTAACGTTTTTGTGTGGCTTAACGAAATATTTCCAATTACGTTACTGTTATAAAATGTATTGTTCTGTGTAAATTATAAATAGAGCAGAATTGCAAACTTCATAGGTAACTAGCAACTTATCCGCTGTTCAACCTGCAATAACAACAAAAGCATGATTTATAGATCTAGTTTTTGATAGTATGTTACCTCCTCGCCTGTAAAATCTTTAACATGTCTAAGCTTGTATGAAATTAGTTCTTGTCCAAGTCTGAGTCAGCAGAAATACAAATTACCAGTTCACGTCTCTTCGAAGCAAAGAATTGCCATATGAATATTCATCTCAGTATTATAATTTGTTTTAGGGCACGTTGCTCTGACATTGGCTGTCACTGAAGAAAAGTGTTAATCAATTTCTTTTGACATTTACAGAAAAGGAAATTGTCGGGCAAAGGTCGCCCTTTGTTTGGCGCATAATTACAGCATTGCTAGAGAGAAGATCCATGTAAACGAGTAGAGGACAGGCATTTTCGATTAATATACGCACAAACAGACGCAGATGCCGCCATTTTACGTATTGTAATTCGAGGTCATACAGGTTAGAAAGATAATTCCTCTTAAGAGTGTACATATATAGTATGAGGCTGGAGAAATTCTTGAATTTCAAACCAAACTAAATATATTCTAGACCGGATTTTATTTGTACACGGATTTAACTCTATTTTTCTTCACACGTCGTAAGTTGTTGTTTTATATTATTTTTTATTTCTGCAGCAGTGTAATATATTTTCCTTGTAATTTTTTTAAATATTAAAATTACATGCCATTTTTTTGTGTGGCTTCCAAAGTTTTTCTTCTCTTTTTTATCAATAAAGTATACGTGCTTTTCCTCCAACAGATTTCATAGGGAAATGAATACGGCTGCTGCAAACAGCTCTTCTCGCGATTTAAAAATAAAATCTTACTAGATGCGTATCACCACTGGGCTTTTGTTTGCTACGATATATCTTGAAAGGTAACAATTAACCTGACTTCTTATGAGAAATATCATCTTATTGCTTGAACCAAACTTACGTATAGTTTTCTTATCTTACTTAATACACAAAATACTTAAGGTTACAAATGGCTGAGGTGTTTTATTGCTTGTATGACGAAATTCTATTTTCACAGTGAAAATAAACGCTAGACGTTAATATGCTAAATAATTTTATGTTACCTTCTAAAAATATTCATGATTAAATTTCATAATAGATAATATTTAACCTCGGATTATACTGTGACAGAAATCAGCGAAAACTGTTCTACTGTTACGTTTTTAGTGTCTTCATTTATACAATTAATAATTTATATGGGGAAGATTAGTTAAAATCAATGGATATAACCGATGTATTTAGTTGTTTATTGCATTTTTGTGCGGCATATAAATCAATTATTTTATTTCAATATACTATAACTGTAGTACCCGGCATTTTATTTGATGGTTTTCTAATTATAGCTTGGAAATAGAATATACAAGCTTTCTTAATTGACGATACAACGCATCATAAATTATCAACAACTGTTCAATTAAACACTATCCAACAAGAATTTATTTAATATCTCGTCACCTGTTACTTCAGCAATGGCAATATATTTGTAGGCTAATAATATTTTATGTTTAATCTATACGATTTACCCTAACGCTAATATGTGTTCCACAATACAATTGCTTAGGTTACATTCCAACAAACTACAGGAATCGCCATTGTCAGATCAACTTAAATGTTCGAAATTTCACACCTAAAACTAACTGCGGATATTGTGATCCAGGACAGCTATGAATCATAGATGCTTTTATAAACTCAATCTTTTTACAAGACCAAATGGAATTGACTTCTTTAGATGAACTTGAAGTGAAAATCAAAAGTCGTTCTACACATTTTCTCAGAAAAAAAGTTCAGATCAACTTGAAAAAAGTTATATAAAAAAGAGGCTTGCCTTTTTTCTGTTGTTCTTGGTTTTCGGGCCGGGATCAAAGTGTTGTATCTGTCCGGCAGATACTGCAAGCAAAGACCATATGTGTGGGAAACCCCAGATATAAGACCTTGGTCAATGTAGGGGAAACCCTTCATACCAATCGTCACTATCCAGATCCTCTACTCCCGGGGGAGTTAGTCCCCATTTCCCCTTCACTCCTCACATTAAAAATCGGCCTTGTGCCTAATTTGATCGGTGTAGGAGCAAATAAACACCCTGTTCTGCAGATGCTGCGCTTAAGATAATGTGTACCAGCCAATGGAGGGGAAACTCTCTATACTGGGGCAATTATTATTTTTGGTAACCAGAGTGCCCCCTTTTTGCCCACTTTTAGGGGAGCTGGTTTTTACCTCACGTTAAAAATGGCCTTGTGCCTAATTTGCTTGGTGGGGAAGCAAATTAATACATTACGCGAAAACATTTTTACTACATGAAAAGTATGCCTATATAAGTTCTTCAACGACTGAGACAAATGGAATCAAAAGACCTAAGAAATAAAGTTATATATATATATATATATATATATATATATATATATATATATATATGCATGCATAAGTTTCTTCAACGGTTCTTCATATATATATATATATATATATATATATATATACATAAATATATATACATATATGTATATATGTATATATATACATATATGTATATATATATATATACGCATGTATAAGTTTTTTCAGCGGTTCTTCATATATGTAGAGGTGTTATATAGGTTCTTCAACGACTGAAACAAATTGAATCAAAGAACCTAAGAAATAAACTCATATATGCACACACACACACACACACACACACACACACACACACACACACACACACACATATATATATATATATATATATATATATATATATATGTAGGGATACATACACACACAATATATATGTGTGTAAGTGTGTGTAAGTAATGCACAAATTCTGTATCAAACGAAAAAGAAAATGTATATTTGAACATAACAACCTCAAATATTCCGGATATTTTAGTAATAGTGATGAATATTCGTTGTCTTGTTACCCGTAAATTAATTTGCAGATATTCTGGCCAAATTATAACTAATAATTCTATTCTTACAATAACTCGCCAAAATATTACTAATGAATTTCTTCTTACAATTGTTATTTCTTCTATTCTATAAATATTCTGTTACATATATTTGCACGGTTCTGTAACTTCTTTTGTAAATTACCCTAACTTCATCATTCTTCAACAAAAAAAATGGCTAATCGATAATTTCCAATGTATTACTGATAAACCTGTTGCGTTAGAGAAATAGTCGTTTTTAATATAATGAAATATTCGGAAAGGTAAATATTTCAGTATGGTTGCATAAGAAATTTTAATTTAAAATTGGGCTGACTCGTAGGGCTCAGTTAAAAATGCGTTCTCAGTGGTTAAACACGCATTTCAAGGGTACATATATGAGATGCACGTTTACACATCTATAAGAAGCGCTACCTGAAAAAAAGTGTTTTGTATAACAATACTGTATGTCTGTTTGGTTTCATTATCTTGCTTCCATATAATGGTTTCAATGGTTCAATGGTTTCAATATAATGCTTCTATTTTACTGCCACACTTTAGTTTCAAAATCATCCTATTTCAATTTCACGCTTACGTCTGAAATATTCGTTTTGTTGCACTGCTTTGTTCAAGTTTTAAATAACATCTATATTAAATACAACGTAAAATGAAAATCGCAAATCGAAACATAGTTTTGAAACCGCGAGTTATTGATTAACATTCTCCGTATTAAATCAGTATAAGAGAATATGTAGGTGCAATGAAAGTTTTTGAACGGACATATAATATATTCTGAAAAGTACGGGAATATCATACGCGTTTAAAGGTATCCAGTTTGAAGTTCTATTAACCCAGATTGAAATGAACGGTAAATTATATATTGTATGTTCCTTCGTAAAAAATACAACATATATAATTCATCGTCATATGATATGATATGTGGTTAAAATCTCATCATATCATATGGGATGTGCTAAATATTTATCTAGATGAAAGTTATATTTGTTAAGGCAGGTATTAATATTGAATGAAGCGTTTTCTTCTTATGAAAACGGTCTGAAGCAGTACTTATAAAAATCGAATTGAAAATCATTTTCATATAAACATGACATGAGTTGGGCAATGATGTTTTGACTTTGCCGTACATCAAATTATTATTAATTAAAACTCGATTTAATTATACTTGTAAAAGAAACGTTAGCTGAATTCATTTTTTCTTGTAGCAAATATCCAATAGTTGTATAATAACATTTATCAAAATACTAACGTAATATCTTTAAAGCTAACAGATATAAAATCTTCAGAATCCTTTCCGCCTTTAGTGTTATATAATCTCTTAATATTTATATGGTGTTACTTATTTGCCTCAGTTTACTTGGCTTTTTCAACAATGTCCATACATGAAAATAGTGGTCTACACTATATGGATTGTTTGAAGTATTCGTTTGATCTTCTGACGTGTATGTTTCTTCTCTTATGTACACCCCTCGTGTTGACCAGTGCTTCTAGAATTGTTCCCCGGTCTTTCTAAATAGAAGCCTTTCGTAACACAACAATGACGAAAGTCTTTATGTAATTTTTCATATCAAAGGTTTTATTCTGCTTTACCGCAGGATCTTAATACTTTCTCTGATAAACTTACTGGATTTCCGTCACTACTTATATGATTAACTGTAGTTTCGTTAATAAAACTTTGGAATCGTTCTCTCTAAACCATTGCAAAGATAGTTATTTTTCACGTGTTTAATTATACATAGGAGTCACCACTTATCAGGACTCAGGGGGCATTCGAGGATATCATATAAATAGTTAGTAGTGTAAATTTGGTAAATTACATTACTTAAAGGTAACGGCGAATCAAGAACTTGTTTACGTTGAACTTGAAGACGACCATATTTTAATCAGTTGGAAAACAGACAAATGGAAGACAGTTCCACGGGGGTGCAGTTCTAAGAAAGAAACTTTGTTCATGAAATCTACGTTTAGGTTTTGACAGAGACAAAGAATGAGGGAAATTATTGATAGTCGAGTGTTTCTCGCGAAATTCTTGCGAGGGGGACATAGATTGGAGTACAGACGAGCACTTGCCATGAAAATAACGATAAAGCAGATACAGGCGCGCAACGTCTCTTCTGTGGGCAAGATGTTGCAGAGAAGAGAAAGGGACATCCCCTACTAGGCTACGAAGTCTATTTTTAACTGTATCAAGGCAGGATAAAAGCTTTTTAGCAGTTCCTGTCCAGATGTTGCAAAAATACTTCATCTTTGGACATATCTGGCTCTAATATAGGTAGAGAATTGCATCAGTAGTGAGATATCTACTGGATCGATAGAAGGATCCCACCATATTTCCAGCGACTTTGGTAACGGATTTGATGTACGTGTTCCATTTCAGATCAGAAGTTCCATTTCAGATCAGGAGTAAAGGTCAAAGCCAGAAGCTTGTCAAAACATGGTGCCCACCAAGACGATCCCAGGTGGGGATCAAAACACAGAAAATGTAAAGATATAAAACTTGGTTATAGATGCATTAAAAGTCACTTCTTTCACTATTGTACCACGTGCTCAAGATTAGAGGAGAAAACATCAGAGAGAACTTGGCTGATTTGAGGAGATGCGTTGGTTTGTACTGAGAGGGAGATATCAATCATTATATGTTTAAATACGGGGCATACTGATGAGATATTCCCGGGTGTTGGGAAGCAATTATCCTTAATACAACGCTTAAATAGCTTTGAAAGTATGGGAGCTTGTTCTGATTGAAGCTTTTTCAAACAATAATTGGAATGCCGTTAAAGTCAGTGACTTTCCCAGAGTCAACGATTTTGATTAGCTTGACAACATCGCTCGCAGATATTTATTTCATCTGGATAGATCAGATGTTGGCTTCAAATAGTATTTTTTAATCAGCTGATTTGTTTTGTATAATTGTCATCGTTTTCATACATTTCTTTATGTAAAACATTTACTATTTATCAAAACTGTGTGCCCCAAAAGTCCCCAAGCTAAGTAGTGTAATTTGCATATTTATCTAGTAAACCTACTTGATTCTCGTTACTGTTCTATTAATACATGCGTATTTGCTAAGTTTGTAAGAGTGAGAATAATTTTATATTACAGCATTTATTTCTTTCGAAATTGAATATTATTAAGCATAGGAGCTCATTTGGAAAACGTTAGACTTTGAAAATGTATTTTTAATGGAGCTTTAATGTACAAAAATAATATCTCTTTTCAACTGGAAAAGTTAGAAAAGCTGGGATAACCAGAGTGGCGCAGTTAAATTTTCAACCCTCTGTATCCCCTGATTTGTTTTTCTATATGGTCATTACCGTACTCAATGCACCTTTGCTCGCGATGAACGATAGCTGTACATGGGTATCCGGTGTGCGCTTTGTCATACGAGGCTTGTATCAAAAGTAAATCTTTTTATTTTTAACTTAAATGTAAAGAATTGAAAGATGGGAGTGTTACCGTTAAAACGAGCGGTCCTTTGTGCTTCAAAATTTATTTTTCGACATAGTCACAATTTTTTAAATGCACATTTGCAAGGAATAAAATGGCATATTTGCTTTTGACGCACGACCATAATAGGGGTTGTTTCACGTCAACAATATTTGCAACACAAAGATAACACTTTAAGATCACCAATGCACAAATTCAGTTATCCTAACAATATTATAATATGTCATAACAATATTATATGTCATAACAATATTATAATATATCATAACAATATTATAATATGGCAAAACAATATTATAATATATCATAACAATATTATAATATGGCATAACAATATTATAATATGTCATAACAATATTATAATATGGCATAACAATACTATTTTCAACCCACATCTGATCCGACGAAATAAAATAGTGGAAGCATTTCTTTTGGAAGTCCGTTGTACTTTAGTTCAAAGCTAAAACTATATTATTACCTCTATTTATTGTACTATCTTTCGAAGTCTAATTAAAAGGATGTAATATATTATGTTATATTATATTTTATGACGTATTGTCATAATCATATCCTCCCGAGCATTTCCTTCTTTATTTTGATCGGATGTAATGGGATTTTTTAAAAGAATATTCCGATTATATTTGCTGCACATAATGTCATCCACTTATCCATGTAACCTCTTCTTTCTTACAGAAGATATGTAGTATGTCTTATGCGATAATGATAACGTCCGTTCATAAATGTCCTTATTTTTAGGGGGCCGTAGAGATATATAAGTCTAATATGTGAATTCTGGTCGCATACATTTATTGGTATGTTTAATTAAGATAAATATATACATGATATAACTATTTCAATTTCCTTATTATAAATCAATTATTTAGTATTATGTTTATTTCTGGGGTAGAAAATTAATATAGATCCCATAGTTCCCCTTTCACGTGAGACGAACATTTCTGATTTATCTAATAATTGAACTTGATTTAATAATTGGAATTGGAAAGAACATTAAAATGTAGTAACAAGATGCGCAGACTATTTAAGCATTTGACGATATATTGTTTCTAATGGATCCAAATCTTTCGCAACTTGTCTCACCAGTTTATGGCGTGTACATTAACAAGTTAGGAAAATACTTTAGGAATACTGTTATTGTGTTAGTTATTCGTAAAAAAAATTGATAATCTTATATGTCCTGAATAAATTAATATTTTTTAGGATTACTATTACAAAAATTAATAATCTGTTTCTTGTTCGGTAAAAGTAATTACGATAGTCACGTAAGTATTATTATTTCCATATAATGCATGTCTTTTTCATATTGGTAAGTATTGAAAATATTAATAATTTATCTGAAGGAATAAGAACATAAATAGAAAGATCGTACAATTTTATTTTTATAAATATTTTCAGTCGGAAGCAACATTATTAAGAATATAAAAATATTTTCACTAAATTAAAGACTAAACATGAACACAGTTTACAAATCGTAATGTTTATATAATATTTGAGTGAATTTATTGAATCAATCCAGTTAAAATACAACACAAGTTAAGATTAATAAATAATAAAAGAATAATCCAGTTTGCCTCAAAACTGCACACACTGAACAGGGGCAAGTATTACCGTGAACTAATCTGTCGGCATTTTCAGGGTAATCCTATTGTCGTTTACGAAGAGAATGTAATATCTGGGAATATCTGTCTTGATGTAACAAAGCAAGCACCAGTTACCCTTAATTCAACACGAGGATGTAAACAACTGGACAAGCTAGTAAGTGTCATTAAATCTTGTTAGTCATGACTTCTTCTAGAGCAAATGGACGAGACATTTATTAAGATATTGTAAAAATATATGAGATGTTAGTTTTGATGTACATTTATAACTAAATATGGTGATGTTTTTCATGTTTCGAATAGATGTTAATTATAATTGACCGGATAGCAACGACTATATTAGCAATGACATATAAATTTGTACATTGTTAATTATTCATACTGATAGGATTGATTGTAAATAGGGCTGGAACTGTGGCTATAAATTTAGTATCTATATATAGTATGTGAGATTTTGTTAGATGGGGGCGCTTGAATTCTTCATTCTGCAACTAAAATCCAGTATATATCACTGTTCTTTATGTCTGCACATAAATCGTACAATAGCATAACCGTTTATTAAAATACCAATTCTATAGAAAGTTGTCAACTAAATATATTTTCGATGAGCGTCGATAAGCTATTTCGATTTATGACCTTTATTTTCTAGTTATTACAAAAGGGAGGAACGTTCTGAGAAATATATGAAGATCATTTGTTTTACATCATATACAAACAAGATGAGATGTTTGCTAAGGAAGTTTATTAAATTCGCATAACAGAAAATAAATCATAAACTTCTGGTTTTATTTCATCAAATATGGTGGTTGTGTGGAAAGGATTTCATTAAGACACATATGAATGGATGGTAAAAAAGGGGGCGTGAGAAAGACTTTGTGATGAAGGGCACCAAAATAAATTAGCGGGAAGCAAGATAAAATCGATGTATGAGAAATAGAAATAAATATTCCATAAAACACAGCTTCTATTTCAACAACTATAAAATGTACATTATTGCTAATATAGTGAATAATATAGGGGTACAGTGGTACTAGATTGTAAAAGAGGGAAAATCATAGATCAAGTGAGAATAGAAATAAACAATGAGCCATTAAATATATTTTATCTCGTCATGAGTTACAATTAAGACTGGAAGATGGCGAAAAAGAAGCAATATTATACAGAAGTGAAGACAGAAAAGGAAAAAAAAGATAAAACGAACAGATAAGCAAACACATTGGCGGGAAAAGATCAAGAGAGAAAAGATAAAGGCGAAAATAATCGAGAAAAAATATCTAATATGATCCCTCTCTCTCAAGATTAAATATGGATGATTTTAACGATAAATACTTACCAGAATTAGAATTCCGGGAATATTGTAGCCAATCTGACATTCATTCTTTTACACATACTGAGAGTTTTAGTCCATTTATTGTCAAATTGGGCAATTGTATTCAAAATATGTCCACTTCAAATTATTATATCAAAAGATATTCATATATTGGTTTGTAGATATTTATTAAAACTGTTAGTCTATCCACTCGATTTTATCTGAAAATTATACTTTTATAGTTAGTAAGATTCTTGGTGTGATTAATTCTGTGTTATTCTCTTCAGGATATATGAGTGGGGCTCCAAAAGAATTGCAATTTGCCGTAAGAATGGGGGGGGATGACTATGTGGAAAAATTAATTCTGGACACAAAATGTATCTCGTTTTAATTGTACCTCTCCCGTATCCGTAGCTCTTCAGCTGTTTTCATTATTGTTATTCGTTGTATCTTGGCAGACATTACTCTGACTCTAATAACTCCCATTCTTTTTCAAAGTTGTTTTGGAATTGTTATTTGTGCTAATACAATTATAGATATTATTTTGATTTCCTTCATGAATCAAATACCTTTCAGCCCTATAGCTAGCTCTGGTATTTCTTCTGTTTCTCCTTTTCTTTGATATTCACCCCGTGGTCAACTGACACAGCAAAGTCTCCAATTTGACAGAAATTTTATTTTATGATAATTATTACGGCCTCCGGTGTTGTTAATTAGATGGGTTTAGCCGTGTGTATGTCTATGTACCATAGTATTTTGTGATTCTCGTTTTCAAGTACTGTTGCCAACTTATGTTTATGCTTATTATTATTATTATTATTATTATTATTATTATTATTATTATTATTATTATTATTATTATTATTATTATTACACCCAGCAATATGTTTGTTTTATATATTTTAAATGTTGTCTAAATTTATATAACTTATATAGTTTGTATGTGCACTGCTAGATGAGGAAATACTTTCCCCTTTTCTCTTTCATGTCAGGATAATGTGCTTAATTTATTTGAAAAAATATCACATCTTCTTAAAAATCGATTATATTTTTTCGACGTTATCAGTTGATTTTTTGTCAGCATATATCACCTTATATATGTTTTTAAGAAACAAATGTTTCGCCAAAAATATATATTGATTATCTGATAGATATATCGATTACTGTAAACTGAATAGCGGTACTGATATCAATTGTAAACTGAATAGCTTGGTACACACGAAATAATCATTGATGACGTTCCTTTATTTGCAAAACATTACTTGTTCACGAACAAGTCAGTCCTTCCTTGCTGAAGATTGTGAGGTTTTATGACTTCCAACTAATCCGTTTTCGACAAAATTCTTCAGGACTATCAAAAGTGAATACTTTCTGTCATTAAAATACTCGTTTTCAACTTATTCGACATAGTATTTTACCCTCGAACCACTTCTAATTCTAAAATGCTTCATACATGCATATATATAAGAAAAAAACGTAAAAAGCGGCATGTGGTAAGAGCTGAACACTTGGCCTGATTAAGAACATAGATGTAATTTTCCTAAATCATCTGAAAATCTGAGGACAACAAATTTGTTATTGACGATTATTATTATTATTATTATTATTATTATTATTATTATTATTATTATTATTATTATTATTATTGGCTCAAAAGGAGATTTCAAACAGGTCATGAATGATCTCGCCTTGAAAACATGTGGTGTTCTCTGGAAGCTGAGTGACAACCCGTCTCCCCAGTTTTCTAGTGTTCCCTATCTCTTCTTATAATATTTTAAAATAAATTTGCTGCATCGCAACAATGGCTTACTATCGTTTTACGCTAGCAGGGTTTATTGGTTTGCACAAGAATTTGAGTGGCAATAAGACTCCGCAAGGTCCCAGTTCTTTTCGAACTTGTCCAGCGAAGATCTGGTCATTGCTCTCTCTTTGGTGTTTCCATCCTTCTTGATCCCTCTCGGTTATTTGGCACCATTCTTTTGTAGGGGCAGTAATTGGAAAATAAGAAAGGATGGGAGAGGAGAAAGATTATGGGAGAGGGATAGAGAACTTATAGATATGTATCTTCAATGTTCTTGGTTCTATATAACGCTTCTTGATGGTTTGTATCTGCAGCAGTTCGTCTGGTCAGTGTGTGGGGCTCATATGTATTAGTACCCTAATTCAAGGGGGTTCCTTTATAATTTAGTTTTCGTTATTGCCATTCGTTGTATCTTTCTAGTCATTCCTCTGATTCCAATTTCTCCGATTCTTTGTTTAAAGTTTTTCGGAATTGTTCCTAGTGCTCCCACTATTATAGGTACTATTTTGATTTTTTTATCATCCATAGCCTTTTAAGTTTTCTCGCTATCTCTGTGTAATTGTTTCGTTTCTCCTTTTCTTTGATATATTTCCTATGGTCGGTTGAAACAGCAAAGTCTACGATTTCGCAATACTTTTCTTTGATGTTTATTGTTAAGACACTGGGTCCTCTTGCTTGGATGGGTTTATCCGTTTGTATGGCTTATGCTTTACCATTTGTCTGTGCGTTCAAGATGCAGTTGTTTGCATAATTCCCAGTGTCCTGTCCTCCCCACTTAGCCGTGTCTGTTTTTATATTCCTTTTGGTCGAGGGTTCTGCATTCACTTACTATATAGTTTATCGTGTCGTCTCTTTGTCCACAGAGTCTGCATTTGCTGTTTTCTTGTGTTTTATCGATCTTGGCTTTGATATGGTTAGTTCTTATCGAGTTATCTTGTGATGCAGTTATTAGAGATTCAGTTTCTCGATTTACATGTCATTTTCGCATCCATGTCCACGTTTTTTTTTTTTTGTTATTCTAATCTTTTGCCATTCTTATGCATTTTCAGTGTAGTTTTTTCTCATCCCAATTTTCTTTTTCTCGTTTTGTCCTTTATCTCTCTTTTTTGTTTTGTAAATTTTCCATTGTTATTATTATTATTATTATTAGTAGTAGTAGTAGTAGTAGTAGTAGTAGTAGATTTAATATTATTAAGTAAAATTTATTGTTTGCGTCTGACAATAATTCAGAAAATACTTATAAAGAACAACCCTTTAGATGCCGATACCATTATTATTATTATTGGCTCACATGGAGCTTTCACACAAGTCAACAAAAGATCTGATTGGAAACCTGTGGTATTCTCTGGAAGCTGAGTGACAACAAGTCTCGCCAGACGTCCAGCTCTCTCCACTTCCTTCGACAGCATGTGCAAATGAATTTGCATCATCGCAACAGCCGCTTACCATTGATTTCTCGCTGGTAGTGGCCATTGGTTTCTACTGGAACTTGAGTGGGACTCAGCCTCCCCAAGCATTATTCCTATTATTATCATTATTGTTATTATCATTATCATTGTTGTTATTATTATAATTATCATTATTATTATCATTATTATTATTATTATCATTATTATTATTATTATCATTATTATTATTATTGTTGTTGTTGTTGTTATTGTTATTATTGTTAGTAGTAGTGCAACGTTGTCGTAAATCTTCAACGTTGTTACATTTTAATACTCGGACACAACAGGTTGTATACGCAGGCAATTGAAAGTAATTTGACTCATTTTTTACTTTAAATGAAATGCATTTATTCATAGTTTTAACGCATTGAATCTTGCTTTAAACATCTTTTAATTTTTCTCGTCTACCATATAATTAAAAAAAAAACTGCACACGCAACTGAATTTATACATAAAAAAATAAAAATAAGACCTGTGATGCGAAAAATATTCACTTGACACTTGGTGTCAAGCAGAAAGTCCCGATGAAAATGGTAATGACATCATTACCATCTTCATCAGGACTTTCTGCTTGATTTTTTTACCAAGTAGCAAGTGAATATTATACGTATAAATATATTTATACTTAAATAAACGTATCTCTAGTGATATGCCCTACAAGAGTTTGTTTTCTTTGTCTTCCAATCTTTCATACTTTATCAATAGTTTTTATATAAAAGTGTTAATTTATTTGGCAATTCTACGTTGATGCAACATGTTCTAACATATTTACTTTTGTGTTCTTTTTAGTATTTTTAGACACAAAATGTTTTATCTGATAATATAATATTTTAAACGAGATAATATGTTTTTATTGTTTAATACAAATGGGGGTTATGATGTTACATAATTATTATTTTAAACATACTTAATTTTAAAGTGCATTTATTCATTTTGTGTAGACGTTTACGAGTTTCATAGTTTTTTGTTTTGTTTTTTTCTGAAAAAGCATTACTCTTTGTTTGGTACATTTGAAAAATAAAAAAGAATATTTGAAAAAAGAGATATTTGCAAAAAATTCATAAACCAATCATACAATGCGTTTAGTGAATATTTTTGTTCAGTTACCGCTTGGCAAATTACACATAACTCATCGCTAAAATCTTCTACATATTTTGAAAGCATATAACTTAATATAACATCATTGTTTTATGTTTTTATTAATATTAACAATATTGGCAGTAATAATAATCAATACTTTAAGATTATTACATCGACTTTCATTAACTTATCTATTTTTCCAGACGAGGATGGACATGATTCGGTAAGTTTACATGCATGGGGTATATAAATTATGTACACTGTTAATGAAATAATTCTTCACTTTAAATTTGCAATACATATATTTTATAATATGTAGAAATTCTTCATTATTGCTATTTGACACAAAGAAAATAATATGAAGGAGTAACTTCCTAATGCCTTAGTGGTCATTCTCATTTAAAATTAAACGATGGAACGAAATTATTTTAGTTTCTGAAAAGGGACCGACACAGTCAGTTGCTTAGATGCATGGTTTTTGGAGTGTGCTATATTCATATAGGTTTGCTGAGGTTGTTAAACACAAAGAGAGAGGCTGATTTCTATATTGCCTGTGACAAGAAATAAATGAGAACCGAATGTTTTATATTTCCCAGTTTACAGTTATATTGTAAATCGATGGCCTAAGGGAAATTAATATCGCGGTTAGCTGAAAGAAGTAAAAATGCAGTATAAAATATCAATTTAATGTCGAATCAAAAGTCAATCTGGAAATTGATTTTTTATTAATTTCAACTTTTATGTAATTTATTTATTGCGCATGATTATTATGATTAAAATATGTGCGATATGAAATGTGTGCAAATGTTAGAATAAATGATTTTACGTGAATTTAAAACGAACTTCAAACATTTTGAGCGAGTTTAATCTGTTCCTTTAATTTTATGACTGATTTATTAGTGCAAGTTAGAAATGATTTAGGATGAAAGACAATATCGTAAAAATTGTATGAGATGAGAATAGAAAGGGCGAGATCTTGCAAGAGTCACAAATTTAAAAGCGTAAAAGCAACAAACGATGTTAATAAACATAATACGTATCAGGTAAATGAATAAAAATCTTTCGTAATTTCCAATAAACCACTTTACGAAATGCATGCGTATGGATTTGTTAGTTAAAATCATCCTACATTTGTCATATAGGTAGAGTCTTTTTCGTTCACACGTATGATAAGAAAAACAAACAAACACATACATTGGCGATACATTTCGTATTATGGATTATTAGCTCAAGTGCTACAGATAGAACTCACGAGTCTGGATTTATTGATGAAAGTATCGCTAAATCAAATGAAAAACTGCTATGAAAACAAAACACATATTTGTGGAAAATTATATTTAAGCTACATATGCCACCTTCTATCATATGATTGATTAGGAAATATTTTGCCACATTAATTGTTAGACTGTCTTTTGTCTCTCAAGCAAAACAAGCAAATATATGCTATTAAAAAATGGGCGATACATTTAAGACTAGTAGGGATTGACTCAGTCCTAGAATATTCAACTATGAGACCTTAGTTTCGAATCTTGCAAGGTTCACCCACCTTGATGAAGCATGTATCCGTGTATAATTATATTTCAGTATACAAACGATATAATGTGTTTTCAATTTTTTTACTCAGCTTCCTATCAGACAAAGCATATCGCCATTTTAAGGTAAGGTATTACAAATCAAAACCATGCCTTAGAAAGTTAAGCAAGGTGCTGATTTTCATTACAAATACACGTCTGCATATCATCACAGTAAGGGGCAGGTACAAAGAATGGAATTCTAAGGTGTTGCTAGTCAAGGGATGTACCAATTAGAGTAGAATGCTTTCTATAATTTAGTGACCTCGACAGAGAAGATGGATGATGTTTTTGCGAATCGAGTTTTCCACGGATATATACGTCGAGAGTGCACAAATGTGATAAGTTCCTTAGACCACATTTCATTAACATATTTGTAAAACACGAACAGAAAGTCAACATTGTGGCGATGGGACAGGGGTTTCGCCTAGTTGACAAAGCAAGACCTATAAGATTGGAGACTATTTTCAGGACGTTGTCCAAGAGGAGAGACTAGTCGTAGATGCACAAGTCCAGATGTGGCAACAATACTCCATGCATGGGCGATTAGTTTCCAATTAACAGTTATAGTAGAGAATACTCTCAGGCGTGATTAGAGTTCTAGCACGATAAAGGGAACCCTACCTTGCAGCAACCTACGCAATATTGTCAGTATTTTTCCAGTGTGTATTTCCTATGAATTTTTAACCGACGAGTTTGAAGGACGAATTCCCAGGAAAAATGTTTATTGTCATAGATATCTGTGGTTGGAGAAGCTTCATGTAATAGTTACATGTGGACCGATTTTTTATCATCTATTTACGGCCCTATTCTACTACTACTACTACTACTACTCATTTTCTAAGGATCCAGCCATTGTCTTACAATTGCGTACATCCGTTCTGCTATCGTGCATGTTATAGAGCGCGGTATAATCAACAAATAAACTAACTCGGACACAATATTCTCAGGGAGGTCGTTAATAAATATCAGGAGCAATAGTGGTCTTATCATCGACGCATTGTTATGCTGTTTGGATGATCTTCCATCAATGGCCCTCTACTCTTATATATATATATATATATATATATATATATATATATATATATATATATATATATATAACGGTTCGTGCCAGTTTTTGTCAAAAGTAATCGATACATCAACACTACTGGCTTCACCAGCCTTATCCAGGGTATAATATATGCGTTCAGAGATATCTGTAAAAATATATAACCCATACTGTTTGTCAGAGAAGATTAGCTTTTACGAGTTGATTGAGTGCGAGGTAGTTGATTAAAGTCTTAAAGATTTTAGCGAAGAGGGGGAGGGACTGCTAAAATGATAATTGAGAGAGATAGTCAATTCACCAGAATTATTGTTCATTGGGACCATAGAGATAATTTATTAGGAGTTATTATAGGACCAATATTCAGAAAGACCTTTGTTGTAGAGTTTGGAAAGTACGGAAGCTAACTCAACTGAGCATTTATTAATTAGTATAGCAGGGATGAAATCAAGTCAACACACCTCGGAGGTGTCTAAGTGTTTTATAGTATCGCAGACATGAAAAGGGGTGATTTTCAAATCATCGTGTCTTCACTCCGCATCGGGAAATTTTAGAGGGAATTGTGTGTGGGCTCTTAGGTGGAAGCGAATCGTTGGGCAAGCAGTTCTGCAATTACGGTTGCCGTGCATGCAACCTTCTGGTTAGTGGAGAGTGGAGAAATTGCGGGGTTTTTACTTACTAGACTATTACGAATCTTTCAAAAATTACGATTTCCTATCTTTTCCAATTACATGCGTTCCCTAGTTATTTTAGTATTACAATGATTGGTTTCATTTATAAATGTTTGCATATTTGTAATTGACTTATGGCATACACACTGCCGAAATACATGCTTTCTTTGTGCAGGGGCTTCTCAGTCAGCTATATTGTAGTGCCTTGTCGTTTTGAGGAATCGCTTCTAATCAAGGGGTTGGATTTAAATGTGATATCAACTGATGCCACAAAATAGGATGTGTTTCCCAGTGAGCTTGGACATCAACATCACAATGTTCGGCTATTGTATTAAGGAATAGGTTTAGAAGAGAAGTATGCAGGTTTTTAAAATCTAGGCGGTGGGTTTGAAACATGACTGTCTGTGTGATGGAATAGGCTGCAGAGGAGCTACACGTACAACGTACATCTGCATCTGTGTAATCGGTGAAATCAAACTATTTTATGATGGACATAAAAGTCACTTAACACATGTGTTTGGGAGTTACTCTCTAAGAAGAGTACTGCATAGATAGTATCAGTAACATGATTGATTAAGTGTGCAGTCTTGACGGGGGAGAATAGTATATAAAGTATAAGTAATTAACGCAGTGATGTAAGTCTAGTTGAAAACACATAAAAGCCTTATCATTTGATTTCTAACGTTATATGTTAGTTAAGTGGGAGGGGTGCTCTAAATATTAACTCCAAGCTCGTGTCAATCCGAGTTCTAACGGCAGACAGTTATGGGGTATGTCCTGTTAAGATAGTTGAGGGAATCGAGGAGTATAGGCTTGTTTCACTTAAAGCTAAGATGGGCGGGGGTTTATAAAGAGGTAAGACTCTACATCATCTAAGTTACTTCTGAGCCCACAGATATTTGTGAATGCGAGCTTCAAGATAGTAAATTGTTTTTGTTAGTGTGATTGTCTGGTTGGATCGTGCTAGTTGTTTGATTCTCATTTCATGTTGTTATTTCATTTCAGGTGAAAGGATGTTTGTCAAAATGAGCAAGTTTTGACGTGAAGTATACCCGCACAAGTAGTCAATTCGCCCCGTCCATTTATATAATTTAATTTTAATTCACGCTTTGCTTTACTTTTTCACAGTCTATCTATCTATCTATCTATCTATACATATACATATATATATATATGCGTGTGAGCCTGTGTGGGTATGTTCTTTGTTCACCAGATATATAAATAAATAATTATTATTTACATACATTAAACAGGCTAATCACATTCCATATAAGTTTAAATGAACACTGACATACCCAAACAAATTTGCACAATTCTACATACATGCATCGATTTATTTGTGAAATATTTTAATAGGTTCAATGTTGTCCAATTATTTAAGAATAAATAAATATAAGTTCCTGGCTGTTTCTATAGTTTAAATTATTTTGTCTCCTGCTTCTTTATTTGCTTGTGTCATCGAAATATGATTTCGCTCCACTGAAAATGACGGCCCAAAAGTAAAACTTAATGACTAATGTCTTTAGAAGATTAGGTGGCTCAGCAATGACAAGTGCGCGTTCTGTCAAAAAGATGCCATCCAGGTTTAATGTTATGCGGTGGAGTTGCTACAATGCAATACCCTAATAAGGGAATGCGTCCACCAGATAATCTGTAAACTGTTGAATACCCACTGTGGCAAAATGTACTAGAAACTACATTTGGAAATAAGTCAAACACAACCCAGCGTAACCAAGTAATGACTAAAGCTAAGGGCATAGGAAATGGAAATATTTGGTCTAGCATGGTAAGAAAGGAGCGGAAATGAAGATGAAAGGAGTAAAACTTGTAGACATCAGTACCTGATGATACTGGCATAAACAGAGTTGAAAAGGGGAAGATAATGGAATACCAATGTATAATATGAACAGAAACTGTAATCATAATTTAAGTAATTTATTATGGTCAAAACTGACGCATTTAAAAACATTTCCAGAACCACCTGGTGAATATATCTGATGATGCAAGTGCAAAGAAGAGAAAACAATTGCACTTATAAACTATAGTTAAAGTATTTGCATGTTTGACATCTGTTAGGATGCCGTATCCATAGAAATAAGAAACACACTTAAATAACATATCTCTTTTGTTAATTCTCTGCTTCGACGTTATTAAATATGTTATCAGAACCTTACAGTAACTTGAGCATGATTCTGAAACATTCGACAGACAACTACTTTTATTTTCCCTTAACGACATTTGTTCAATTTGCATTTACAAAGTCTCGTGCTTTATGGAATAAAGAAAATATTGTTTTATCTAATATACCTTTCCAAAGTGAACTTTACAGAAGCACTCTCACTGTCTATCTGCCCATTTCTCTTTATTTAACTTTCTGATGATGCTGTAAAGAACGTTTTTTTTATAATTTGTCAATGTCAACTATTTTACACTCTTAAAACCAAACCCAAACTTTTTGTTTGTTTCGGACGTACTGTTCGCATATTTATCTGCATTGTTTTTACTTTTCCATTTTTCATTCAAGTTCATCTGGTAGATACATTTGCTATTGTTTGTGACAGAAACAAGTATGACCTGACAGACACTAACATTTAAAATTGCCCTCTTTTGTATAGGGTTAATTTATCCGAATAGGTTTTCAAAACTGCATGCTAATACTAAGAAAATATATGGAATCCTTTTTTCAATTTAGAAACATTTATTCATTTTGCGACAAACGGACAATAAACTGGATTGTATACATACACTGTATCTAATGTATTACTAGTGCAAAGGAAAACACCTGGTGATTAACTCGCATTAAGGTATTCTACGTGCCAGACTCATTTCGTCGGTTGGCCGGTTTCGTCTGGTTTGGAATGTGATTAATAAAATCAATTGTTCGTTGGGAAAGATTCAATAAATCAAATTACTATAAAAATCCCCAGAGGAAAACAAGATGTTGCTTTTCTCTGAAAGCCTATATTTCAATAGATGTATAACATCTATACAATGTATAATAACACTAAAATAATGAGATTGTTGTTTAGCTATGTCTAGACATTTGTATACGTCGAAAATATTTTCATGCTCAAGTACTTTTTCTTATCCATTGAGGCATACTATTTTGAGTTTCCGCCATCTTTCCTTCTATCACCGTGATGTTTGCGATAATATTTTGTTGTAACGATGTGAAAATAACACTCGAGATCAAAACAATTGTCCGTCAACACAAATGATACACGATACACATCCTCATGTAAAAATTGCAAAATCTTTAAGAGATTTTGTCCTTCACTTTTTTTAGATCGTTAATTTTACAATGAACTTTTTTCGTTAACAAGCAGATGTGAACAATTCATCATAAGAATGTAGGTTATTGTTTATTCAAAGTAATAGCATCCTCCTAAACGTTAATATACACTCTAAAACCCTATTTGATTAAGCTCGCCTTTATCAAGATTTTTGGTTTTCACATCTATCTCATGTCATAATTCAGAAGCAAGTGCTTGAACAGTTGTGCGTATATTGACTTCGATTAACCAATACGCTCATCATCCTCAAGACTCTCGTAACCGTCATGTTTATATTGCGAGCTGTTTCAGCAGATTTTTCGCCTAGCTTGAATTGAAATAAGAAAATTATGCGAATTTACTTTTCCCCATCTTGTATTAAACATTTTGAAAAGAAAACAGAATTATTTTAAACGATTATATTTTAAACGATGGAATAGACCAAGAAAATATCTTTAAAATGATATATAAAGTAAATAATTTTCATGACTTAAATTCTATCATCCACTGCAAATTATTATAATGATTATTACTAGCTTGAAATTTAGAAGGTTTTATGATAACGGAAAGTTTCTTTGCTCGGTTTTTGTATTTTATTTGGTTTATCGGAAAACATTATCAACTAATATCATAGCGATTTTAAGAACAACGGTAATAATTATTATTATGATCATTATTTTATGGCACCCTTCTGTCTCTTGAGAAAATGGCATTCTGCACCACCAGGTGCAGGCCTATACGGGTAATAAGAGAACCTTGGTTGGCCAATTTATCAGGGCACACTCCAACGGAAAAGTAAGCCACTACAGTTTCAGAGCTTCACCATCCGCTTATCGGAATTCTAGACAGTATTTTTGTCAGGGTGTTATCCATAATAATAATAATAATAATAATAATAATAATAATAATAATAATAATAATAATGATGTTGATGATGATGATGATGATGATTATGACGATGATGATGACGATGATGATGATGATGATGATGATGGTGGTGGGGGTGGCGTGGGTTGTCGTTGTAGTGGTGATGATGATGATGATGATGATGATGATGATGATGATGATGATGATGATGACGATGACGATGATGATTTTGCATACTCTCTCCGGAGAGTTTGTCCACGCGATTTAGATCAGCTTAGAGGCCCAGGCGCTGATATCCTATTGGATCAACACATGTGCACAGCGTAAGTTATCTCGAAGTGCTTTCTAATGTCATCAACAGGCCTTTACATTTTGCATCTTTTGTTTTACCTTTACATAATGCGCATCGTATTTATTAATTACGAACCATCTAGCACTGATCACTTTCAGCTGTGATTAACATCGGAGATATGAGCAATAGGAGTATTCTATCATGGCTTAAATGACACAATATTCAACGAGCGAGATCGGAGATGCATCTCCGTACAAGGCAGACACTTTGCCGATCCAAATTATGTCAATAGCTCCATTGCCAGTATATTCAAAATGCAATTCCAAAAAGTTCAACTCGTGAGGTCAAAGCTTAACGAAGTTTCCGGCCATTATTACAACAAGTCTTTTGACGGACTAACGAGTACATATTTTTATTTAGGCCTTTCGATAATTTCAGTTGATGTTTCCTTATTATTAAACTGTTAGACTTTGTTTCTCTTCAGGAGAGTGTGTATTAATTTGCAAAGTGCAAGACAATATTATACTAATGAAAGTCTTCGGCTTATGGTTTTAATCTCAATTATAGGAATATTGTAAAACATGCATATATATTTGTCTTCACAAGTATATACACCAATGTACAACATATAAACGTTTACATCATAGATGAGCGATTGTCTAGAATGTTATAGACAAATTTTTCATATCA
Source organism: Euprymna scolopes (assembly GCF_053919585.1). Classification (NCBI taxonomy): domain Eukaryota; kingdom Metazoa; phylum Mollusca; class Cephalopoda; order Sepiida; family Sepiolidae; genus Euprymna; species Euprymna scolopes. The sequence goes on from NC_136492.1 coordinate 34,180,880, forward strand.
TAAAACTTGCACAGTAATAAATGCAATCATTTAAAAAAACGTATTTTAAGTCACACCATAAACTGCAATAGCTTGAGCATAAAAAATACTGATATCGATATAGGCTCAAAGAAAGTGATTGATTGCTTTTCATTAGTTCAGTTTAATTGTGATCTCTATTTTCTGTTATGGATTATCTGTCACAGTATTCCGGAAAGCCGTTAATCAGAGTTCTCCTTCTCTAGCGCATGTCATTTCAAATCATTTTAATCATAAAACATGTCCGAACAGGATCAATAACTATTCAAATTTCCACAACCTTCCGCGGAAATATTACATTTTCCACTCTTTTATTGTGCAATGTTTATACGAATTCATTTATCAACGATCTCTACGTTATGCATATATGCGTAAAATACGTGAACGTTTGTTTAAATTGTGCAATACAAAAGACAATTTAGGATACGTTACAAGCCGTTCTTTATTATCTAAAAGATGAAAATAAAAATGTATTAAATTCCAATGTTTTGCCATGAAAATGTTTTGCAAGTATATCGTGACAGAAGCATGTATATATTATGTGAAGTCACTCGCGCATTTATATCATATTGTTTAGATGTACCGCCATCGAGGACAACATGGATTTCTCTCTTATCTTAGAAGGATTTAATTATGTTAAGTATTCGTCCATTGATACCCTATGATCTGATTTTCCTAAGAAGACCTTCATGGCATACCCTGTCCAAATACTTAGATATATCTAGAGCTACCGCTCTACCTTCCTCGGCTTTGTCCAGTGAATGGTATATATGTTCAGAAATGACAGTTAGGATGTTTGCTGTGAAACGGGCTTGCCTTAATTCATATCGTTGGTAGGTCAAACTTTTAGCATCTGTAAGGTGATGGACTAGAGCTTTGTTGATTATGGACTCAAATATTTCGGCGATAAGTTGGAGGAGGCTAATGGGGGATAATTTACTGGGTCGGTTCTTTTGCTAGAATTCTTGAAAATTGATACCATGGAAGCAGTTTTCCGCAGCCTGGAAAGCAAGATTCATTAAGGCATTTGTTATAAAGTTTGTAGAGAACTGGAGCTACTTCAGCGGAGCACTTTTTTAATAGCACAGCCGGGATGAGATCAGATCAACATATTTAGTCAAGATTTTCTATGGTAGTCATCCTTTATACAAATGAAACTGGTTGTTTTCTAAAACCTTGTTCTGCCGAAAAGTAACATTTTTCTAAACAAAGTTCCTAATTTTATCTCCAAGAGCAGGGGCGTTCTGTTTTAACACGCCTAGGACTTCCAACGCTCATTTTCCCGTCTCGTTATACCTGCTCTTAAGCTCGTCCTTAGCATTTCTGTTCTAATTTAAGTCCCCTTTTTTCTTCTTCTTCAATTCTACCAATGTTTTTCCGCCATCGTTTAATACTTTTCTCCAACCACCTCTGCAAGTATTGCATTCTGTCGTTTGTTTTATTGTCTTTGTCCTACATTAAGTCAGGACGATCCGCAACAACGTACGGTGCTGCGTACAGAAGCCTGTTTATTTCTGAAATAGACACGTTCTCTTTCACGATGTTATGAAGTACACTTTGGATTATATTTATCACACCTCTCACTTTTCGCCCGTCATTACTCTTCATGTTTGAATGATCTCACCACAAAAGAAAACCTCTCTTTATTTCTTAAGTACTTCCCTTTCAGCCAAAGTCGAAGATTGAACATATTCACAACTTCTCCATACATCTGCTTATTCTACTGGCATTATTGTTTCTGAGTAATTGGTCTCGCCTGGCTCAAAATCTTCAAACTCCCCGCCGTCACATTCCCTAACCTGAAAATTTTAGTCCACCTTAGTATGCAATCTGATAATAATAGCAATAATAATAATAATAATAATAATAATAATAATAATAATAATAATAATAATAATAATAATAATAATGATGAGAAGAATGAGGATGATGATGATGATGATGATGGTAATAGTAATAATATGAATAGCGATAGCAATAATCATAATAAAATAATGATGATAATAATAATAATAATAATAATAATAATAATAATAATAATAATATGAATAGTGATAGCAATAATAATAATAATAATAATAATAATAATAATAATAATAATAATAATAAATCATCCCAGGTTCGAAATGGGGATGACCTCCCACTCTCCAGCAAAGTATATCAAGGACATCCTCAAATCTTTAGCCTTTGAAAATCTATTCATACATTTGGCTTTCTCTTGTTGCGTAGTCTCTAAGCCTGTGTTACCGATGGTAGGGAGAACAATAAATAACACTTTAAAACCAACCGCTCTGGGTAGATGCTGCTCGAAAATCTTGTAAGACAACAATCTAGAAGTATTGTAAAACAACAATCTAGGAGAAGGATAGTGTGTCCAAAAAAAACAAAAAAAAACACTAAAATCCGCCGGTTGTATAACCAAAATATCACTAACCTGTTATAAATAAAATGAGAAACCAAAGGGTTGAAAAATAACAGCGCTAATGAGGTTGGAACTCAAAGTGAAGGGCGCACGCTCTGCAAATGTATGTTAGAAACGCAGTGAGAACACAACCTACAACTGAAGTGAAATTAAACGGTATACACGGTAATTATGGGGTGCTTCTTCAGATGGAACCTTTATTGTGAAAATGGAAAAGCTATTAGGGGTAAAGAAAACATACGATAAAGAACAAAAAGCATTAAAATTAACAGAAAAGCGGGTATGTGAGAAGATAAGGCAATAAAGACGAATGGATGTTTATCAAAGCTGGAATTGGAGACTATAAAAAGACAGATGAACGCAGAAGAAATAGAAGATTACACAGCAAATGAAAGAGATGTGATGAAAAAATCTCAGCGAATGTAGTTGAAGATGTGGATGAAGTGGCAGGAAATGGAAAAGAATCAAATGACGGTGTGATAAATATTAATGAGGAAATTGATGATGAGGTGCTGCAAGAAACTTTGGGAGGGAAAAATTATGAAAGGATATGAACTTGCTGGAAAGAGGTTTGAAGTTACAGGTACGATGGAGACAGAAATTTAAATAACTGAAAGAAAAGTAAAGAGTGAAAAGAAATGGAATTAAAAATGTCCTAAAGGAGATCAAACAAGAAAAAAGTCGAGTGACAAGAAAAAAGAACTGAACAGTTTATAGAGAATAGGTTATTTAGTCTGCGCAAGAAGTTTTATTAAGGACTTGATAGATGGTCAAATTGCGTAAATGAATACCAAAGTCAAAAGAGTGCACAACGTGTTGGAGTGATATTCGGAGTGTAGAAAAGAAACATAATTGAAATGCATTTTAGCTGGAAGATGCGACGAATGAAATACAAGTTAAGTGAAAGGAATCCCAATTCCCTCTCTTCACATGAACTTCCTGAAGACTTTATCCATTTGATGTTAAATCCACTTCCCATTGCAGTATATCTATATATATTCTGTCACATTATTATTTATCACTTGCAATTATCACACGTTGATTACCATTTTTTACCTCATTGGCGGTTACTGCAATCTCTGAAACAAGTATTATCGTCAATTATTCCGATCCCGGGGAGACCCCGCATTTTCTTTTCACAACAATTGACATTAATGGCGTTCTCATAGCATTCGTTTCGTTATTTTTTATTATTAATAAGGTTAGTAGTAGTAGTAGTATTAGCAGTAGTGGTAGTAGAGAGAGAGAGTGGAATTGTTTATAAAAACTACATATTTGCCAGACTAATATTTGTTATTTCACTTTCTTTTATTTCGAACCTATTTTTTTTCATTCTATTCATTCATTATGTTATTTTACTAACAATATATATTTTCTTTATTTATTTCTTACATTTCATAAATATTTCACAGACAAAGACTTTACTAGTTGACCTTTCTTCAACACTTAAGCAAAATAAAAAGCGAGAACTGATTTAACCGAAAACAATCATTGAACAATTTCATCTTCGTCATATTTTTATGAACATATATTTTCTTTCTTTACAGCACATTTGTTCAAATATAAATTAGTCAAAAATGTATACCTTCTATAGTTATGTGAAGGACAACATTGTATTTTGATTTCTGAATATCTTATTCTAATAAACAGTTCATATTAAGTATCTCTTTCTGTGTGGGCTTTATAAAGTTGATATTTTTACCATTGGTAAAAATATCAACTAGATTAACGCTGCAAATAAGAAGTGTGTATGTTATGCAATACATATACAAACATATATATATATATATATATATATATATATATATATATATATATATACATAATAAATTTTAGGAAGGTATACAATATTTTTATTATCCGTCAACGGAGTACCAAGAAAAATGGAAAAAATCTTATTCCATGGTGTTTGGAAGAATACAATTATTCTCATCAGAGAGAAAGAGGCTTGCAAAAAATATTATTAAAAACTATAAAATGGAGTGGAAAGAAAAAGTGGAAGCATGAAAAAGAGGAATAAGATCAGAGGAGAGGGAGAAAGTCTATTAAGAAGTTGAAAAGGTAGGGTGAAAGAGAAATACACAAAGTTGACAGAGGGGAAGATAAGGAAAAGGAAGGGGCAGATTTAAAAAAAATATTTTTCGAGCATATAGGTCAATTTGATCCAGACATCATTGAGTAAGGACGATTATTCCGATTTATTTATTTTAACTTTGGAAAGAAGTTATAAAAAGATGAGAGATTTCTGATCGTTAAATAAATTAATGTATAATTATAATTGTACGTATACACACATATACATATATAAATAGAGCTCAAGGATTGGTGTGGGTTAGGGTGAAAAGCACACAGATGCTCTAGCGTCATATATAGCTTCTCCCAATCTAATCATCCCATCGTCCCCGTTGTGAAATCTGCCAAACTAACAGGGTTCTGGTGAATGGTGAGTGTTCAGAGCCAGAAAACTGAATCCCCACTGCCTTGTGGAATAAGGTTTTTAACCAAATGTTAAGGGTGAGGTAACCTTAACAGAAAACTCCAGATGAACTTAGGCCCTGTTGACTTGCGTCATTCATGACCAACCGGCGTGTGGACAATCCCCTGGTGCCCAGCTACCTACGTCCCAGTCATGCGTAAATTATATTAGCGGGGTAAAATGAGGTCCTGCAAGCCGTGGTGGAGGCAATCCTTCTAGGAAAGGACAACTCTTACAAGAAATCTGCAGTCAAAGCAATTACCAGTCATCTTGCAATGGCTTGTCACTAGGTTATTGTTGCGGAGACTTCGAGTGGGTCAGTCGTGTCGTACAAGCGCTTGCCACTTTAATACAACGATGTACAGATGTTACTTGAGATCTATCTTTTATCTCTTATTTTTTTCTATCTTATCTGCCGTTCATTTCTATTGCAAGTCCTATGGCGATGGAGGAGTGGCAACGTGTACAGACATAACCAGTTGAAGGTACACAGTCACAAATCTGCACAGAGGCGACAGGAATCCTATCTTAACATCGTTGTTATGCCTTTACATGACAGAGGCCAACTCCGGTAACGATTTTTGTGACTGTGCAGTCCTATTCAGGGAGAGCACTGCTTACCCAGTGTCTTGAGAAAGTGCTAGAAAAGGGTGCACTAAATTCGTTTGTCATACTATAACTGTTTAGTTTCCTGTGGCTAACGGTGGTTCATGTAAGCAGGAAGAAAACAAAAATGTATCTCCTAAAATGAGTAAAATTATATTTATGCTGTTTCAATGTACGCATACGTCTTGATAAAGTGTAATCCAACCGTCCAGAGCACAGGACAGCGCTTGTCACTGCGGAGCTACGAAGACTTGATATAGATATTGCGATTCTATCGGAAACCCGTCACTCAGGAGAAGATCAAATGACAGAGGTATCATCAGGCTAGACTCTTTCTGGATTGGTAAACCAAAGGGATTATAAATGATGGGACCAGTTTTGCGACGAAAACATCCGTAGTTGATATTATACAATTTCCTTCCAGTATCTCTCACACAAGAGATTCATCACTATTCTTTCGATCTATGCACCAACCCTTCAAGTGGATGAAGATGACATCTTGTGTTTCTGTGAGACTCTGCGCTTGTGTTTCTGTGAGACTCTGCACCAATTAATGAAAAACTTGTTATTTTGGTAATTTAAATGGCCGTGTTTGGAAATACTATGTGACTTGAAGTGCTCTTGGCCTCTATGGTACCGGTACCATGAATGCTAACACTTCTTTTCGCCGTAAAGTGAAGCACAAAGCTACTTGGATACATCCACGTTCAAAACATGGTCGCCTGATTGACTTCATTATAACTCGAAAACACAACCTTCGCGATGCATACACTGTTGGTGTCATGCGCAGTGCTTAATGTGACACCGATCACAAGTTTGTGAGAGGAAAGTTTAAACTACGAATCCGTAAGAAAGATCGTCATAGTGGCGTTAAAGTGCCTAGCCGTATTGATGTCGCCAAGTAAAAGTTTTCTGAAGTTCAAAAGAGTATGGGGGAAAAGCTTGATAATCTTGCATTTGATGGTACATGGGGGCTTTTCAAGACTCAGGTTTATTCTGCTGATGCTGAAGTTCTTGTCTTCAAAAGGGATAAGAGCAATGACTTGAAATTAATCAGTTGCTGATGAATAAACAAACAATTTATGAAGCTTTACTTCGTGATGATCATTCTGATTATACAACTAATTTGCGATAATTCAAAGAGGTGAAAGCCACATTGCAGCATGAGTTAAGAAAAATGAAAAACAAATGGTGAATGCAGATCAAAAAGGCGTTTAACACAAAGAATATTGCTGCAAGTATTTTGTCCTCTTACCTCTTCAATATCTCCCCTGATGTCGAATGATGGCAACAGCACTTAACTGATGTGTTTCACAATCCCTCAGCAGTAGATGCTGATGCAATTGATAGGCTATCACAATGTGATATCATATTCAGAATGGATCATTTTCCTAGTCTGGTTGAGGTGCAGTTGGCTATCGCACAAGTAAGCAGTGGCAAGTCACCTCGTTTGGATAGTATTCCGGTGGAACGTCTTATGATTGGAGGTGGGAGTATTGCTTATGCTATCCTTGGTTTTTTGGGGGAAATCTGAGAAGGTTCTCCTGTTCCACGGGATTAGATTTTTTTTTACATAGGCATCACCACATTATCAAGGCCAAGAGGCCACTCAAGGATAAGGGTTAAAGAGTGTACAGAAAAAATTGGAAAATATAGTAATCATTAGTAATGAAAATTTAGTAAATTTGATAATTTATATGGAACGGCTCATCAAGAACTTATTTACGTTAGACTTGAAGACAACCATATTGTAGTCAGCCGGAAAGCAGGAAAACGGAAGACAATTCCACGGACGTGCAGTTCTAAGAAAAGAAGCTTTGTTCATGGATTCTACGTTTAGGTTTAAGCACATATAAAGAGTGGGAGGAATTATTGATAATGTTTACAGCTAGACGAGTGTTTTTTGTGAAAGTTTGCCGAGGGGGGACCATAGATTGAAGCTCAGTCGAACACTTTCCATGAAAATAACGATACATCAGAGAAAACTCGCAACATCTCTTCTGTGAGATAAAGGTTGCAAGGAAGAGAAAAGGACATCTCCTACGAGGCTACGAAGTCTATTTTGAACTCAAGGCAGGCCAAGTTCTTTCTAGCAGCTCCTGCCGAGATGTGGCAATAGTATTCCATCCTTGGACGTACCTGGCTCTTATATAGATAGAGAATAGCATCAGCAGTGAGATATCTACCGGATCGATAGAAAGATCCCACCATTTTTCCAGCGGCCTTTGCAACAGATTTGATGTACGTGTTCCATTTAAGATCAGGAGTAATGGTCAAGCCAAGAAGCTTGTCAAAACTTGAGGCCTCCTGAAGACGAGAGCCATTCATTTCAATTGATGCCAGATGTGTATCAGAATGTTAATGATATAAAGAGAGAAGCTTGGTTTTAGATGCATTAAAAGTAACCAGCCACTCCTTACCCTATTGTACTACGTGCTCAAGATCAGAGGAGAGAGAGTTGGAGAGAACTTGGTCGTTTACTGTCTAAGATGTGCTACCTAAATGGTAGTGTCGTCAGCATAGATGTGTACAAATGATGTAAGGATGTGATTTGGAAGATCATTAATATAGATCAGGAAAAGAGTTGGGCCCAGGATGGATCCCTGGGGGACACCGGCATTAATACTGTGAGCTTCTGATTTTTGCCCCTCAACTACTACTCTTATGAACCTATCAGAAAGAAATGATTTAATAATTGAGAAGACATTTCCAGCAATACCATAGCTAGAGACCTTATGAAGTAAACCTTTATGGCATACCCTATCAAAGGCCTTAGATATGTCAAGAGCAATTGCCCTAGAAAGGTTGCCTCCGTCGAGAGATTTGCTAACCCTATGAGATATAGCTGTAAGCACATCTGCTGTAGATCTAGCAGAACGGAAACCATATTGAGTGTCACTAAGAAGGTTATTTTTGTTGAGATGGTTGATTACTTCTGTATTTAACACAGATTCCAGCAACTTACTCATGACGCACAGGAGACTTATTGGCCTGTACTGAGAGGGGGATGAGCGATCACCTGAATTCTTAAATACAAGGCATACTGATGAAATTTTCCAGGGAGATGGAAAACTATCCTCCTTAAGGCAACGTTTAAACAGTTTTGTAAGGAAGGGCGCTAGTTCAGGTTTAAGTTTTTTGAGTACTATAATTGGAATACAGTCAGGGCCAGTTGCTTTACTGGAATCAAGGTTTTTAATTAGCTTGGCAACATCACGTACAGATATACGTATATCACATAGCGTGTTTTCTGATACAGGTAGAAAAATTAGGGGTTGGCAGCCTTGATCGCAAAGGGTAGAATTAGCTGCAAAGTTCTTGACAAAGAGTTTGGTTTTGTCTGATGCTGACGAGATTACCTCAGGTCCATTGATAATAGTTGGGATGGAGCACACGCTTCTGTTCAGGATTCTGTTTGCTATTTGCCAAAACTGGTGGGAACCAAGCCGCTGCTCAGCTACTTTGGACTTAACAGATTGAGCATACAACCATCTTGCGCTCTTTATTACTTTCTTACAATGGTTGCTGGCAGTCCTGAAAGCGGCTTTTATTTTCATACATCTATTACGTTGGAAACAGTGGAAAAAGTGATTTCTGTGCGCAATGGCAGCAGCACATTCTGGAGAGAACCATGGCTGGCTGTTAGGTTTTTGCTGAAACTTTTTAGAGGGTATGAAACGATCAATACCTACAATTAACCATTCTGTCAGGTCTAATACTATAGAGGACACATCCTTTTTAAACATGGAATGCAGAGGTAGATCAGATATAAATGTCCGGAAGCTATCCCAGTCAGCCTTAGTGTATCGATATACTGTACGATGGAGAGGAACGTCTGGGGACTTATTACATTTCATTTTTATCTTAATTGATACAACAGAGTGGTCGGAAGATCCAAGCGGCGACAGAACACAAACTGAACATAGTTCAGGGCAAGTTGTGAGAAAATGTTTAGTAGGCTCGCATATTGGACGTCATTGTCGGGCACACGGGTGGGTTCCTGAACAATCTGAGTGAGGTCATAGGCAATGGAGAAATCATGACAGAACCTCCCCTCATCATCGGTATTGTTTTAGTGGGTCAACCATTCGACGTTGTGAACATTGAAGTCTCCACATACGTGAATGTTAGCTGAAGGATAAGCAGATAGGACTTGGTCAATTTTCTCTGATATGCTTTGAAAGATAGTAACTCCGCTGTTATGGGGGCGATAGAGAGTAAATATAAATGCCGTAGTGTGAGCTAAAACAACCCGGAAGCACATATAGGGTAAGTTAGGATCTTCCCTGGAGATGTCCCTACCACATGGAAAGTTATCCCTTATATAGGCACATATTCCATGCCCATGGCGGTCTTGGGGGTCGGATTTCGAAGTTAAGTAAGAGTATCCTTTAATTGCGAACTTTTCTAGGGAAATAGCCTGTCCAATGCCAGTTTCACTTAAAAATAAAAGGTCTGGTTTAGTCTCCTGTAATTGGGTTTCAACCTCTGGAAGGTTAGAACGTAGACCCCTGATGTTGGAGAAGGAGACATGGTAGTAGGTGTCTACTTTGGAAGTTGGAGAACCGGGTTTAATCGTGTATTTTTTCTTGAAACTTGTCATGATGAATTTTTGGAATATGTGGACCAGGTCGTCAGATTTACTTAGAGCAGGACAGAGAGGGGAAACTAAGAGAGAAAAAGAAACGAAGAATTTTTTTTTGTATCTAATGATAAGGTAAAGCCGTAACAATTACCCACTAGTATAGCATCGAGAGGCCCCACCAGAAGCTACTGCATGGTCCAGAATCCATTCACCAAATGGCAATACAGCATCTCCAGTACTTTGCACCTGCTGATAGGACAGCCTCCTTGGTGGTTAATCCTAGGTTCGGGTCCCTGACTATCAGGCGGATAACGTCAGCCCAGACAAAACGTTTACCTCCAACACCCTTACTAGTGACATGATTACAAGGATAGACATAGAAACAAAAAATTTCCGTCATCTCTGCCAACTGTTCGCGCAAAATACTGCCAACCTAGAAAACTGCTTTTTCTTCTCCCTTTGTCAGAAAAATCACTCATTAAAAAATGAGGACTGGGGGACAAATAAGAAGAAGCGAGAGTAACAGGAGATGCCGATAACGCATCCACAATGCGTTTTCTACTCTTCATTTAAAAAAATATTAAGTATTCTACTTAATAAAAGTCCAACGGACGTGTTTAAGGGAAAGTATGGTGATAGACTCCCCTCTCACGAACTAAGAATGAGTACAAAATCGTAATCTATTTTTGCAATCAACTTGGTAGATAAATAAACATTTATGGACGAGAAAAAAAAGCTAGCATTTAAAACAACAGAAATACATAAATTAAATACTGAAATAAAATGGAGTTATTAATATTTGAATCTAAAAATAAAAAGTATGATTAAAATTGAAATCACTAATCTCAACAAAAACACGTCCGTCTCCATAATGTAAACTGAAATGAGGAATTTAAGTTAACAGCGTTCAAAAAGATTTTTTTTTAATTAACCGTTAAAAGAAAAGCGTGATTTTATTCTGAACTTTAGCTAGTCACGTTTTAAGAAACTTACGATAAAAAAAGAAAAGCGGATGGGGGGGGGGTTCTTCCGAAAGTTACATAAATTAAATACTGAAATAAAATGGAGTTATTAATATTTGAATCTAAAAATACAAAGTAAGATTAAAATTGAAATCACTTATCTCAACAAAAACACGTCCGTCTTGGTGACCCTGTTTAAAAGAAAGGGGCAGAAGAATGTTTGTGACCACTACCGTGGGACTATGCTTTTAGTAGCTGCTGAGAAAGTTCTCGCACGACTTTTATTTAACAGGTTACTGTAGGATGTTTTTCCTAATGCTATTCCAGAGTCACAAAGTGGCTTTAGGTCTGGAAGAGGAACTAGAAGAGAAATGAATTGAACAACAGGTAACGCTGTATCGTGTTTGTGGATCTAACCAAAACATTTGACACCTCAAAAGGGATGCTCTCTGGTTAATCTTAGAAAAGTTAGGTTGTCCTCTAACCTTTGTTAGTATATTCAAGGAACTGCACGGGTCTCGTTTAACGGAAAATTGTCTGATGAAATCCCGGTTGATAATGGCGTCAAACAAGGTGATATTCCCGCACCTACTCTTTTCTCTATATATTTTGCTGCTATACTTACTCCTGCGTTTCGGGATTTCGATAGGGGTGTCATCTTAAAGTTTCGAACAACAGGTCGTATTTTTAATCTTAGAAGATTTAATTCCAGAACCAAGCTGCAAGGAGTTAATGTATGCAGACGATGCTGTTTTTTTTTGTCGCACACTGAGTCTGATATGCAGCATATAATAGATAGCTTTGCTAAACCCTGCTTTGCCTTTGGTCTGAGGATCAGTCCGTCTAGGACAAAGGTGATGTTAACTTCTGCACCGGGCCATAAACTTTTAGATTCCTTTTTCTAAAATCTAGATTGTTTTTATACCTGAAGGCAATTAACACTTTCGCAAGTCACAGCTTGTATCATGCATTTGAAAATAAAAAATCGTGAAATTATAATAAAATATTTTCAAACCCTAACCCTAACACGCCTTTTTGGTTCCTTTTAAGCATGCCTTTGCTGAAGTTTGGCACCATAAATATCTTTGAAATGTTGATAAAGTGTGAAGCCTTGCTTGCTAATTTTCTCACTTTGGCAATTTTGTAAAAAAATCACAAATAATATTGTATATTAGAGAGTAAATAATTCGTGATTTAATTTAATGTTTAATAAAAACATTTGCCAGTAAACAATATAAGTGGTAATGGACACGGAAACAATAATGCAGTTGTCAATGGAGACAAGTTTGTTATCGGGATTTCCAGTTATTTTATCTGTATATTTAGTTTTGCTTTTTTCCGCTCAACTAAAAATCATATTATTTACGGTTAGATCTCTGAAGCTTAAATGACAATCCTTAACAAAACTTTCTGAGCATCATGCATTGATAGACAGTTCAGCGTAAGAATAATAGCAAATAAAGAAATGTTGAATGGAAAGAAAAATTGTCTTGCAAGTTCTTTTGCTTTTTTGACAATGTCGATGTTTACAAACACAATTTTTAATGTCTATTCACTTATGTAATAGAATAAAAAAAAATATGATTGTAATTCAAAGTACCCGTATAGTAAATACAGGCACACACACGAAACTTGCACTACATAATTACATGTATTAATAAATATATATATATATATATATATATATATATATATATATATATATATATATATATATATATATGTATATGTATTAGCATTTAAGCCCGGCGTTGCCCGGGTGTTTGCAGTTGTGTATTGAGCAAAAAAAAAGCGATCATTTTTGTTTTTAAACTTTGACCCCTTGCCATTTATTGTTTTGGGTTTAAATCAGGTTATTAAGTTAGATCCATGTCCAGGGAATCTATATCTTAAATGTCAAGTGTTTCGACTCAAAATTGGCGGAGGAGTTTGAAATAGATTTCAAAGTTCTAATCTGTATACCAAATTTCGAGTCTGTGGACTGAAAATTACAGACTTATTTTGTAGGAGAATGTACACAGACAGACAGACAGACACTTTCGCTTTTATATATATATATATATATATATATATATATATATATATATATCTACGAGCACTTCTGCCCGACTTTGCTCGGGTTTTATGTACTGTTCATAAAGTTATGTGCATATGTATATATTAAAAAGTGTGACTATGTAAAGTAATGCCTTTCTGTATAATAGACTTCCTTTATTACCGTAGAGAAAAGAGAGACAGACATTTTCACTTTTATAGACATATAAATAGGTAGATAGATTGTATGTCACCACCGAGAGTAGAAACCAAAACTTTCAGCTCACGATTTATTTTGCCTCTGCCGTCAATCACTGGGCTATTAAAACATGTTTACTGCAAGGCTAAAAATTAAAACATGAACCAATACCTACTATGTTATGCATTCGTAGTGCCGGCGCTCGTCCTTCACTGGGACATTTCATTTTTTTTAAATTTTCACACTTTTGCACCGATTTTTCCTGTCAAAATCATAATATAAAGTTTTGCATGTATTCAAATACATTATATATGAAGTTTTATGTCTGTACTCCACAAACTCTAGGATTAGTTTAGTTGGGAAAATCTGTTAAACAAAAATATTTACGTATGCATAAATATATAGGTAAACAACTTTTGTATTTACTATAAACTTTTTACGCAAATATTCTGCAAGTATAAATGAAATAGAATAAACGAAAGATCATTATCCCGAAGCAACTTATAGAGAATTAATAAAAATGATTGTTTAAAAGAATATGCAAATTAGCTAGATCTTTTGCTAGTGAATGCAATTCCACAATCCATATGCAAGGAAATTGTATTTTCTTTTTAAATAGATAGAAAAGAGATGTTTTAATATGAATATCAATACATACAAAAGAAAATCGAATTTATAGGAGTATGTATGTATCTATCAATTTTGTTTTATCGATTACTATAAGTATATATATATATATATATATATATATATATATATATATATATAGTAAAATATTCATAGTGCAAAAACATGGTTAGTGAAGAATGTGGAGTGAGTATTCACAAGTCGAATTGTTCATAGTGTGGGTATGTGTGTATGTAATATTTATATGTGTATACCGAACTCCAAACTTTCGCAAAAAACACGCGACAAGCTACAACCACTATATATGACCCCCCTCACCATCTGTACCTAAATCTAAACGCAGATTACATGAACAAAGCTTCATGAACTGCCCGCCTTTGGAACACTGTTCTGTTTGCCTGCTTCCCGCTTGAATACGACATAATAGCCTTCAAATCTAATGTAAACAAGTTCTTGTTAAGTCGTGCCCATGAATAATTAAATTCTACCAAATTTACACCATTAATGATCACTGCACTAACACCTCATATTCATCGACCCATATATAAGAAAATTGTATTTTCTTTTTAAATAAATAGAAAAGAGTGGTGTTAATTTGAATATCAATACACACAAAAGAAAAAAACAATTTATAGGAGTGAATATATATATTATATATAATTTTTTTTTTTTACTGACCCAGTTTTTAAGGAGTGCTTTTTTTCTGGGTATACAATTTTTCAAAGATGCATTCCTCACATTGAAACATCTTATTTCGTGGGTCATGTATTGCCCATAGGATATGGTATATTTATCGCACTGGACTTACATTTGCAGATTCGTATAGACCAGCACGTTCCATCCAAGATTAGACACAGTAAGCGGGATCTGTGATTTTTTCTTCCTCTATAGCGTTGGACTCTGCCGTTGGCAAACATATGGCTGAGAACCTTTGTCATGCCAATCAGTATAAAATAGAAAGGTTGGAGATACTTCATAGAGCGTATTCTAAAAATCATTTTAAAATTTTAAAATCTGGCTCTATCGCAATTTGTAAACTTTCTTTGTCTCCGCAGAAGGCATTGTAAAAAGCGTTAAATCTCTTCGGGGAACTTTGACCACTTCCGTTTTCTTCCTCCTCGCGGTGCTATGTTTATCGATTTTTACACACTTTATTAAATTAAATTATTGCTTCTAATCGTGTATTTTGCACCTTTAATTTATAAAAGATCCCCCATTACCCTTTTTTCGTCAGCAACATTATTCCAATGCTGTCGATAAATCGATAGATAGAAATATAAAAAAAGCTTTAGGAAATAACGTTGGTTTCACTTTTAATAAGATACGTTTATATATACTAGCAGTTCTGTCCGGCTTTGCGTAATTTGGGATAGTTTTGTTTAACAATAACAGGAAATAGAAACCGCTGAGAATTCAGCCGCGATCATTTTGCTGAATTTTAGGTTAACATTGATTGATTATGTGAATATAATAAAAATGTCTAAGACAGCACAAGACAAGGTTAACGAAAAATAATGAGAAAAAAGGATGTGAATCGTTTTAGAAGAACGTGGGACATTGAGGTACAAAACGATATGAGTTGACAAAATATGAAGAGTCATTTTGATCGCTTTCAGTCCATCTTTATTTCTCTCATTTCTCTCTCTCTCCCTCTTTCTCTGTATATCTATCTCTCTCTCTCTCTATATATATATATATATACATATTCTCTCTCTCTATATATATATATATAATATATATATATACATATATATATATATATATATATATATCGCATAATCACGTTTGAAACACCGGTTTTCGTCAGATCACCAAAGTTAAGCAACGATGAGCCTGGCCAGTACCAGATAGGTGACAATTTGTGACTTCCAGGTAGTGTACTGTTTCCAGTACCCCTGAACTTTTCTTTGCCAGTGGACTCAAGCAGTGCGATTAAGGCGTCGTGTGGTTGATGATTGCGTAACTCTTGCCACACAATTACACGCTCAGATGCCCTTTCAATGGGGGCCGTTAGTCTTGCGATGCTGAACGGGGGCATATGATCTGATATATATATATATATATATATATATATATATATAACTACTTCATTTACTCACATAAAATTAATATACGAAAGTTTAAATTAATGCGTAAACTTTAAGTATTTACTTCAGAAGTACTCAATACGTAGGTAGAGCTAGTTAGTAATTCATAAAATTATATATACCGATTAAGCTACTGACTATTCTGGGTTGCATCCACTCTAGGATTCTTCAGGCTTATGTGCGAAGTTTGTGGTTGTCTGTCGTTTTTACATACGTTCCTTCTATTGAGATTTTAGTAAGCCAATCAGCTTTCTAGTATCCACCGAGCCCTTCCTATCAGCCAATGAACATGCACTTACAAGATCATCATCAAGCCCATTTGACCTCCGGTTGACCTGCTTCTTTGTGGGTGTTCTATTTAGCCTGGATATCTAGGGCCTTGACTTGTTTTAAATCTAGGTTAAGTTTTTTTATGTTAGTTTATATATATATATATATATATATATATATATATATATATATATATATATATATATATAAAATTAAAAGGAACAAACCGTATTATGTGTTCATCAACGTTTGTTCTTTATTTCGAGACTTCCACTGGATGAATGAGATTAAGAAACAAAAAATACCAGTACAAAATATTTGAAAAACTATGAAACGCAGTTAATATTCTTATTGGAAAAAAAAAAGATATATCTGTTGAAATTCAAATATAGGTTTGTAACAGAAATGAAATGCGTGTTTTTTATGTAATCTATTGATTGAGATTATGTGTTAATTATTACAGGGGGTGTTTGAATGGTGTGAGAAAGTTAACCTGTGTCTACAGTTAAATAATGTCCTTTTAATAAAAGTTTACTTATTTATCGCGCTATGTTATAGAAACCTCCACGTTGTTTAATAGTGCTTGAAAATGCGATAAGCGCAGATTCAAGGAGTCTCCGGCGCGGTTTATTTGAAATAAATTTAACTACTTTTGCTTGTTTAAAGTCAAAGGTGTGATTATGTTGCAATGAATGAGAGGATAATGCACTTAGAGAGATGCTATTTTTTATTTCTCGTTTATGTTCCTTGGTCCAATTTACGCTGAGTTTCATCTTTGACTTTAAACAAGCAAAAGTAGTTAAATTTTTTCAAATAAACCGCGCCGGAGGCTTCTTGAATCTGCGCTTATCGCATTTTAAAGCACTATTAACCAACACAGATCAAGCAAGCCGCGCCGAAATATATATATATATATATATATATATATATATATATATATATATATATATATATATATGTATATATATATATATATATATATTGATTCACTTTTGTTTTCTATTTCCTGTGGCTTAGATTTAATACTTTTCAAAGCAATTACACCATTTATTATTTACAAATTAAATAAGTCAACGTTTAAGGCAAACATTTCGTTCTCATTCATTTAAAACTATCCTCATCGATGGAGAATTATTCCATTTTCTTTGACTAAATAAATTCAAATTATATTTTAAGGGCAGTATTTTAAAATGAGTTCAAACATGAGTGTAAATACATGCATTACTGGTAAAATGTTGTATCGATAGTAGCTGTGAACTTACTTATGTGACTGTGATTTTCTTCTAATTAGAATTGGAGTGAAGTCACATTGGTTATTAGTGGCATTTTTTACAATGATCCCTCAGAATAAAATTCTGTTTAATGATAAATAATACTCTTTTAGTTTTTAATTTTACAAGGGATAATCTTATTTTTGCACCGATTTTGCATGTTGCAGAATTATGACTGTTCATCTGAACTGAAATTCTCATCAAATTTAACGTCCACTCTTTTTCTATCGTTTGTAAGGTAAGTATAATTTTTTTATCATTTATTATTGATATAGTGCTATCCAGAATTAAATTATATAGATCTCTCTCTGTCCCGCTTTTCTTAGATACATACATATATATTGTATATGTATGTATGTATGTATGTATGTGTGTGGGTGTATATGTATGTGTGTATGTATATATATATATATATGTATGTATAAACATGTATATTGGAATGTTTAATTCATACGCACGTTTCATGCATATGTTTTGGCTAATCCTTTATATAGTGTAAATTACGCCACGAAATGTTAATGGGAGAAGAATAAATTAATCTGGAGAAACATATTTAAAACATGTTTTAGAAAGAAGATACGTGTATAGATAAAATAGTATACTAAATAAATATCGAGTTTAATTTTTATTTAATCGCATTATGTGATGAAATTTAATAATATCTAATAAGAAAACGGATTGGCAGCATTCGCACGACTTGATGAATTCCGACAGCTTCTCTTCAATTCATCTGTATACTCTCAATCCTTTTTTTTTAAACTCAGCCAATTTATTCATATGCAAATGAATACATTATGTGCCACTCGTCTTCATGATCATTAAATATTATTTTGCATAAAAACTCGTGCTCAGATTGGTACTTTCATATCTACTGTATCCAGAAATAGATGGCACTACCTCTACAACACCAGAAACAACTAGCTATCACTTTATACCGACAAACACAGTTGGCTATCATTATTAACCGTCAGAACAAGCTGACTATTACTGGACACCACCAGAAATAATGGTTTTTACTCTACACCACCAGACAACACTGGCTATCACTACACTGCCAAACACAGCTAGTCATTACTTTATGACGTCAGACAGCTGGATATCATTCAACAACGCAAAAAACCTAGTTATCTCTTAAAACCGTCGCACACAGCTGACTTTCACTCTACACCGCCGGGTACTGCTGTGCACTCTACATCACCAGACACGGCTAGCCGTCCGTACAAAGCTAGACATGGCTAGTCTTTTATGATCTTCATGATTTTCAAACACAAAACGTCCAAATCGAATCATAAGTACTTTCTTCATAAAAAGTTGACTCCAGTTTTTGAAAAGTCCGACTTGAGTCGTAGTTTAATATTTGTTATAAAAAGATGACCCCAATTCAAAAAAAATACTTTGACTCGCATCGCAATTTAATCTCTCCATTTCAAGATAACAGCAATTCTCTTAATTCTTACTCTCGAATCTATACTTAAATTCCTTTATAACGTGATGACAATTTTCTCAACGTATGACATAACTCGATATGTTACTGTATCACGTTTGCAGATAAGACAATATTTAGTTTACGTATTGGAGAGAACATCGATGAGCTTTCAGAGATTAAACAAAAACCGAACAACTTGGAGAAATACGAGAGAAGAATTCGGGAGCTTCGAGTGTATAGAAAAGAACAGTGATAGTTAATAACGCCATTGGTAGAAACACAAAATAAACTGTATGAGAAATAATTTCTCAGCCAGTCTAAGCCCCTGGCAGGCAAGAAACCACAAACTAATGCAACAAGTTACCTTATAATAGGCTTCTGCTTTATTCAATGAAAAAGTGTTGCAAAACAAATCATTGCCTCGTTTTTCTAGGCATAGGGTACAGGTGTGAAATATCTTTCGATATGATAGCTCATTCTTCGCAAGTTCTCTTCACTGGTCTGGAACTGAGAGGTCAACAGGTTCTGGTCCAGGCTGGAAGCTGTAACGAATAATTTCATTCTCTCTCGGTTAAGAATGTAGTTGTCGCCAAATGATCATGATTGAAGAAAGACTCCAGACTGGAGCTCACAATAGTCGTATCTGCAGAACAGAGAGGGAGGAAGTTTTTAGCTGAAAAAATCTCGTCAACAGGACGAGTGTGTAAAAATCATTATTACATACATTGGCTTAACTTAGGCGTAAGTCTTTCGAGACTGAAACAGTTAATAGTCGCCCTTTCGTAAGCCGTGGTATTAGTCTCTCGTGGGACAAAATATGAGAGTCTCGAGACTCTCAATTGAAGAGAAAGAGTTCCTTCCCCATGCCGACTCTTACTCAGAGGCTTATAACTGGAAGTCATTAACAGCATCACCTACGTTGCGATAAATGTGATGGTAAATGAATCTAAATCAGAAATTCTTGTATAAAATCCGGAAGAGAAGAGCGGAGGGGTGAAAACTCAGATCGATGGATGGAATGGCAGAAACAAAATGTTCATATTTTGCATGCATATGTCATCGCTTCTAAGTGTAAACCTGCAGAGATGACTAAAAGCTAAAAAAGTGTAGGCTTCAAAACGACTTTCTACATCTTATGCAGGAAAGACATTTCAAATTAAGAATATTGAAAACACGACACATTCAGTTCGGCAATATAATAATCTAATGACTACTGTTGAGAGGAAAACATTGGTATTCGTAAGACATTCTTAACATCTCGCAACGTAGAGAGGGGAGTTACGAAGAGTAGAAAAAATTAGCAAAGGAGAAAATTTGTGAAGGCAAACTGTAAGTAGGATTGTGAAAGCTAGTTGTCGGGCTATTTTGACGAATAAACGTTCATCCAAAC
The DNA here is from genome assembly GCF_053919585.1 of Euprymna scolopes. NCBI lineage: Eukaryota > Metazoa > Mollusca > Cephalopoda > Sepiida > Sepiolidae > Euprymna > Euprymna scolopes. The sequence continues at coordinate 34,201,253 of NC_136492.1, forward strand.
CATGCGATAGATAATGATATTGAATGCACAAAAGGTAGTCAGTAAGTACAAAAGGCATATATTAAATCCAATGCTACTAATTCCACCAAAAATCTACAGCTGTTCTATCGATTGACATGGATAGGTAAGTGTTTTCATATTCATTGCAACTTTCTTTTTATGTATTTTATGACAAAAGTGGTCAATTATTGAATAACTCAAACTATATTAAAGCTGAAAAGCAGATGAAATTGAACAATAGATAAATAATTAGATAAGAAAAATAAAACTGTGGAATTAATAATATAATTAATGAAAATAAAAACGCAGAAATAATCACGAATTTTGTAAATAATAAAAAAAAATCATAGAACATTAAACAATAAAAATAAAAGGAAAAACTAAGAAAATTAGACAATAAGAAAGACAAATGACTCTAGAAGAATAGTACAAATACAACATTGAAGTATTTAAGTAAATACAAACCTAAATGAATAAAAAATTTAAAAAGAGGAAAGTATAAATGCACACACGCAAGAAAAATGAGCATTAAACAAAAAAATATAAAAAATTATTGGCCGAAAATTAAAACCAGGCAAAACGAGAAAAGGAGCACAAAAAATGATATACAAAATAAAAGTAAAAACAAAAGAATATAAAAGAAGAGAAAACATGGAAACTTACAGAAGAAATAAAAAAAAGAGAAAACGATTTAAGGAAAAAATCAAAATGGAAACGAAATATAGATTGTCAAAATTTGGAACTAATGTATAGAAATAATGGGAAAACATTCTAAACTAGTTCGAAACAAAATTTATTTCAAAATAACAAATCATAAACAGCAAAAATTTATGAAGATAGCAAAATGTATTTAGAATTTAAGTCTGAAAATTCCGTAAAGAAAACGAATTAACTGTAAAAACAATCACATGAAATCTATGAAAACTATAAACACCTTCATACACAACTAATATGGACACTCTCACTCCACACAATGTAGAATGAAGTGAAAAAAGAAAAATCTTAAGGTGAACATTAAACGTAAAGAAAATGTATTTTGTTGAAAAACCGCTTCTCTGATTAAAAAATGCGGATCCATTTGTTGATGAAAATATCTCTGCCAATATTTTGACTGTGCGAATACATGTCGAATGATGAGGGAAAGAAGCTGGAAGGACAGATAAGGAATAAGTGTAAGACTGATTGTATCAGTGCTTATAAGGTATAAATAAACTGATTATATACATATACATATATATATACATATGTTGTTTTTAAAATATTATAAAACATATAATATATATATAAATACATATATATATATATTAAAATATACATGGATTTAAAGTTCAACGAATTCGTTGTTTAATTCTTGAGGGGTATGATAATTTATGATATTTAATTTATATTTTTTCGTGTGTTTGACATACACATTGTATTAAGTTTGTTAGTCAATCTTCCAGATTCTCTGTTTATCTGGATCCTGAGTTTAACAGACAATTTTTAGGTTTTTCCTGAACAAAGGTTAAGTTTACTTGTATTTCAGCCAATGTTAAAATTTGAAATGAATTTAGCCATCCACGTTTGCATATTAACAAATGATCTTATATTGACGTAGGTTTCTTAGAAAGTGTCATAATATTTTAATCATTTCATTTATTACCGACAAAAACACCGATTAAAAACAACACTAGATAACCAATATTGAAGTTTGAAATGTTTGTCAATAATTGTGTTGAAAATAGTGTGAGAAGTACACGTAGGAATTTAGCAGAATAAACAAATCACAATGCTAAACCTCAAAGAACTACACTCTCTATTTAACTGAAGAGGAGAAATTTAACAGAAGTTATGCTCAGAATCGAATTTACGTAAAGAAGCATATATACAGAAAAAATAGAACAACAATGTTTTACTTATAGGAGATTACCTAGATTTCTGCAACTGGTTTAATGTATTTTCACTGCCGAATCTGGAAATAACATTTGTTGTTTTTTATAACGTCAAGTATTTGAGCTAAACTGACTTTAAGATAATCAAATCTTGTGATAAAATCATTTAGACTTGTGACATTATTATCAAATCTATTTCAATACATATCATAAACATGTATAAATAGAAACACCTGTTGCTCACATCATATACAAATTACTAGCAATTACATAAATTACTGTGAACTGAATGAAACTTAAATATTTGTGTCAATATATTTCTCAAGCATTTACGTATTTTTTCATATATAGATACGTTTTTTTAATGTACTTTATTTAAATATGCTTCATTTAAATATAATTCATTTACACCTGCACAATCTATTACGATTGTCACTGATTAAAAAAGAATATCATCTACTGGATTCGTACTTATGTTGTTTGATGATTTTTAACATATGTAAAATATTCACGTTTTAAAAACTGTAAAACTATTTTCTGTTGCACATTCAACATTTGGAACTTCTAAAACGTTAAACAACCACCATTGTTTTCTTTTCAGAGGTCTGTACCTGAATATATTTTTAAAAATGTCTAAAGTGTTTGACAAAGTTCCAAACATAGTAGCTTAGATGAACTTAGTTATTTGAAAAGATATGTAAAATAAAAATCATTTGACAAAAAAATATATATATATATAAACATATTTAATATACTGAGTTCGTGTAATTCAGTAAATTTTCATATACTAATAGGTTTTAAGCCAACTATAGTTGACTTAAGAATTAAGCTACAAAATTATCACATTTCATAATTGAGCATTAATATACTGTGTGAGCAAAATCAAGATTTCTTGACAAGGTGTTGATGGCAACAAAAAGTGTATTTCATTGTAGTTACAATATTTTCAATGTCTAGTTCGACAATTTCAAGCATTATATCGTTTGAACATTTTCAAAAACCAGCATTTCTTCAGACTTTATGAATAAATAGACTTTAGGCAATATATCATTTTCTGAATAGAAAGAAAAAAGGCGGGGTGGGGAATCCCTAACGGGAAAAGCATGCGAGAAACATTTACCTTGGTTGTGGTTTCGGAAAAGCCCATTTAACTATTCAAATGGGGTTTTCCGTAACCACAACCAAGGTAAATGTTTCTCGCATGATTTTCCCGTTAGGGATTCCCCACCCCGCCTTTTTTCTTTCTAACATCACAACAATGTATTATTAAAAGGTTTACGGAAAGTTATGCTATAATTTATATGGTACGTACATAAAGCTATAAGTGAAACGGCTTACTAAACTAAGTGTTGAAATATCCTTCCTTACCGAATCCCTGTTATTATTATTTCTGTTGAAAAATATCTGAGGGATATAATACCACGAACCATTTTAACTTATAGAATTGTCTGATAATGTTTTGCAATTTTCAATAAAAAATCCTTCTTTTGATTACGGAATGTGGAAGTAGTTCATATCCTGTCCACAATCTTTAATTTCTAGTATTGAAATATTCTTACACAGATTATTACCTCTTTTAATTTAGGAAGTGATTTGAAATTACTCATTGTAAAAAATACTGGATATCCTTTTCAATTACTTAAATATTATATAATAAAAATTTATTTGGCCAGATATATATATATATATATATATATATATATATATATATATATATATATATATATATATATATATATATTGCAAATATTGATTGTGAAGAGAAATCTTTGAGGAGCGACGGAAATCTTGACTATTTTTAATTTCTTAAAATTCTCTCAGTTCTGGTTTTGGCTGGTCATTTGAAATAAAGGAAATGTAAAGAGAAAGAGAGAGGAGAGAGAACACGTGTGGAAATTAAAATACATAATATGAGTTTATTTGATACAATTAAAATCTGATTGACACAATCCTAGTAAATAAAGCCTGATTTCAGAAATAAATTTTTCTACGATTAATATAAATACTAACATAATTTGTCTTAGAAATAGAATCAAGATATAGTACCACAGAAGCATCAGATTAAATATAAGTGCAATGCAACAAACTACACAGAAACAAAATTGTAAAGTACCAACAAAAATTTAGTTTTGCGCAATCAATTATAATAAAACATCTTAATCAACAAGACAAATAAAATAAATATTCATTCATTTATCGACAATAAAGGAGTCATAATTGGAATCAAATTTTAGAAAATTGACCTTTGAGGTCTCTACAAAATTACTCAGACAATTTCTGGTGTACACATTTTAAGTATTCTGTAAATGGTTATTCAGAGATAGGGCAACTTTTTAATCGGGTTAGGTAAACATTTTTAGCTATTAATATATAAATTATCTACGTATGTATGTATGTTTGCATGTCTGCCTTAAACTCTCGACACAGGTGACTGATTTTGACAAGATCAGTATCCTTTTGCAGCTCGACCAGTCAGAGGTCATATACCGAAGGATTGGCTAAAACCATTACTTTCTTCACCCTCAACCGGGCACTTTTCTACAGAAAGGGGCCTGCCTTTCTACTACCACTTTTTGTTTTGTTAACACACACCTCCAAAAGCCCGGGCAACGCCGGACACCCATGCTTATATATATATATATATATATATATATATATATATATTTATATATATATATGAATTTATTACTGTGAGTCCAGAATGAGTTTACATATTGTTTCAGCTAGAGGAAGATCCTCAAAGAGAGGAAATATCCAACTAGCATCGTCAGAATTCATAGATGGACTAAGTTATAAAATCACATAAGAATGGAAAAAACGTAGATGAAGGGGAGTTAGAAAATAAGGGGGAGTGGAGGGGAGAGGACGTTGGAATTTAAAGTAGTAGGAGTGTATACGATAAGAGAGGGGTTTATAATTAAATATTAATTATGTGATAATTCTTATTAAAAAATTTTTTTAGTTTATAACGGTTTAAAATTAAAATACGTTATTCTTATTTATAACGGCATAAGTAACAGTTTATTTAAAGGATCACCATGGCAACAGGTTGTGTTACATGATAAGGGCTGTTCCCTTTTCATGTAAGTATAAAAATAGAGAGATTTAGTTAAAATGAAAATGAAATAGCAATAGACGAAATTCGAACCTCGTAATTTAGGTTTAGAAATAGATTACGCGTGAGAATTAGAAAATGGAATTTAAAACAGCTTAGAGATAAAATAGTTTCAAGAAAGGATGTGCACTGTCAATTTTGTTATGAAAATTCAATTGAAAGAATGCAGCTATTTAATAAACATGTTTTTAACATATTGGAAATATAGGTTACTGAGTATAGGTTAAAATTCCTTTTTTAAACAAAGGAAAAAAGTTTTCGACACGCATGTCCAGAACACGTGAAAAGAAGACACATGTTTTAACATGTGTATGACGTCATGGAAAAATGGGAAGTTCTAGATATAGATAGAAAAACTTTAGAGTTAAGCAGACAGAAGCAGGGGGAGAACCTAAGAGGGAGTTTGAGAACGACAGACGATAGTCTGCAGTTTGGAATTCGAACACTTAGAAGCGAGGCGGAACTTTGAAACTTAATATGTGAAGCTTTGAATTCTTGATGATGAAAACCACGGCCGGTCGTGAGAAGAAAAAAACCCATCATGTGTTTTGATAACGTCGTCTTTGTGTTGTAGTTCTACCGAAAGGTAAAATGAAATTGTTATTATATGTCTATATATCTGTGTTATAAAATTTCATGATATCTGCATCTCATATCTACAATGTGAACTCTACATCTCATATCTACACTAAGACTCTCTGAACTCTATCTCCTCACTCTAAGAGCTTCTCATATTCTATCAACACATCTAAGTATGCACATTTTTAATATATATATGAATATCATCATAACATGAACAATCTCTCTCACAACATCCCTCTTAATAAAATTTTCTCTCTCTCTCTCTCTCTCTCTCTCTAAAACTCTCTTAATAAAACTCTCTCAATGAAACCCCTATATACCAGTTGGCAAGTTAATGTTAGTGGGCATGGTGTGGTGGGAGGAGGAAGAGACGGGTCTAAAGTGATTAAGCCGGGCGGGGAGAAATTGAAAGATATTTGTTGTTTATAAAAAAGGAAAGAAAAAGAAAAGGAAAAATAGAAGGATAAATAAATGAATTATACGTTACAGGTTTATTTTGATAGTATAATGATAGGTAAGAATATCAGTAAGTAAATAAAATAAATAAAAAATTAGAATATTAATAAATAATTGTTTATGATATGTAAATAAAACACACACACATAAATACTCATACACGCGTACACCTGTACACCGTACGGAGACACATCAATGGGGGGAGAACACATGCCTTAGTATATATAAAAACACAGATATGTAAAAATAAAAATATAAATATACATATATACATACACATACATGCATACATATATATATATATATATATAAATACATATACATACACGAATATACATATATATACATATATATATATATATATATATATATATATATATATATATATATATATATATATAAATTAGCCGGGCAGGTAGACATTATACGTTACAGGTTTATTTTAATGAAATAAAATAGGTGAAAATTTCAGTAAGTAACTTAAATATAGATTAATAAAATTAAGGAAAAATTATGATAATAAATAACACATATACACAGATACAAACACACGGATACATATGTATAGCATATGCACATACATAAAGGGGGAATAGCACATGCCTGAGTATATATAAATATATATACACAAATGCGTAAATATACTCAACTATGTACATATATAAACATATACATAAATACAAATACATATACATACAAATACACACACATACACATGCATATATATATATATATATATATATATATATATATATATATATATATATATATATATATATATATATATATATATATATATAAATTAGCTGGGGGGGATTGAAAAATATTTTATAAATTATTTATTATTTATATTTTTTTTAATTTTCAGGAATTGTAATTGAAAGAAAGAGAGAAGAAAAATTGGAGGATAAATTAATGAATTATAAGTTACAGGTTTATTTTGATAATATAGAGATAGGTAAGAATATCAGTAAGTTAATCAAATAATAAATTAATAAAATTATTAGGGAGATGTTTCTGATAAGTGAATAAAACACACACACATAAAAATACACACACACATAAAAGCACATGTGGAAGATACGCACACAAGTACAAATACATATATATATATATATATATATATATATATATACACATATACATATATACATACGTACACATATATATACATATATATACATATATATACATACATATACAACACACGCACACACACACACACACACACATATATATATATATATATATATATATATATATATATATATATATATATATATATATAAATTAGCCGGGCAGGGATGGATTGAAAAAATATTTTTTTTGTTTTTTATTTATTATTTATAATTATTTGAATTGTCGGACGTTAAGTTGAAAGAAAGAAGGGGAAAATAGGAGGGTAAATAGGTGAATTATTCGTTATAGGTTTATTTTGATGAAATAAAAATAAGTAAGAATATCAGTAAGTTAATTAAATACTAAATAAGAATTAATATAATTATAAAGAAAATGTTAATAATAAGTAAACACCAAATACACACAAATACATACACATGAATACACATGTACAAAATATGTACACACACCAATGAGGGAGGAGCATGTGCTTGAGTATATGTACATGCGCAAATACGTTAATATATGTAAATAAGCTTCGTGTTAAAAAATATGATAATTATTATAGAGAGAATTAGTGAGAGGTAAATATAAAAGAAAAATATATAATATATATTATATGTAGATGGTAAATTAAATAATTAATTAAAGTAGAAGGTAAGTAAATGATTAGTTGTTAACAAGTAGATAATAGACCGAGAAGCAAGTCAGAGGATACCAATTGTGATAAGAACGTAATTAAAACATTAGAAATCAAGACCTAACCATGGAAATAGCCAATAAGAAACTATGAGGCGAGAACTTTAAGTAATTGGCAGATAATAAGGATAGACATATTACCAGACGTTATGGGTTGTAAATGTGTGGTAGATATGACTGCGGCGTCGTATATGGGTGTATAGTATTCATGCTAAGGGGCTGTTACTTAAGGGGCTTAGAGGGTAAAGTTAAAAGGGTTTGGCAGTTATTGTGATAAGAATGATAAGGGTTGGGATTTAGGTTTTAAATAATGACATAAGGAGTGAGTGAGGCAAAGGGGAGTACAAGAATGAGTTAGGCAAAGAGAGATGCAGCTAAAAAATGGTGGGGATAAATATGTTGGGGTTCTGTGGAGTGGTTATTTTAGAATGAATGAGGGACTATATAGTTTCGGTTGTAAATAGGGTGTGTGTAATTAAGGATCAAGTGAGTTGTATGTTAGTGTTATATTTTATGGGTGGGTTATAGTTAATACTAGAAGGGTTAGAAGTTGCTTAAGAGGTGGGATTTATAATGTTTACAATTAAGTGATGTTTCAGTTTTTTATTTAGAAGTTTATCTCTAAAATTAGTAATCAGTAATTTTTCAGTTATGCATAAATAACATGGGGAGTGTAGTGATTTACAGTTACTAGCTCTATTCAGAATTTCCCAGCTAATAATTGGGGTGAGGTTGTTTCGGGTGAGTAGTATATAGTGGTTAGTTAGTGAAGAACTATTGCGGTGGTTGTGGTTATTACGGGAGCATCAATGCACTCTCAATATGTCTTTGAACGTGGTGCTTGAGAGGCAAATGTATGTTTTTTTGTTTTGTGGGTCTTCAGCAGGGGCAATAGTTGCTTTGTAAACCACATTTGTTGAGACACAATTTTGTTGGAGCGGGCATTGGGGTTTGTTAAGGCAGTTACAGTTATTTTGACTATTGTTATTATAGTTGTGGTAATTTAGTATTTATTGTTGTGTTTTTTTCATATTTTATTTTCTAGATTAGTTGTGCAACTGTAGCTAAGCTCTATAGTGTTCTTATTAAAAATTTTATGTTGAATATTACTAGGGGGGAAGTGATGATTAATAAGCATGAAGAATTTTGTACCTAATTTTGTTTTTATCATATTATTACAGGGAGAGTTAAACCAGAGGACTTTGCGGGATCTGTTATTCCTATTTGTATTGTTGGGTTTATTGGGGTCCAAGTATGTGAAATTAGGGTTGGGATATCCAAATTCCTTTAAAGCATGTTCAAAGAAGGGTTTGCGTAGGTTAAAAATGCTGGAGTTAGATGAGTTTGTGCTAAGCCTTTTTCTGTTGATTTAGGGATATGTTTAATAATGTGTTTGGGGTGGTTGGACATAGGGTGTATATATAGGAGTGTGTATTATTTTTAGTGTATTGTTCATAGGTTATATTAGGGAGGTTAAAGGTAACATCAAGAAAATTGACTGTTTTTAATATATATAAATTGAAGAATTTCAAAAAAGTTCAGTAAGCAAAAATACTCAGTGGTAATCAAGAATAATTACCTGAATATAACTAATATATATATATATATATATATATATATATACATGCACAAGCAGGCATGACATTGAAGACGGTCCTTGGCATGCATGCATATATATGATAATGACACAACTCGTTCTCAATTATTGCCATTACTTGATATATCTCTGGCTCAAATGGCGTAAACATGTTCGCAACTAGCAGCACGTGCCAGACGGTCACTTCTAGGAACCTTCTATAGTCCAGCACATCCACTGATGATCTGGTCCAAGCTGTAATTGCCTGAACACCTACCAGGCCAGACCCTGAAAGTTTCAGAGATTTATTGCCATTCACGTCCATATCTGCATCAGTCGTTATTGAATGTCCGTTTGCCGTTTCAGGCTACAACCAGCCTTTTTGTTATCGAGATACACACTGATTGCAAAGTGTGTATTCCATTGCATATCAAGTAATGCCTGTGCTTGAAGCTTTTTATGATGAGGAAAGTATTGTCACCGAGACACTCCCACTCTCTAAACAACTGCCAGATTGAACTAAGAAGAAGAGCATTAGAATTAGCAGTCGCCACAGGTTTTCTATCAGGGTTCTCCTTCTCCGAGGGAGGTTGCCTTCACCACAGTTTAGAGGAGTCCTCTCCACTTACCATGCCATTTGATCCATGACTGGGAATTAGATTGCTGGGCACCAGAGCATACACCACACACCGGTGGGGCATGTATGCCGCAGCTGACAGGGCCAAAACTCCTCTGGAGGCTTCTGTCAGGGTTAAATCACACTTAGCGTTTGGTTAAAAGAATTTATGTCCATCATTTTTTCAAAGCCTTTCTATCAGTCTATATATATATATATATATATATATATATGTGTGTGTGTGTGTGTGTGTGTGTGTGTGTGTGTGTGTGTGTGTGTGGATGTGCGTGTGTGTGCGTGTGTGTATATATGTGCATATTTATACAAACATACATATAATAGCAATCTCGTAAATTTTATTTGACTATATCTTAAATCTATTTGAATTTTGTAGGAGGTTTTATACTCATACCTCCTTTAGTTTATGAAGGCACTAAAAGTTGCGGGAATATTTCAATTGTCTTACGCAGTAAACTTTATGGATCAAATATCATAAAATAAATTTTATTGAAGTTTTTTAAAGGGGCGCGTTTAAAACTCTTATTGAGGGTGTACGCCGAAATTCGAGAATACTTTTATATTAATATCCGTTAAGTTTTACATACGAATACATTTTAACATTTTAGGTCGAGCATGTAACTTTAACAGACGTACATATATTGAATTTCACACACACACATACATACACACACGCGCAAGCACGCACACACAACCATATATATATATATATATATATATATATATATATATATATATATATATATATATATATATATATGTATATATATTTATAATAAAGAGAGCGAGAGGAGGGAAATGAGACAGAAAAGGAGATAGAAAGATTAGTGTGTAAATGAATTTGTTTGTAAATGACGATGTTTTTAACAAATAGTCCGTAAATTGTCGATTCTATTAAACTAAATGTTCGATACTCGACTAATTGAAGCGTAGTGATATGTTAATTAAATGGTGACTACACACAGATGTTTAAAAACAATTTAAGGTAGTATATAGTTTTACATGCACATAGTTAAACATACCTTTGTATGCACTTTAATATAATATCCAGAATTAAGTGTAAGTAATTAAAAAAAATTATTATATAAAAAAGGTATTCAATAATATTATGTGGCCTGCATTTAGTCCTGATGTCTATAAAAAGAAAACGCGTTGTTTTCACTTTAATTTTTCTCCTAATTATTTACCAAGGAATTAATCAACTCACACATATAGATTTATAATCAATGACTTTCTTAGTTGTGATCAATTTTACTATTTGTTTGGCTTTAGATTTATGCAAGGTATCTAAAAATATTTAATGATTGTTGTGAGTTTAGAGCGCTAGTGCGCATGCGTACCAGATGTTTACAAATAGAACGAAATTGGCGCCTTTTCCCAACTTAGTCGTTCGTTACCGACCATGTTGTTGTACCTGCTGAATTTTATGTTGAATAAAACCTTTCTAATATCTTAAAAGGTCTTTATTTTTCATTACAATTTATTCAACATAAAATTAAAAATTAACAGCAACAATGGATGCTATTCTGAGACCTGGTAAATTCGAAGGATCGTCAGATACAACCGCTGACGAATGGAATCATTGGTATCGTACCCTCATCAACTGCATCGACTCTCTCACAGTCGCTCATCCTCAAAATCCTCCGAATAAGTTAAGTATTCTGATTAATTTCATCTCATCGAAGGTCTATTCTCTTATATCTCACTGTTCAACATTCGAGAGGGCTATTAGCATCCTTCAAGCAACCTATGTAAAACCGGTAAATTCTGTGTTTGCTCGTCACCTTCTCGCCACGAGGAAACAAAATCAAGGTGAATATATTGATCAGTTTCTCCTAAAACTAAAAAATCTTTCTAAGGATTGTAAATTTGAAGATGTTATTGCCTCTCAACATGCGGAGCTAGCGATACGTGACGCATTTATCACAGGTCTCACTTCCTCAACTATTAGGCAGAGATTACTTGAAAGTTTTGAAATTAACCTAGATCATGCCGTAGCAACTGCACGAAATCTAGAAATGGCCCAACATAATGCAGCAGCTTATGACACATCAATTGTAGCAAAGGCATCTATTCATGCAGATGAATCTGAAAAGTACTCTAGTTTGGAACTAACTAATGAATGTGCTGCTGTTTCCAGAAATAATCAGGCGACTCACTTCGCCAGATGCCAATTCTGTGGACGAGAAAATCATTCTCGAAATATTTGCCCAGCTCGGAATGCTGACTGCCTTAAATGTGGAAAGAGGGTCCACGTCTCTAAAGTCTGCCGATCTAAAATAAAACAAACAACTTATGATACCAGGACTAGTTCTGCATATATTGCCCTCACTGCGTCATCCTAATGCACTCCATGCACACAATATTCTGTAGTAAATGCAACAATTAATAGTACATGTTTGAAAGCTATGGTAGACAGTGGAAGCACTCATAACTTTATACGAATGAACATCGTGAGATCACTCGGCCTTAGTATATTACCTTCTAATGATACGGTAAACATGGCTTCCTCGAATCTCACGAGCAAAACCTTAGGACACTGTGTTGCGTCCATCGCTGTTAATGGACAAATTTACACTAATATGCGGCTATCTATCCTTCCCAACTTGTGTGCTCCAATTATACTAGGACAAGAGTTCATGCAATTGCATAACCGGGTGGAATTCCGTTATAACGGAAAGATACCATCTTTACAGTTTTGTAACGTCACTCAGATGAAAATCAAGCCACCGTCTCTTTTTGCTAATTTAGCAAAGATTTGTAAACCCATCGCAACAAAAAGCAGAAACTACTCAGCATCGGACTGCGAAATTATTCGGAATGAGATACAAAAATTATTAAAAGAAGGTATCATAATCAAATCGAATTCCCCATGGAGAGCCCAAGTACTAGTAACTAGAAATGAAAGACATAAGCGTCGCATGGTCGTTGACTATTCTGCAACTATAAATAGGTTTACACTTTTGGATGCTTTTCCGCTTCCCAAAATTTCGGATATCATACGCCAACTATCACAGTACAAAATTTTCAATAAGTTGGACCTAAAGTCTGCATATTATCAATGCCCTATACGTAGAGACGAGAGAATTTACACAGCATTTGAAGCTGACGGAGGACTATACGAGTTTTCTAGGTTACCTTTTGGGCTAACGAACTCAGTAGCTGTGTTTCAACGTATTATGCATAATCTGATTCAAGAACATGAACTCCAAGGTACATTTGCCTACATTGATGACATTGTCATCGGAGGAAAAACTAATAAAGACTTAAACGAAAATATGGAAGCTTTTAGAAAGGTTATCAACCGTCTTAACTTGCAACTAAACCCTGTAAAATATGAATATGGTATAACCAAACTAAAGTTTCTAGGGCACTTATTGGAAAATGGAACAATCAGTCCTGATCCAGACAGACTTACACCACTAAAAGAATTACCGATTCCGAACTGCAGTAAGTCACTCAGGCGGGATCTAGGTCTCTTCTCATACTATTCACCATGGATAGAGAATTTCTCAGATCGGATTTCACCTGTATTTAACATTACGTCCTTTCCTATCACTGAGAAACTCAAAAATCAATTTCAAGCCATGAAAGATGAAATTTGCAAGGCTTCGGTTGCAGCCATTGAGGATGAAGTTCCTTTTACGATAGAAACTGATGCATCTGCGACAGCATTAGCAGCCTGCCTTTCCCAGAATGGACGTCCAGTAGCATATTTTTCCAGAACCCTAACGAAGTCAGAGCGTCGACATTCAGCAGTGGAACGTGAATCGGCAGCCATTGTAGAATATGTGCGTAAATGGCGTGACCTCTTACTCGGTCGACACAATACCATTATTACTGACCAACAGGCTGCATCATTTATGTTCAACACGCAGACACCAAATCGTATTAAAAACGATAAGCTGCTTCGGTGGAGACTGAACTTTCAAACTATTCTTATGAGATAGTATATAGACCAGGTTCTCTTAATAACTCTGCAGATACCCTTTCTCGATCATGCTCTGCTTCGCGTTTATTATCACTAACGGACCTGCACGCAGCACTTTGTCATCCTGGAGTAGCGAGACTCTATCACTTTGCGAGGCAGAAGAATCTACCATTCTCCATGGAAGATGCTAAGCGCACCTGCGCTGAATGTCAAATATGTGCTGAACTAAAACCAAGGTTCTTCAAACCTCCATCAGGTCGATTAATCCATTCTCTATTCCCCTTTGAACGTCTTTCAATAGATTTCATGGGACCGAAACCATCTACGAATAATCTCAAATACCTACTCGTGATTGTAGATGAATATTCACGCTATCCTTTTGTCTATCCATGTCAGGACATATCAACAAAAACTGTTATAAATTGTCTCCAGAATTTATTTACCTTTTTTTGGCTGCCCAGATGCCATCCATAGTGATCGAGGAAGTCAGTTTATTTCATGTGAACTAAAAGAGTGTCTCTGGCAACATGGAGTTGTGATTACCCACTCAACTCCATACCATATAATCACAATGGACAATGCGAGAGAGTAAATGGCACAATTTGGAAAACGATCAAACTTGCACTCAAAACCAGGCAATTGGACGAACGTCACTGGCATGAAGTGCTCGACATAGCTTTGCACTCTATTCGATCGCTACTTTGTACAGCAACTAACTCAACCCCACACGAGACAATGTTTAACTTTTCCAGAAGGTCGGGCACCGGATATACCTTACCCGAGTGGCTGCAAGGAGGACCGGCCCTCCTTAGGATGTTTGTCCGCCAACACAAGTCAGATCCGCTAGCGGAACCAGTAGATATAATATCTGCAACTCCCAATTTTGCCAGAATTCGTTTTCCTGACGGCCGTCAGTCAGCAGTCTCAACAGAAGACCTAGCCCCCACTCCTGTCACTGACCCCTCCTCTACAAACTTGGAATCTCCTGTCTCCCCTGATCATGGTACATCACCAGATTTTACTACTCCATCAAACATCCGCGAACAAGAGTTTATTGATCAACAGGAGACCCCAAAGAATAATACCTCACCAAATGGAGAATCTTTCTCTTCAGTCGACAAAACAAAGTGTTTAGAAATAGAAGAGCAGCAGCAACAGTCTGACTCGAAGAAGGGCGTTTTCAAATTTCTTCCAAAGCAACAAAAAGGGGAAGGAAGATCACCTGCAACCCGAAATATAAATAAAATTTGGTGGAGAGTGTTGTGAGTTTAGAGCGCTAGTGCGCATGCGCACCAGATGTTTACAAATAGAACGAAATTGGCGCCTTTTCCCAGCTTAGTCGTTCGGTACCGACCATGTTGTTGTACCTGCTGAATTTTATGTTGAATAAAACCTTTCTAATATCTTAAAAGGTCTTTATTTTTCATTACATTATTTCATTTCAGTGTGCTAATTTCGCACTAAGATAATTTAGTGTGACATTTAATTGTACCTAAGCTTTTAGTGTCCATTGTTTTATTGATGAGATGTGTACGCAGATAAATGTAATTTGTGTGAAAAAATGAACATACAAACTCTCTAATGGCCTTAAAATGAAGCTGTACGAGGCTGCATAGTGTATTTTATTGCTAAAAGTAAGAGCAGGTCAGCATAAGTAGATAATCTGAGATTAGACGTTTTATATTTAACGTGTAAAAGAATACACTGGTTGTTATTAGTTAAATCAAGCCCATAATTTGACTTTCGCTACTATATAACATAGTTGTCATTTACACTTACTATATTATTCCCAAATAAATGCAATTTGGAATCCACATTCATTTAAAAGCTCACTACATCATTATAAATGAGTGTTACATAAGCGTATAAACGAAAGTAAGAAAATGTATAAAACTCTATGATACAAAATTGAGAACAATCTTTAACATACTGTGCATATCAATACATTAATAAAACGTCAATATTAAATTGTACATTTCAGACCAATTTTATAATTCGTATGGTTCGGCTTATAAACAATCTTTATTAAAATGGTGCAAAATTATTAGATATAGTTATATACTATTAAATATATATACTTATCTTATTAAAACAATAAATAATATTTAAGATCAAGATTTCAATACGTTACCATTCAAAAAATAAAAACTATACCTAAGTAATGTCGCCGTTGACAAAAACCAAAGTATACCCGCTTGTGAGATGTTGTCTCCGTGCTTTAGATTGCGACCTATAATAATATTCTGTATTTATACTACTAGTACACCATTGTTTCTAATGAGAATTTGTTCTGAAATTTTACACCCGCGATTTATTATCTAAAACGTTAGAGATAAGCGTGTTTACATATAGAATACAATAAAATGTATGCCCTTGATTTTTCAAAACACTTTCTAATGTCCATATATATCTAAATATATGTATATATATATATATATATATATATATATAGTAAAATATTCATAGTGCAAAAACATAGGTATGTGTGTATGTGTAACAGAAAACTCTGTAAATTAATAGTTACAAAAATTTGTTCGTCGACAAGAAAAAACTATAAACATCAATTAATTATTCTTCAAAGTTTCAAAGAATGCCTGCTACACTTCTGATGAAAGATATTAGCCAAATATTAGGTTAAACTAAGATTTGCTTGTGAAGTGCATTAGATGAAATAGCAAACTATTTTGCGAATAATATTTGCATGAAAAATGATAAAGCAGAAAAAACACAAGTGGAATTGTATTTAGATAGACTCCAGGTAAATCAAGAAAATGATACAGCAGAAAATCAATCTTCTTTCCTCTTGACAGTTTAAATTCAATCTATTATTATTTAATTGTTTTGGATATAAAGCGTAAGAATATTACAAATATTAAAATCATAATAAGATCATATCTTTCCACTCTCCAAAAATCCTTTCATATTATATTACAGGTTTTCGAGAGTGACAATTTATTTATTCTGTTTATTTTCATTACATATTTATACTTATATACAATATTCATCTTCATAGGAAACCTACTTAAACATTATGCTATTAATTATATTATTTATTTCCAAATTATGTTTATTGTAAGTATATTGGTTACTCATTACATCTAGTTAAACCAAGAATAAATTACTATTATAGAATTTAATCCTATTAATATTATATATTATAATGCTATTTTCAAATTATAACATTTATAATCTTCCCTTTTAATTTCCTGTTTAAATTATCATTAAAATCATTATATTTTATTTAGATTTAATTATTTACCTTACCGTTATTATTACTTTACTTTTATTATTTTCCTTTTTATTTTCAATCTTTTTTTTTACATATTAGTCTCAATAAATGAAAATTAAGTTTACTTGCTAAGTTCAGTATTTAATTTCAATTCAATAATTTACTAATCGGGTTGTAATCGCGATAATGCATAGTTTGATTTGTGTAAACAGTTTTCAATTTCTTCTTGGCGTTGGTTAAGAAGAATTATTTGGGATATTATTATATGATGCGATTTGAGATTGCAAAGGTTACATCGGCCAAACTTATTAGCTGAGTATGTACTTGCAGTATCCAATATCGACCATTTGAATTTGTATTAAATATTGTTTTTCCTTAATTCCCTAATCCAATTTGATAGTGATGTTGTTTTCTTATTATTGACATGTGGTATTTTGAAGAATATTGTATGTTTTTTTAATCATTCTTTATAGCTCCATCTGTGGTCTTAATATATGTTCTAATTCTGTTATTATCCATTACATCATATTTATATAATACATTAGAAATGAAGCATCCATTAATATTCGTGCAGTAACAAAAGGAATTCACTTCAATGTTTTGATTATTAAATAATCCTCCTACATCTGTCTCTTTGTCTATTTTTGCATTGTAAGAACTTATAATAGTTTTATCGTCGTCGAAAAGATAGTTTAACATTATTCCGATTAATAATTTTACTTAGACCATTTCCGGTATGGACATTTTTGTTGATAATTTTAAAAAACTTTTTGGTAAATTATGTTGAATGTGTGCACTGTAAGGAGGATTAAAACAAACGCAATTTCTACGTCTACTTTTCTGTTTAATGATATTACTGCTGTTAATTTAGGACTTACTGATATTGTCTATAACATTATTTTTTATTACCATTAATATTTTCCAACTATTTTTATAATCGGATTTACCCATTGCCATATTATATAAAATAACATGTGACGGGTTCCCTTCCACTGCTGCTTTATTTACATTATCGATATATTTTATTTCGCTTTTATATCCAGGTCTAGCCAGAGCTTCATTGTACTATTCTTTCTTGTTATTAAATATTAATAATTGCTTTTTTCATTGGTAATCGGGCGTTTGATTTATAATAATAAGTATAACATGTTATTAGGTTTATAAGGTTCATACGTGTTGTTAATTAGATTCAGAGTGGCATCTAGAAAATTAACTATGTTATGATATTTATCTATAGTTATTGTATATCCTTTGACTAATCCTTTCTAACTTTCTACTTCCAATGTAAATGAAAAATAGTGCATACAAACCTTCCTTTATATTTGATTCATTTTCCCTAAACTCTTTTAGAATATAGGGGCTAATCGGATCAATTACCACTGCAGAGTCTGTGCAACCCATAATAACATCAAAGTTAAAATCTCTATTTGTCCTAGTCCAATATTTATTATTATATTTGCTTACAGTTCTCTGGCGAATTTAACTATGCCACTTTCCAATTTAGTAATGTTAGTTTCAGATTTCGCAAATTCTAATGCCATATCTAACACTTTCGGAGATATTTAAGGGTAGTATTAGTCAATATCAAACATTATAAAATTACTGTTATTGCATTCAGGCAATGTATCAAACCAATTCAAAACTTCATCTGATGAAGACCATAAATTATGAGAGACATTAGATTTAATCATTGGCAATATTCTATCCAGAATCTTTTTACTAATGTTGCCTGTATCTGAAATACAAGGAGAGATCAGCTTTATTGTGGGATTAATTTTAAAGTCCGGTTCGAGATCCTTCAAAGAAAATCTCAGGCATTTTGAAGTGTAAACATCGATTTTTGTTAATTTGGAAGCAAATGTTCAGGGCAGATGCATTTAATTGTATAAGTCAACTAAATTTAAGGAATAAATTATAAGATGGCCAGCATCATGAATTTTGGAATACATTTTTATTATTTATTCTCTGTATTGGTTTGTAATTACATTGAGCTTTTTAAATAGGGGTTGGTATATATTATAAGAAAATATATTTCTACAGTAATATATATATATATATATATATATATATATATATATATATATATATATATATATGACTTGCGTTTTTCACCCATAATCGAAACCGAAACGAAATCTTTTCAAGAGGTCCTGATATAATTATTTATGATAAAAATAACGATTACTGTAGCACCATCATTTAATCAGGTATAATCTAAACCGAAACCAAAATTTATAAAGAATTATTGATAAAATTATTGATTTACAAAATGGATGAATTAAGTGGCATCAGTTATAATCGAAACTGAAACCATAACATATGAAGAATATTTGGTAAAATTATTTATGATAAGTAATGGAAGACAACGACTCGGATGGAAGAGTGACATAGAAAATACCACACACGATTTCGTATTAATATATAGATAAATTTAACAGCCACCTTATGATCACCTTTTTATATTTGGTGTTCGGAACACATGGGTGACGAATTTAGTTCAGCGTTACTCTTGGTAGTCAGGGGTCTAGATGAAAGGAGGGGTGGGTTAATAATCACAAAATACTTTACTGTTAAAAAAGGTAAACTCCGAAATAAGTAACAGGTTCAACAGAAATAACATATTCAAGAGAAGTAATCATCTAATTTCAAGATTCCCAGAATTTTCATGGTATTTTCAGGTTCGCGTTAATACTTCCATTACTCCGTTTTGCGAAAATTCAGGTACATGGCACACTTACTAATGTTTTTGACTTCTCGTCTGAATTCGATAGAATTTGAACTCAGAATGCGCGCATTAAAAAAGAAAATTTCTGCATAATGTTGTTTGATTTCCGCGCCAACTCTGTTTCAAATTCTTCTCTGTCTCTTTATTTTTACGAAGGTAAACAGATGTGGGGAATAGATGGGAATAAAGATGTATGTGAAGTGGCAATGGGTTGAATGGGGAATATTCGGCTGCCCCGCTACAGCTAGTAACTTTTAAAGTGTTGGGCGTTTTTGAATGGCGTTTTCTTTTCACCGATAGAATAAAAATCTAAGCGATGAGAGGGAATCCTTAGTAGGCATTTCATTGGTATCAACACGAGATCGTGCTGCCGCTTAATAATATTCTGAGCCAAGAACAATAGTTGCATATATATATATATATATATATATATATGAATTCATATCTATATTTATATTTATATGTATAGATGGGTGCATGTGTCTGTGTATGCAAGGGTATATATCTGTGTGTAAGTGTGTGCGTGTGTGTAAACATGTAGGTATGTATTTATTTTATTTGCGGTTTTAGTGATATTGATATCAGCCTTTGTGATATATGCATAGGAAAAATGGAAAAAATTAGTTTTGTAAGTTAATTTACAGAATGCAACAGTGTTTAAATGCACAATTTTATTGCTGATTACCTAACATTTTGAGGAAATATTTTATTCTTCATATGAAATTGATAGAGATTGAACATGGCTTGATTTACGTGCATTAAATCGTGAACCACAATGTATGTCTTAATCCTCGGGAAATAGTAATTATCAGTAAGAATGTTTATTCAAATGACTCATACAAGGAAGTATATTAATGACTGTGATGTTGAATTATGTCAAGCTCGACCGAAGAAAAATTTTAACCAAAAAGTAATGTATAAGTCAACGGTAGCCAATTTTCAGGTTGTCATATAGAATCGAATTTCCATAAGTCAACGGGTTTGCAATTCTCTAGATCGACTTAGCAAATTGTGGCCAGGACGCGACTATATAAGAACTGGATACTTTTCTTACTGAATGGTTCATGAATATTTGTAGAAAACGGTTATATTACTACGGTCTATGAGAGAACGAAAAATCTGTGGAATTAGAATGATATTAATTGGTATAATAGATAGATGAATATCATTATATAGTTCAGTGGTTTTCGAGAAATTGCTTCTGGCATACTTTAAATGTTAATTATGTGTTAGTTGTTCATGCGTTATCCAAATGTATATTTCATTTTGCAGGAGTTATGGAAACGAAAATTATGATATGAGATACATAAAAAAGTCAGAGACAGCAGCATGAATGTCGGTATATGCTTGTCGCTCTAAATTTTATCTGCACCAACAGAGCAAATAAACAGAACATTTTTTTCTCAACAGTATAAAATCAAACACTCACAAAAAATCGCAGAAATGATCAGAAAAAATTGCCAAACTAAGGTTTTCTGTTGAGTGTAGTGAATCCGGACATCTTTCCTCGAACAAATGTATTGCATTTTAATTCCTGAAAATCGTAGCACCTCCATATAAATAATATGTGACAGAAATGCTGAGGTTCTATTTTGAATAAATCATTAGAATGTTTGTATTACGTTTACTCCGAACAAATCTTAGCTACCTTAGAAACATACGCACAATCTCTACGCACACCGCACAGAAACTGATATTGCGTATCTGTGCGTGTAATGGTTACGACTATTTCCTATGTAGAAATTAATTTCATAATATAAAAACAGTTCTAAATTCAACCTAGTCTCAAACATGATTTCAATTTTATAAACATGTGCTCGTTCTTTGATTATACAGATATTAATAGACATTATTCTACCGAGAATATTATTTGCCTTTACAAAAACGAGATCCGCATTAAAACAAATAAAATCTTAACTAAGAAAGGAAATCAAATATGATCATTGTCATTTGGTAAAAATGCATTTTTATGCAACAATGTGTAAAACAATAATTGGAAAATTTCAGTACAAATAGAGCTGCGCTTATCGGGTTGATATTCGTCCGTATGTGCTCATTTCTATAGGTGGAATTTTATTAATTAGAATCAAACTTTTCCTTACTAAAATTCCTTATTCAGGTATATGCAAAATGATAGAGTACAAAAGTCAGAAAGCGTTAGTTTAACTATTGTTTTAGGATACGATTTAAATAAGTCATCAATAATTCTCTTCCAATGCTTTCTGTAATATAGCGTATTACTTAACGTACTTTCTTACAGCCGACTTTTGATTTCATTTTACAAAACATGTGTAGTTTAAAAGTATTAAACATTTTTAATCTAATTTTATTGCGTAAAGGCATGTAATACATCATGAAAACAACTAAAGCAAATAATGCCTTAAAAAATGCTGAGAATAAAATTTCAATGATTTCTATCACTGTATTACACATTTCTACGCACATAAACACACATACATATATACACGCACACATAGATATGTACACATATTTATATAGACCATCATTAAATATATATATATGTATATATACAGAGCGAAACTGAAATATATATATATATATATATATATATATATATATATATATATATATTTATATATAAATTGAAAAATTTCCAAAAAGTTCAGTAAGCAAAAATACTCAGTGGTAATCAACAATAATTCTCTTAGTATAACTAATGCTGCATAAATACACAGTATATATATATATATATATATATATATATATATATATATATATATATATACATATCCATATATATATGTATATATATACATATATATGTGTATATATATATATAGACATATATACATGCACAAGCAGACTTGACATTAAAGACGGTCCTTGGCACATATATATATATATATATACATACACATGCATGCCCATAAACGTACACACATGCACACATCCATACATCCATAAATACATACGCAATACATATAACACATACATGCAAACATACACATAACCACATGCACACACATATACATATATATGCATAAATATATATACAATCATATACAAATACATACACACATATACATACATATTCACATACATATACGTACACATGTATGCAGATATACATACATACACAAAAAGTTACCCACATATATCTACACATATATATGCACATATACGCATGCATATACATGCATATATGCATATACTTATGCATACATACACACTAATATATATAGCTATATACATAAAACACACATAAAATATATACACAAAGAATAAATAAATAAAGATATATACACGCATACATATATACATAAGTATACAAATAGGTACACATACACATACATACACTAGTACATATATTAACATACATAGATACATACATACACACACATATGCATATATAGAATGATGGCAGATCAGTTATTACATGCTTCCAGCATTTCAGGGCTACACACGCGACACTTTTTCCATCGCCACGGACAATTTTAATAGACAAATGCCTGAGGAAGTATCTATACAAAGATGATATTACAGAGTTTTAGCTTTGTACGACAGCTAAGTCTCTCTCTCGGTTCCAAATGTTGAGATCCAGCAACAAGCATGAGCAAGATAGCCACAACAAATCAAACTGCAGACCAGCTTAATGCGGGTAATGGTCTCCCGCTTTATGCTTTTTTTTTGTTTGTTTTTTTTTAAATCATGGATTTGCTTCACCCAGAGGGTTTGACTTAACAGGACTTTTTGGAGTCCTCTCCACCCCACACACATATCGAAATACGGATATACACGTACACATACAAGCATGCATACAAACAGATGCACGCAAACATACATACCCAAGAACAAACACAAATGACAACATGCACATACACACATAAATTCATACATACAAGCATGTACATACATATGCACGCACACACATGCACATACACGTACATGTAGAACATATATGAAGGAGCATTTATGATGACGATGATGATGGTTGTTACGAATAGGTGAATTGAACGTTAATAAAAGATTAAAACAATCCCAAATACACAGAACATAGAATAGAGAGACGTTCGGTTCGCCGGGAGTACAGCTTTTAAAATGAACACGCGTTCATAACGGCACAAATCCTCAACGTTCATGACGACGACGATGATGGTTGTTACGAATAGGTAAATTCAACATGAATAAAAGAGTAAAAAATCCCATACATAAATACATAAATAGATACATTTATATGTTGGTAACTAAAGGTTATTAATTTAGATCCATGTCCAAGGAACCTATATCTAATAGTTCAAGTGCTTAGACCAAAATTGTCGAAGGACTTTGGTAGAATTCTCAAAGGTCAAATCCTTGAACTTTGACTCCTTAACAACCGAATTTCTGGCCGAAAACGGATTACAAAGATTTTCCCAAATCTCAGTACCCTGTATATCAAATTTCGAATCTGTAGACCAAAAATTTAGCGAGTTATTGCGTAGGGAAATGTACACAGATACAAAGACACGTTCGCTTTTATAGATATACTAGCATTTCAGCCCGGGGTTGCCAGGGGTTTGGAGGTGTACGTTGAGCAAAAAAAGGGGGTCAATTATTTTTAATTTTGACTCCTATTATGATCCCTTAACATTTATTGTTTTGGGTTCAACTCAAGTTATTAAGTTAGATCCATGTCGAAAGAACCTATATCTTAAATTCCAAGTGTTTAGACACACACACAGACACGTTCACTTATATATATATATATATGTATTGATATATATATATATATAGATAGATATATAAATATGAAAAAATATATATATATTGTGTATTTATATATCTATATATCTATATCTATATGTATATATCTATCTATCTATATTGTGTATTTAGGCTGATTTTTTTCATTCAGACAATATTGATGAATGATACTGAGTATTTTCGCCTAATTAGCTTTGTTTCGTAATTTTTCAATTTTTCGAATTGTCGTCCTTGTTTCTCGGTTTGAACATGAGTGAGAAAGTCCCATAGTCGTCTCCACCCATCTATTTTTTGTGCAAGTACTTTCAAATTAGAAATTGAGTGTCATCAGTCATCCTCAGGCATGTAATGAATTACTGTTTCGTTTTTAATCTGGATGAGTTTATATGTTTCACTAAAAATTATATTTAATTTTATTGAATATGAAGTGAAGCGTTCCATATACAAGAAAAAAATATACGTTCTTTAACATCTAAAGGACCTTAAGCCTGTGAAAGTCAAGCCGAGAAGTTTGAAAGAAGTACCTTCAGGTAATGTGTCTTAAGCTATAACTATTAGTGGTTGAGAAGGTTTCTAAAATTATTGAAGGACACAAGCTTAATTTTGGCAGTATCGAATGTGACCATACATTGTGGTCTCCATTCCAATACATATTGGAGGTTTTCCTCTACTGTTTCTACCATTTCCTTGGATATGTTTGGACTAGTGCTTGATTAACTATAGACTCAAGTATTTTGGCCAGAAGGGGGAGGAAGCAAATGGGGCGATACTGTAATGGGTCATTTTGTTCGCCAGAATTCTTATATACTTTTTGTAAATTTTAACCACCAAGAGGTCTCATAAAATTTAGCTTGATATGGTAATATTTATATGATAGCTTTCTCCCACCAAACAAAGACACCTAAATGCAGAATACATACATGCCTTGGATGTGTGGTTGTAGTTGGTGTTCGAAACAAGTGCAATATTTCCGGACTTTTTTATATAGACACTTTTATTGAGAATGCATACATTAAACTCTAGATGCCTTCGCAGTAATCTTTTCTGGCTTCAATACATTTGGTGTACTGTTTAAACAACTTCTAGAAAGCCCCATACAATTAATCTTATGTGCGCGTGTCGATGATCCTTGTCACAACCTTTTTATCTCCTCCACTTTCTCATAACGACAACCTTTAAGGCTTTCCTTAAGCTTATGAAATAATTAAAAGTAACAAGTATCAAGGTCTGAATGATAGGGAAGTTGGCGAACTGTTTTGATATCCATCTTGATCAAATAGTTAGTGACAAGGAGTGAGTTATAGACTGGTTATTATAGAAATAACATACTGAATGTTAACAGCCTACAACAATTTTAAATGTGGTACAAAAAGACTGGGGCTGTATAATACACTGCTTGACATAACACTTATTACTTTTGTGAATGTCGTTTATTCATCTCGCATAACTAGACTAAAAGAATGGGATAGGAGGCAGGGTTTCGGGGAAGGTTCCGGGTGATTTTGCTTTGTGTGCTTTCCCTATATTCCTCTTTTACCGTTGATTGTTAAATGTTTTGGGTTAAATGGTGAATGTAATTCGTTAACATTTTTCTGTTTAACAAATAATTCTTATTATAAACATAATAAACTTTATACCTTTTTGTTTATTAACATTCACTACTAATTGCATTCTTTTCGACGCTTTTATGACTTTAAAAAATGTACGCCTTCTATTTAAATCACATCTTCTTACTTACATTCACAATGAAAATAGTATTACTTAGATAAAAAATAACATGTTTCAATTATAGATAAATTGAAAAACGTAGCCTGCAATGGCCGTCTCGGCAATCCATGATTCGGGGTCGGAGTACTTAAACGGAGAGGCTTTACAATGCAAGCTAGTTTCTGAACTCTAAAATAACTCTCTATAAAATATTTCCTTCTCAGGGGCCGTTCCGCATCAGAATCAGTCTCTGGATTAACACGTTTTTCGATGCTAGTCTATTATCTATCAAGTATTCAGTTGTTGGTCCACCTAAAGTGTGTGACGGAGGCCCAACGGAGAAAGTGTCATTAGACGACTTATCACGAGCAATTTCAGTGCCATGATCTTCCGGAGGGGCTTCAGTGTCAGGGAGAGTTGCCTAAAGTTTCAGATGTATTTTGATGAGTGGCTTTGTATAGCATTTTAGAAGACGTGTATACCTTTAGCAAATGACCAAGTGTTACACATTTATGAAAACGAATATCTTTAGCAGGACATGAAAACCGCAGGTGTTAAGAATTTCCGTAAAAATTGTAGGTGCCCCTTTTTAAAATAGTAGTGGGTTATTGTGCTGGAAACTTCGTCGAGCAATCGTCATGAGAGGAGGGAGCAGTAGAAACAGTGGGTTTAGCACAGCGCCCATAATGTCTGGCTGTAAAGAAGAATTAAACTGCTGTATGGCACATTTGAAGGTATAGGTTTGCTCGTAATCTGTTCTAAGTGTAAGAGCAGTATTTTCCAGAAGACGTTGTCTTACTTCAGCATTACGTAAGCCGTTAATGGAGGAGTCCAAAATACGCTGCTCCTGGGCTTCTAATGCTGTCTTTGTGCAGATGTTGAAATCCTTGCCCAGTGTCCGAAGACTCTTAAGAAAATGGCCCAATGTTTCGCCTAGTTCTTGTCGGCGAGTCGCAGGTATGTGTCTAGAAAATATCTCATTTTTAGGGTTTATGTATGTAGCATTCAGGACATCGATTGCTTCTTCCTTGCTGACGCAATCCGAGATAATTTCGTTGACTGTGAGATAGGTATTTTTTTCGGAGCGCACGCTTATTGATGAGACCTCCCGATCTTTCTAGAGGTAGAACATCGGTGAAAATTGAAAATGTTTCCCTCCAATATTTCCAGCACTTGTCGGCTAAATCGCTTTCTGGATCTGTCGTAAATCGTTCCGGTCGCATAAATTCTACATTTCTTAATTAAATAAATTGTAGTGAAAACAGGAAAAGACATTCCGCCTGGTAATCTTTTATTCAATTAAGAATCTTACTACTCGTCTACTTAACAAATGGAAATGTACAGCTTTTAGACCTTGAATTATCAATGAGGAGATAATCCATATTCACAACAGCCATGCTCTGTGAAGAAATATTCTAGATGAAGGAAGGTTAATGGGGGCAATGTTATTTTCTTAACTGAACAAATTACCCTCCCTCTCTAAGAAAATATTATGCGCAAAAACTAAAAGCTGAAAATTTACTAAATGAAGAATCTCACGATTAATAGGTTCTTAAAATTTATCCCTAAGAATGCTTTGTAAAACCTAGCTGTGGTTGAAAGAAAAGGGTCCACCTAATCATTATGTTTTCTGGTGATAGTTATGAAAAAGGTAAGTCAGCGAATTACAAATATCTTGCTGTATTGAATATTTGAAAATGGAAACACGTAGGTTATTTTGTTTTTGTTTCTTGAAGGTTGTTAATTCGCAAGTAAAATCTCTTTATTCTGCAACAAACCGAACCAAGATCAACGTAGTAAATCGAGCAAACACTTTACTCGTCATTAATCCTTAGCGGTTTTATCTAGAACGAACAGTAATACTCATTCTGTACTTTCTTCATTTTCTGTTTTATTAATTTCTCTCAAGTAAAATAGTGTAATAAATATACACTGTTGTTTTATTTTTTCGCCTTTCTATAAATTATCGCTTCTCATTCTAGATGTTTTTGGTAAAGATTGGGATAATTCATACTTCCTACATGCGAGGATTAATTTTTCTATTAGCGATTACAGATACCCACATCAGGCAACGCTGGATACATGTGATGATATATATTAAAACAGTGTTTTAAAACTGTGTGTTCAGTATGAATAGATACTATCTTAAAGAAAAATATGTCATATTAATGCATATGAAATAGATTTCGAATTACAAAGAAATATGCGTATCTTATTAAGGTCATGTGCATGTATAAAGAAGGCAGAGGAAATTAGCAGATAAATATAAAACGACTGAGAATTAAGAGGGGGCGTAGAGAAAGAAGGCAAGAGAGAGGGAAACAAGTGATAGAAGGGAAACGTACATGTTTACTTGCATGCATATAGTTAGGATTTAGTGGGATACGAATAAGACCTGCGCAGAAAAGCGTTGAATACACGCAGCAATAAGATTTAATAGTAAATCCAAATAAAATTCAGTCGATTTCAAATGTAGTTAGAATTTCTTCCGCAAACGAAAAACTCAAGACGTAAAAAAAAAAACCTAGAAAATTTCTAATATGCAATTTGGCGTCTTAAGCGTATCGATGGTTGTAATAAGTGCACGCATGCTTGACACTAAACATAGTGCCTGCAGTTTCGACAGAATAAGTGCTTTCTCACATTAAAACACGAGAGAAAGCAATTCGTAATAAAAAGTCCACATGCCTGCGCCACATCTAAACATGGTATGTCTGCTTTACGTGCATAATCGAGTAACATTTACCCCTTGAGAGGAAAAATGGAGGAATGTTATAGTCTGGTTAATTTGCAAACTTTTGAAAATGCAGAATAAGGAGAACCGGCAAATATGCTTTTAAATATTGACTTTCGAATAGACAAAAATAAAATCATTCGCTAAATCGAATCAATCGAAACATATTCATATCTGTGACTTTCGGGTGTAATTTATAAACCAAAACTTTAAGTGTTTTTTATTACTCTTTTCGAGTTTCAGTTGACATAATGTGAAAGCTAACAAAATATGAACTTTGTGAGCTGAGGAAAACTACAACAGAAATCAATGATAACGATGTAGTCTGTGATGGATTTATATAAGTACAGAGATGATGTCAGGGAAGAATTCGTGGAAAAGCGTATTGTCTTCAGAAAATCAATCGAACATACGTGGTGGACATAGAAATCATAACCGAGACGCTGTTTAGCAGATATTTTCATTCAATATAATCGTAATGAAGTCATAAAAGGCCCATAGTTTGTGAATTTCCTATATTCTGCGATATTATTCGATTCTACGAATTGAACATGTGCTTTTTTGAAAAACTAGATGATAGGAACTATGTTATGTGTAATAAAAAGCCGAGGCTCGGGGAGACTATAAGAAAGTTTAATTCCACTATAATTCAACATACAAAAGCGAAAAGACTAAATCATGTTTAATTCTTATACACTGTCTCAGAATAGTCCCTTGTAGATGACTACGTTGTAGAAATCAATTATACAACATTATGTACTTCAATCCATTAAGTTAATTTGCATTGTATTTATTTATATATTGACTTATCAAGGCTTACAATATTTTATCACTGATGTTAATATATTTATTATTATTTCACTATTCAAATTCATGTAATTTTCATTCATAAATATTTAATTATTTGCCCACTTAGGCATAGTTTTATTACTTAATCAAGTACTACTAGGAAAGTGATGATTTCTTGTGTCTTCCTTTCGTATAGTTTTTATTTACTTCACGTGGAACATTATATAAGAAATTTGATTTTACCTCTAAGCATGGGTTTTCTACTATTTATATTTTCATAAAAAAATATGATTGTAAGCCATTGTCATGTATTTAGTCGTTATCAAGGACAAAAGTCCTTGCTTTTTTATGGTAACAATCCGATGTTTAATTTTTAATAATCGTTTATAAAAGTAGAGCAGTCACATAAACTTAATAGGGGCAGGTAAATCCCATACGTGTGAGAAAAAAACACCCACATATATAAGGAGACTAGTAGCATGACTCACTACATATGTCATGTTTTTTATATTTGATGTATCGACGGCAAACAAGATGGAAACACCCCTATTAGAAATCACACGAACATTCATTAACTATGACCCTTAAAATTCCCACTCATTTTTTTTTCAAATGCGACCTGACCATGTATTAGATTGATAAAAAAGTTCGTGTGGATTTTTTTTATTTTGGTTTGAAATAATGTATTATCACATAATTTCTCATTATAATACCATTACTATATATATATATATATATATATATATATATATATAATTTGAAAGAGGGTTTATTGTTCCATCTAATTGTTTCAATTACGATCATTTTAAAACAAGTATGCCTTCTTTTAAGAACGTTGGATGTAATGGTAAAAAAAGAAAGTTCGTACAATTTGTTATTTCAATTCAAGCTTAGACAAAAAGCTACCGAAACAACTTGCGATACCAACAAATAATTTGTGGGCAGGAACCATTACTGAACGCATAGCACAATAGAGGTTTAAGAAATTTCGTGGTGGCAACTAGGGTATTGAAGATAATGAGCGTAGTAGTTGGCTATCGGAATCTTCACAACTATCAATTAAGAGATTTTGTTGAAGCCAATTCATACACAACTGTTCGAGAACTTACTTATGAATTAGATTAACGTATACGACGATTTCCTACCATATAAGAGAGTTATCAGAATGACACTTGATAAATGGGTGGCTGATTAATTGAACAATAATAAAAAAAACGCTGCCATGAAAAGTAATCTTCCTTTCTTTTTCGCAACAAGGACGACCCACTTCTCGGCTACGTTGTAACTTGCGATGAAAAGTAAGTTCTTTACGACAATCGGCGAAGCAAAGCTCAATGGCTAGACGCCAATGAAGCTCGACGACACTTGCCAAAGCCAGAATTGCACCAAAAGAAGATCATGACATATACATAAAAAATGGAGCAAATGCCTCAGAAACTTCGACAGCAACCTTTATTACGAATCAACAGACAAAAAAACTAATTCTTATCCACGACAATGCCCGACCGCACGTTGCTAAACCGATCCTACCTAAGTTGAGCGATTTGAGATACTAAACTTTGCCTCATCCGCCATACTGTCCAGACGTCTCACCTACCGACTACCGTTTTTCAAGCAGGTCTATAAGTTTCCAGGTGAGAAATGCTTAAAAAACGTAAACGATATCCAAAACGCCTTCAGCAACTTTATCGCCACGAGAACACAATAGTTTTAAGTTACTAGCATAAACACACTTGTTTTGCGTTGAAAAAAGGTGTTGATTCTGGTGGAGCGTAGTTTGATCGATAACTTTTATTGGTTCCCATATATGGTAATCTAAATTTAATATATGGTCATTTAAATTTAATATATTGTCATCTAAATTTAATATATGGTCATCTAAATTTAATATATGGTCATCTAAATTTAATATATAGTCATCTAAATTTCATATAGGTTAATCTAAATTTAATATATGGTCATATAAATTTAATATATGGACATCTAAATTTAATATATGTTCATCTAAATTTAATATATAGTCATCAAAATTTAATAAGGATCATCTAAATTAAATATATGGCCATCTAACTTTAATATATAGTCATCTAAATTTAATATATGGCCATCTAAATTTAATACATGGTCATTTAAATTTAATATATAGTCATCTAAATTTAATATATGGTCATCTAAATTGTATATATGACCATCAAATTTAATATATGCCCATCTAAATTTAAAATATGGTCATCTAAATTTAATATATGTTCACCTAAATTTAATATATGGTCATCTAAATTTAATATAGAGTCATCTAAATTCAATATATGGCCATCTAAATTTAATATATGGTCATCAAAATTTAATATATGGTCATCAAAATTTGTATATATAGTCATCTAAATTTAATATATGGTCATCTAAATTTAATATAGGGTCATCTAAATTTAATATATGCTCATCTAAATTCAATATAGGGTTATCTAAATTTAATATATGCTCATCTAAATTAAGATATGGTCATCTAAATTTAATATATGGTCATCTAAATTTAATATATAGTCATCTAAATTTAATATATGGTCGTCTAAATTCATTATATTGTCATCTAAATTTAATATATGGTCATCTAAATTTAATATATGTTCATCTAAATTTAATATATATTCATCTAAATTTAATATAGCGTCATCTAAATTTAAGATATGGTCATCTAAATTTTAAAAAATAGCTTTGAACCCCAAGAACGTCCTTGTCCACATTATAAACAACCATCCATTTCTGTGTTTTCTACAGATGTTCGCTGAACATGCGCAAAAAAGATACTGACTATATTAGCTTAGATATTAAGTAACTAGCATTTATTATGCTAATTTTTCGAAATTCTAGCCTTAAAGCTTTTAAATATGTATCAGGTCAGGCAAAGGCAATATCTAAGCCTAATAAATTGATCGCGAAAAGCAAAGATTTACTTCATCATTTCATTGATAATGCGTATTATGCATTACATCTTATATCTTATGTAAATCATATGTGGCATATGGCCAATTTGAAAGAGATCTTAAGCCAAATGTAAAAACACTGCATATAATTAAGAGAAAACGTTGTTAAAACAATGATGTCGGAGCACATGCAATGTGTTGCGCTCTATTTTCGCGAAAAAAGGAAATACAGCATCAATTATCTTTTATAAACGTCTCAGGTGTTCCGTGTGTTATTTCCTTGAATATCCTCCGGATAGAAATGAAATACAAACAAAAGAAAAAATGAAAAATAGAAAAACAATGTACGATGCGCAGAAATTATTCGATTCTTGCGTTTCTGCGCACAGGTGTCGAGTGAATGACGAGTGCCAAAAGCGAATAAAATTGACGCCGACAAATTTATTATAACTCTTCGGCTCCATTATTCGAGATAAAACTCATAGAGAAGGATTTATTTGTAGATGAATTCCAACTTTACAATTTTTTTAACTTAATTATCGCTATCTTTTTTTTATATTCGTCTGAATAGTAATAATAGTCTTCTCTGCTTTCCTGGTTTTTCTATATTTTTGTAAAATAATTCTAAGACTTTTCTGTATTCCAGTCGTTTTTCCTCATCTTTCTATGATTTTTATTCACCATCAATTCTATTTCGTCGTATTCTTAGTATTATCATACATCATTTAGAACAGTTCTATCAATTCTATGTTTTTATTTTGTTTGTTCAATTTATATTTTATATAAAGTTATGTATATGCACATGTTCATATGTTTGTATGCACAAGAGTTACTCTTAAATTAATTATCCTATCATAAGGAATTTGGAAGAAAACGGCTATTGAATATGGTGGTTATATTTATTTCAATTTATTTTAATGTATTAAAGGCAGTAGAAGTCCTGTTTTAAAATTATATGCCTTCGATATTAGTTTATTTTACTAAGAGCTATTAGACATGAACTGATATTTGGATTGTTCAACAGTGAGATTATAATATATTCATAACTTTCCATTTGAATTATAAATATTTCATTGAGTTAGATCGTTAATCATTAGACATAAATAAAGCAAGATCTTTAGTATTTCAATTTTTAGACATCTTACGTTTAAACATTACATTTTTGACATTTTCTAATTCAATAAAACGTAACATATGTTGATGAAATAAACAAAACTAATCCTTATATCTTAATATTAATCTGTGTTAGGAGGCATAACATCCGTGTAAAACGATTCTGTTCGAGGACATAGTTATATAATTCTGAGAATGTATTTTTCTTGTTTGATATAAAATTAATTCATGATGTGTTATTAATTTTTCTGGCATGCTATTGTTAAAATAAGTGCAACGATATTTACTAACTTCCACTTTTAGAACAGTATATTTCATGTAGTTATTTCAGCCACGTCTCTATTTACTTCCCAAGAGATTATTTCGTAGAATATATTTACAATTTTCTTCCAAATTCGCATCTAAATTTTACATTCGTATATTACTAATGATTTCATATAAAACAATAATCATATGATGTTGAATGGGTTCTCACTAAGCAAACTATATTTAGTTTCTGCGTTGGTCTATAACGATGTTTTATTCTTAGAAATTTATCATAAACACATTCAAGACTATTCAGCAAATTAGGTTCTTTATTATCTGCTTCACCCATTGTGACCCTCGTTCTCTTGTGAAACTCTTGATGATGTAATAGATGCCGTCTACTTATTTTACCTTAGAATGCATTCAGATCCATTGTTATCATGTATGGGCGAATACTATTAACACGGCTATAACGACTATCATATTTTCACTATAAAAAAGGCGCATTTGCTTAAATTACCTATGTATGCTGTCACATGTAAGCACATGTCGTCATCGCTTATCACACGGTCTCTTTGCATTGTAACCATTCACATATAGTAGTTAGTTTATTCAGCATTAAATAAATCCAAACTGTGTATGAGCGCTGGTAAATAAAACTAATCTATGCAAATTAATAAACTTGCATTTTAAGTAAAGCTTTTGTTCTGTATAAAATATTTAGAGCGTGTTTTGCTGAATCACAAATTAAGATATGTCATTGGTACATGGAAATCATTCGCAAATTCATTACCGACTCTTCGTTACACTTAATATTAGAAAGGAATATAACAGACCGTTACAATATACGGCCTCGATTACTTAAGTGGAATTGTCTTTTACGGACGAGAGGAATCAAGTCTCACTGGATTCCATTAAGCGCTAAATTTATAAAGTGTTATTGTATTTTGACTATATTTTCGATCCTATTTACGTTCCCACCCACCCATTTATTTGTCAATCTTGATATTTGCACTATAACTTTTGCTATGAGTTATAAAGATTGAATTCTAATATCATTAATTTACGCATAATCGACAAATTTTCGTTGTTATACTATTCATAAAAAGTGATACATCTATATTTAATTTACTAGCTTGTGATTTTTAACAAGATTTACCACCTAAATGCTCTAAGAAACCATGTTACACTACGTTAAGCTAACGTAAGTTTATGTCCCATAATATAGCCATGAAATTACATATATTCTTTGCTTTATGCTGAACATTAAGACTATACTATATCGATAAACCCCGATTAATTTGCATTTATATATATATATATATATATATATATATATATATTATATACATTATATATATTATATATATACATACATATTATATATATAAATATATATATATTATATATATAATATTATATATAAATATATATAATATTATATATAAATATATATTATATATATATATATTATATATATATATATATATATATATATATATATATATATATATACATATATATACATATACTCAAGCCCTTCGAAGAATAATTACTTAAGGGCACTGTCAAAACTATATAAAATTAGAGGCAGTCAACTAGTATTTATGCAACGTTCACGACTTCTGTCGTCCGAACACTCTGTATGTATTCTTGCTCGATAGAGGGTTCTTTGCAGCAGCCTTCGCAATGTATCCAGTGTATTTATTCCAGTTCATATTGCTCGTGAATGTAAGGACTATGGATTTCAACGAATAATTCTTATGGATATTGTTGGTTATAGATGCGGCTTGTAGTTGTTAAAGGAGTTCAGTTTAGTCTTACTAGCATTAAATATTCTCATCCATTTGCGGCCCAATTCCACTAGTATGGAGGTCATTTTAACTATTCTGCTATTGTCTTAGATTTATGCACACCCCTTCCTCTCATGCATGTTATCGAACAATGTCTCATCATGAAATACCCATCTCGGACACAATATTATCAGGGAGATCGTTTATGAATATAAAGAATTATATTGGTTCAAGGATTGACCCCTGAAAAATACCCCAGTAATGTTTTGCTGCTTGGATGTACAGCCATCAATGACATCAATTAAAATGTGGTTGTCTTATTATCTCAGAAAGATCTAATTATATTTAGTATACGTCCAGTTTTACCGCACAATTTTATTTTTATTAGTATCCGTTTGTGCCAGTCTTTCTCAAAGGCTTCGGATATATCAAGAGATAAAGCCCGGATTTCAACCGCCTTATCCAGTACACGGTATATAGGTTCATATATGACCCTTAAATAGCTTAAGATGCGACTATCAGGAAAGTATAAACAAGAGTCAGCCACATAGCGTGTGTGGAACGTTTACAACGTTCAAAAACTCTGTATTATCCAAGGGCTACGCCCGAATTAAGCATTTATATGTTATTAATTCACTTCATTTCTGTTTGAAAGCGTTGGTAAATAGAAAATGAAGTGAAACACGTATATAAAATACATTTTGAAGGTAACTAAAGCGTTGGGTGGTTAAAACACATTCTATATACGTGTTCAATTATATATATATATATATATATATATATATATATATATATATATATATATTCAAACAAGTAAGATTCAACAGTATTAGTTAGACTACTAAATTAAGAACAAAGACCTAATCTGAGATGTAAGTTAATACATTTGTGTTAATCAAACAAAGGAGTATGTATAATTACATTTTATGGAAAGCGAAGTATTGTCAATCCGTTTACCACTCTTGCTCTGATATCATTATATATGGTATCGATTCTATTTGAAACGAAGCACGGTTACTGTCGTCAACAGTTTTACAGCATAAATTACCTTGGGGAAAACACAGAATGCTGAAATAATTTCATTTTTCTCATCTCATTAAAGGTCACGTTTACTTAGTTGCATGCCGCTATCTTTTTTCAGTTGTGTTGGTGATCGCTTCTTTAACGTTTTTTGGCTTTGGTGTTTCTCGTTATCTACATGTTTCTAATAATATTTTTGGTCCGGTTTAGACACAACAGGAAGAAGAAAAAAAAGGAAATTTGTAACAATCTCAAATATCTTTTGTTGGAGAATATCGCAGAATAACATTTTTAAGAAAACCATCTTTAGTTAACGAGGACAATATAAATAGAATAACGCTGTTACAGAGAGTACTGCTGAAAAGAAACAGATCTACGTATTCAAAACACAAATTATTTACTATATGCGATTTACATAGTCGTTTATATCACAGCGTATGATGCCAAATAATGATATTTAAATACTATTCAATTTATTTTGTTCTAAAACTATAAATCTCTTATAAAAATTATGTCAATTTTATTGTATGTAATTATTCGCTTATAATAATTATTTTCCTATTATACGAAATAACAACATCGCTTGGTTGATTATTAAGCATAGATCATAGAAAACAAACACGAGGTGTCTTCAATAGGTGTCCTGATTTTTTTTCGTATGGAGACTTTTATTGATAGTACACACCTGAAACTCTTATCCCATTTGTATCATTAAAGCATTATCAGAAAACTGTGATTATTAAAGCTTCACGATTTTCCTTGAGATTAGAGGGCAACAAAGAGTCATAGAGAGCAAGGTCTGAACAATCGGAAGGTTGAGGGACTTGATGCTCATTTTGCTAAAATAGTCTGTGACAAAGATGGAGTTGTGGACAGGTTCATTCGCACAAAATCTTCCGCATTTCAGTTCATCGCGAATAAGTGTATGTACAGTTCCCACACTGGCATCAAAATTGTATATATAGACAAAATAAGGTCCTTATCCGTGAATTTCTTTTTTATTTCACCAATCAACATTGGAAAAGTATGAAAACATGAAAAGTTCATATGAAAACAGATTTTTTCAGAGGGACATCTTGCCGCCATAGTTGTTTGGTTTGAGTGTGATACCCATGTTATTCATATTACTGAAGATAAATGTGTGTGTACAGCATGAAAAAGAACCATTTATTATTTATGGACCACTTTATTTTTTATACAAACAATGAAGGCTAGCTAAATATGCTTGTGATACATTTTCACATGTTTACTAATAGTATAGGCATGACATTTGGGAGGAAAAGTGGGTGGCATGAATTGAAAAATGGAAAATTGTTGAAAGAGAAGGAATGGAGATTTTGAATAGGAAATGAAAACAGAGTAAGGATTAGAAAGATAAACTTATTTAACAATTGTGGAATTAGATAAAATAAAAGCAGCTGAAATGAAAGAAATATTAGAACACAAGAGAAGACTACGGTTGATTGTTGGCTCAGGATTAGAACAGGAAAACAAAATACCTGAGGTAAACGCATAGGCGTGGGACGAGTATTATTCCACAGGTTGGTAGTTTTAGAAAAGAAGTTTTGTTCATGGATTTTCTGTTTATATTTAGGCAGAGATAGAGACCGATGATAATTTTCGATAGTCGATAGTCTACGAGTATTTTTGTGAAGATTTGGCAAGGGAATAGTATACATTAAAACTTAGACGAAACTGTGTTCTTACTGTGAGCAAAAATATATGAATAATATATCACAAATTAATAAAAAAAATGCAAACGATTGACAAAGTTGAGTGCAAATCATTTATAACTAGAGGTGAATAGAAAGCGAAAGAGAAGGTTTTTAAGAAAGTCAATTTAGTAGGCATCTGCGAGAAAGGTGGACAAGAAAAATCTGGCAATCGTTGTCAAAATGTCTTGAAGTTTGAGAAAGAAGCCGTATGTGCCTCACAGATGTGACCACTGTGTGGGCAAAAAGATAAGAAAGTACAACACATCGTTAGTAATTGGGAAAAGTTAACCCAAAAGAACAACCAAAGTCTTCTTGACAATATTGCTAGAAACATATAAATATATATATATATATATATATATATATATATATATATATATATATATATATATATATAAAAGATATTGATGACAATGAAAATAAATACGCGCACATTTCAGAAAATATAGCGGTGATTAATAATATGAAATTATTGTGAAATATAGATATACTATGTGACAATTTGATGACAATCACTATTTTTGGTTTAAATTTAATTAATATCAATATCATTGTTCAGAGCCCACATTTGCACAACAAATTCACTCTAGGTTGTAATTATACATCTAAATTAAAATAACATCTTAATCTGACCCCAAAAAGATCGCCATGGGCATGGAATATGGTGCTACATTGAAGATAGCTTTACCTGTGGTAGGGATATCTCAGTGAAGACCCTTATTTACCTCATATGTGCTTCGAAGTTGCACTTGTTTACACCACTGCATTTATATTTGCCCTCTATCGACTCCAAAACAGCGGGATTACTCTCTTTAAGATCATATCTGAGAAATTCACCACATCGTGTCTGCTCATCCACGGTTCTGGTGACTTCAATGTCAGCAATGTGGAATGGCTGACCCACTCGAATAAGATAGATAATGAGGGGAGGTTATGTCATGATTTCGCCATTGCCTATGACCTCACCCAGATTGTTCACGAACCCACTCGTGTGGCCGATACCTCCGGTAAGTATGCAAGACATCTTTCTTACAACTTCCCCGTAGTTATGTTCATGTTCTGTTTCCTCTGGGATCGTCCGACCACTCAGTTGTATCAGTTAAGATAAAAACGAAATGCAATAAGTCTTCAGACGTACCTCTCCACTGTATTGTATATCGATACTCTACGGCTGACTGGGATAGCTTCCGTACATTTATATCTGATCTATCCCTGTATTCCATGTTTAAAACGGATGTGTCCTCCATAGTATCAGACCTGACCGAATAGTTAATTGTAGGCATAGACAGATTCATACCATCCAAAAAATTCCAACAAAAACCTAACAGCCACCATGGTTATCCCCAGAATGTGCTCCTGCCATCGCGCACATAAATCATTTTTTTCATAGCTAATAACGAAATAAATGCACTGAAACTAAAGCTGCTTTCAGGAATGCCAACAACTATTGTAAAAGTGTAATAAAAAATGCAAGAGAACTATATGCTCAGTCCGTTAAATCCAAAGTAGCTGAGCAGCGCCTTGGTTCCCACCAGTTTGGGCAAATAGCAAACAGTATCCTGAATAGAAGCGTTCGTTCTATCCCAACCAGCATCAATGGACCTGCGGTCATCTCGTCAGTATTAGACAAGGCCAAACTATTTGCCAAGAAATTTGTAGCTAATTCTACCCTATGCGGCGAAGGCCATCCACTCCCCGTACTTTCTCCTATGACAGAAAAAAACGCTATGTGATAAAATCAACTTGAGGGAGCGATTTTCTCCCCATTGGGGAAGTTGAGACTTCCCTGGGACCTGAGGAAGACCGGGTAAATGTGCTAAAATTGTTAAATTAATCCCGGGCGACAGCGGATATCAAAAATACTTAAAGTAAAAGATATAAGATATATATTTTATTTTATTGACAAAATCAGATATATATTTTGTTTATTCTCAGAATCATATATATATATATATTTGCTACTTGGAAACATTCAATAACAGGAAATGTTGGATGACAGAGCAGTGACGCTCGGCTTGCCTGAAGAACCCCGCACCAGGTGTTCTGAATGACAGCCGCTGAACTTGGAGGTCATGGGAATAGATATCATTTTGGGTCTCAGGTTTCAAGACTGGTAATATTGGCTGAACTAAGTTGGTTGACCTCACACAGAAGAGGCGGGGCACACTGTGCAACATACAAATATCTGTGCGTGCGGTTGCTTAGCTAATTAAGAACCTTGATTCCAGTAAAGCAACTGGCCCTGACGGCATTCCAATTATAATGCTGTAAAAGCTTCGACCAGAACTTGCCCCTATACTTACAAAACTGTTTAAGCGTTGCCTTAACGAGAAGTGCTTCCCAACACCCTGGAAATCCTCATCGGTATGCGCTGTATTGAAGAATTCAGGTGATAAGTCTTCTTGATCTCGGTACCGACCAATAAGTCTGCTGTGTCATGACTAAGTTGCTAGAATTCATATTAATTTTTTTTTTACACAGTGATCACCACTTATCAAGGCCCGGAAGCCACTCAGGGATAAGGGTTATTGCAAGTACATTACGTTAGTGTGGAGAGACGTAGTCAAACACCTCAGCAGAAATAACCTTCTTAGTTACATGCAATATGGTTTCCGTTCTGTCAGATCTACAGCAGATGTGCTAACGGTTATATCGCATAGGATTAGTGAATATCTTGCAAAGGCTTCCTTCCAAGGAAATTGCTCCTGACATATCAAAGGCGTTTGATAAGGTATGGCATAAAGGCCTACTTCACAAATTTCCAGCTACGGAATAACTGGAATTATTTAAATTATTAAATCATTTCTCTCTAATAGGTTCATAAGAGTAGTGGTTGATAGACAGAACTCAGAGGCCCTCAGTATTAATGCTGGAGTTCCTCAGGGGTATATCATGTGCCC
This sequence comes from Euprymna scolopes, assembly GCF_053919585.1. Lineage (NCBI taxonomy): Eukaryota > Metazoa > Mollusca > Cephalopoda > Sepiida > Sepiolidae > Euprymna > Euprymna scolopes. Next base: position 34,242,835 of record NC_136492.1, read on the forward strand.
AACTCTCTTTCTTGATCTACATCAAGGATCTCTCAAAACACTAACTTAAGTCATTCGTTGACATCTATGTTGATGACACGATGGCAACAGAGCAAAGGCTGTAAATGACAAAGTTCTCTCGGATTCTCTCTCCTCTGAACTTGAGCGCGTGGTACAGTGGGGGAAGCGGTGGCCGGTTACTTTTAATGCATCTAAAACCAAGTTCATATCTTTACATCATCAACGCTCTGATCCCCATCTGGCATCAATTGAAATGGGTGGCTTTCGTATAGTGGTAGCTGCATGTTTTGATATGTTTCTGGGCTTGACCTTTACTCCTGACCTGAAATGGAACATATCAGTTGCCAAGGTCGCTGTAAAAATGGTAGGATCCTTCTACCGCTCCAGAAGATATCTCACTGCTGATGCAATTCTTTGTCTATATAAAATCCAAGTACATCCAAGGATGGAATACTGCTGCCACATCTGAGCAGGAGCTGCTAAAAACAGCCTACGCTGTCTTGATAGAATACAAAAATAGATTCGTAGTTTAGTGGAGGATGCCTTTTTCTCTTCCCTGCAACCTTTCTCCCACAGAAGGAGAGACGGTGCGAGCCTTCTTTGTTTTATCGTTACTTTTATGGCAAGTGCTCGTCTGGGCTCAATCTCTGCCCCCCCTCGACAATTTTTCACGAAAAACACCCGTCTAGCTGACACCACTGCTAAAATTTCCCCGCTCGTTAACTGTTCCAAAACCTAAACGCAGATTCCATGAACAATGCTTCTTTCGTCGAAGTGCACGCCTGTGGAACTCTGTTCCGTTTGCCTGTTTCCCACCTGACTACAACCTGGATGTCTTCAGGTCCAACATAAAAAAATTCCTGGTGAACCGCCCCCTTAAGTCAGACAATTTATCAAATCTCCAATACTAACATTCTATACACACAATAACCCTTATCCCCTAGTGGCTTCCGGGCGTTGATAAGTGCTGACCACCTTGTAAAAAAAACATTATACACTTTTGATCGAAAAAATTTTATTTAGAAAATTTACTTCGTATTATGAATGGTATGGTCACTTCGTAATAATGCCGACATTTCAGCGTTTGTGCAATTGATTCAGTCACCCACATTTAACACGTCCTCCGCATAACATGGGTAAGTGTTTCTTAGTTATTTAATGTTACTTACGTGTTCATATCGATTATTATTTAGAATTAATGGACACTATATTAAATTCATATGAATAGTAAAACTAACAAGTAAAATTACTTCTCAACATCGCAAGATCTAGATTCATTATTGCATTCTTTTACGCAAATATTTGCAATGTTGTGCCGAGTGTTGAAATTTAATATGGTGTGACTACTATCACTACAACATATATCACTAAGAATAAAAGAAATAATTCAGAAAATATGGTGATGATTGATAATGTGAAATCATTGTGGAATATAGATATACTATGTGACAATGTAGTAGAATATGAACATCGAGACAACATTTTATTAGAAAACAGCAAAAATTGAACGCATGAAGTAAATCATGAACAGCAATAATTAATTAAGCATCTCTTAATATAAAAAGAGTGCGTATGAAACATCTTGATGGGATCAGAAATAATAATCTAAATGTAGAAGGTAAATCTAGGAAAGTCCCTGACAAGATCAACAAACGGTGGAATAAAGCATATACAATAGACAAAAAATAAAATGATTAGAAAGAGTTTTAGTAAATTAAAATATATTAAGCTGTGAGATATGAATAATTCGGATATTTATCGAATACTTGCTTGTAATCCGATGCAAGCCTAGATAATCAGCCTACATAATAATGTAACGGATGGTTGACAATAATGAAGTAATACATCTTAGCCCGACAATTAGTTTCAATAATACTGGCATTTTGACGTAAAACACGTAATTGTTTATAACATATAAAATATCATTTCCTACTCTATACAGTATGTTTTGTATTTAACTGACTTTAAACGATTCTCGTATTTACGCAGGTTATCTAGTCCTCAGCTCGGAATTGCGCATGGATACTACAAAAAGAATATTTTTATGTGCGAATACTATTTTTCCTTTGTGGTATTTCTTGTCATTTCTATCGCACAGACAAAATAATAAATTGTGTAATAATATTATAAGCGCCAATAATAGCATAAAAGTTAATAAATATAGTATACCAAATAGTATTAAATGTCCAATTGACAACAATACAATTAATTATAATATTTTAACCTCTAAAATACATTAATATTATAAACTGTATAATATCGGTATATTCTGAGTCACGAAGACTACACATTTATATTTGTCAGTCCTGGGTAAATATTTAACAAGAGAAACAAGACTATGGCGCCACACGGCGTGGAGATTGACGTCAAACAGATCTGGAAATGTCGAAAACATTAATCTTTCAGTTAATTCAGTATTTCTTAAGTGCCTCATATAAAATATGCACAATTTATATATATATATATATATATATATATATATATATATATATATATATATATATATATATACTAGCGAAAGTACCCGTCGTTGACTGGGTTCAAAAACAGCCTACAGAAAATGGACTCTGATTTATGAAAGTATGATTAGTTATGAACAGGAAGGGTTGTAAATTTAGGTTGCATTTGGGGGTATCAAAACCAAAACAAAATATGATGAAAGTAAAAATGAAATAGATAAACCCCACAATTTATTATACCATACCTGTTCACACTGAAACACTTATCATAATATTCTGTGGATCTATATTAAAAAAAACTTGTTAAACTTTGTGACATATTTCCATTCTATGGAGGTCAGGTGCGAACGATCACGCCATAATTTTATTATACCATATTTCTTCAAATCTAAACATAATTATCGAAGTATACTTACGCAGATAAATTTACTCAAATTCGAAGCTATCTCTTTACAACCCTTCCTTTTCATAACCTATTATACTTTCATAAATCAGAGTCCATTTTCTGTAGGCTGTTTTTGAACCCAGTCAACGACGGGTACTTTTGCTAGTTATATATATATACATGTTATATATATATATATATATATATATATATATATATATATAGAGAGAGAGAGAGAGAGACAGAGAGAGAGAGAGAGAGAGAGCGGATTAAAAGAAGGAGTGAGAAAAGAATATGAATAATATAATTAATGACGGAAAGCAAATGACGTTTGCTATCTCCTCATATTATTTTTACCTCTCTAGTATAGGGAATCACGGTTTTCCCTTTGCGAAAACTATTTAGTTTTCTTGGAAACGGTAATATATTTAATTATATATACTAAATATCATTATATTAAATGTTTCGTAAAATTTTTGAAGTGCGAGATAGTTTATGAGTCATCTTGCTAATACTAATGTAATTCTAATCACAGCTTGAAGCATTATATCTAGCAACACTGAATATGTCCAACATGGCCAAACACCTGCAAGCAGATAATAATATATTTGCATATAAATTAGTTGAACCAAAATAAACTAGTTTGTATAGCATATAAACTAATTGAACCCATATAAACTAGTTGATATAGCATATAAATTAATTGAACCCATATAAACTAGTTGATATAGCATATAAATTAGTTGAACCTATATAAACTCGTTGAACTAGTTGATGTAGTCTATAAAAAGTTAAACTCTTCCACATCATGCTTATTTTATCATTGAGAGAAAACAAAAAATTACAAACAACCCTAATCAAATATAAGTATATGAAAAAAAGCATCTGTTAAAAAAATTTCCTATGCAGCTAATCATATATTCCAAAGTTCTTGCAATCTCTTACACTGGTGTGGATAAAGGAATTATATTATGCTGTAAGATGTATGCTACATTAAGAACAAATAAGTATAGAAGCGTCAAAATCTTCGAAAATACGAAGAATGAAAATAAAATATAAATAAAAAATAAAACAGAATATTAACAGAATACACACGGAGTTGAGGATAACCGTGAATGTATTGCAAAGTATCTGTGAGTGGACCACATATAAACGTAAACAAAAAACAAAGATAAATAAAGAAAAAATATATTAAAACAGAAAGAATTTAAGGGAAGCGAAAACATTTTAAAGACAATTGCTGTATATACGCGGGCTTGCCAGGATGAAACGTATACGTCGAATATGGAACCATCTTGTTTTACGACATCTGCTATAACGTACATATATTACATATATTGTGAAAAATAAACAAACAAATAAACAGAAAAATACGACTTTATTAAAATAAGATATGCGTGCACCTATCTATTTAATATATATATATATATATATATATATATATATATATATATAGGTGAGTACATATTTAAACGTATATACACTTAATAACGCAGTATACACGTGGGTGCATGCGTGTGAATTAATATGTATGTGCATGTAAATATAAATGTATGCACAGTATATAAATATATACAATAATGTGCTATTTATATATGCATAAATATATGTATACTCGCTGTACCCTGCGTGGCTCAAATTGGCGCAATAGAAAAAGTTTCAAAATGAGAAAATACATGTTTATTATAGGTTAAATTTCCCAATTCGTATGGGTACACAATGTGTGTTGTCCTATTTTCTGAGCTTGTATAGCTATTTTCTGGTTTGGTGACTCTTGAACACGTAACATAAATTGTCCATGTGAAAAAGCAGTCAGTCTGTAGCTGTAAGCCTCCAAAGTGTAAAGATTATTCCCTGAGATTTGTTGATGGTTATCGCAAAGGACAATACAATTGGAAAGTGCAATTTCCTAAAGTGTAATGGTGTATCCGGTGGAAGCATAGGAATGCATGGAATGTAGATATATTCACCGGTGAACGGTCCTGTTAAGATTGGTGTTTGTATGATATTGTTTTGTTTTTTACTGAAAGCCGTGTACAATTGCCAAGCTTGTATTGGTTTATATTTCACAACGTGATAGTTAGTACGCCAATTTTAAGTTGTCGTACATGCAGTGTCATCCCTGGCAACTCTAGCTGTTGGGTAATTAACCACATTATCTGCTTCCACAACAGTGTCGATGGATGTGGCTACCCTACTCGAATTTTACGTTGAATAATAGCGTTAAGTTCATGGGCGTATTTGCATTGAGCTGCAAGTATAGCCGTTCACTCAGTCAAGTGGAATTCGTATAATTAATTTAAATATCTGGAAACACATTTTAAACCAACTCTTCTTTTGATGTAATAAAATTACAAAAGGTGAAAGTCAAAGAATTTCGCCCTTAACTCGGATCAGCCGGCACTTTTCTGTACGCAATTGCGCACAAGTGATATAAAAATTTCTATGTTGGTCAAGCAGTCTGCAACTGGACATACATATTTTGAGTTACGTTTAATATCTTCACATGGAACCGAACAGTAGAGTATTTGACGCAAGCATTTATTTCATCTGCTGGTGTTTATTGAGTTACATGTAACTTTTTTGTAAAATCTGCCATTGTGCATTCATCCCAAACAATAGGTTTGCATTTCTGTAATATTTTTCCCCATACTGGATGTTTTGGAAATGTTGAACATGAAATGTTTGTAAAAATTGAATGTTTAATATTGGTTTCAAAGTAGAAACAGTAGTTCTACTTAGTAGTAAGGTCGCAGGTATTTCGCATACAGCAAGGGCTAAGGTTATGTCATTTTGTTACCGAATGGCTACCAAAATCAATGTAATTGGAAAAGTTTCACCAGTTACTCCTGGTGCTGTTCAAGATAGCAGTAATTTCCAAATTACTTATATTCTCACAATAAATTAATTAGGTGATTAAAATAGGATTTATCCATGTTTTGACAATGCCTTATTCACTGTAATTAATTTAGGAGACGGACATAGGATGAGGGATTGAGATTGACGGATAGAGAGAAAGATATATAGAAAGACAAGAGAAAGTGTGAGGGGAAATAGAGAAATGGAAGAAGATATAGGTAATGGATCGAGAGAGAGAGTTAGAAAAAAAGAGCGAGCGAGATAGAGGAAAAAAGAGAAGGAGAGAGATAGAGGGAAGAGAAATATAGACTGAGAGAGGGGGAGAGATGGATGGAAAGAGATATTAAAAGAGGAAGAGAGAGGGGGAGAGAAACCTACACTTCACCGCTTTCTTTCTCGATCAGTAGAGAAGAAATCATTCGAGACTGAGGCAATTTTTATTTGTGCTACTCTCCAGAGTACCCTTATTTTTCGGGAGCTAGATTTTCCACACATGAGACTATGACCAGGTTATCTGTACTTTCACCTAACAATTTTATGACCAAAAAGATATTGTAAAACTTGAATTTAACGTGAAAATAATATTTTAAAAAATAATACGGTAACGTTAGTGCATAAGCGCCATTTTATTTTAAATGTTTATTTTCCATAGGAATGTTTTAATAAATTCACACACCGACGCATGACATCAACAGCCGGATAAAACCAAGCGTTGCCGATGAAATAATAACAACGCTATGTGAATAAGTGAGTAAAATTTTAAATCTAGAAACATAAACAGAAAAAAACATAAAAGAAACAAAAAAAAAAAACTACCGTTTTAATTGCATTTCTTATTAAATGTTTGTAGAAAATGTCATTTTTTTCCAAATAACATTTAAGCGATTTTGGCAATAAATAATTTTCTCGACTTGCCCTAACGTATTTTTAGTTATGCTTTATTTTTTTTTAAATTTTACAATTTCTGTTTTACTCTTTTAACGATTGTTAACACAAGTTTGTTTTATACGCACGTGTAGACAGAATCGTTATTTTTCGTCATTTCAAAATAGTCGACCGAAAAGAAACGATGTGTTTTATATAGTAATATTTTTTACTTTTTAATATTTTAAAACACACTGGAATTATATACCTTCACTTTTGCACAAAATTACAAGTATTAATTAATGGTATACTTACCGGTAAGGCCCGCCACTGAATATGAAAGCAGATTCAATTTAAACCGGATGTATTTCCGGTAATCGGCTCGGCTGAATTCGGAACGGAAAGTGACGGTGTCGAGAAAAGTTTTTTTTTTCATTTAATGGTATTTATTTTTTTAATATTTAAAAATACTGTTAGGTTAAATGTAACAATTTCTGTTTTACTATTTTAACGATTGTTAAAAAAACGTTTGTTTTATACGCACGTGTAGTCAGAATCGTTATTTTTCGTCATTTCAAAATGATCGAGCGAAAAGAAACGATATCGAAACAGAAAATGGACTCTGATTTATGAAAGTATGATAGGTTATTTTTAATATGGTAATATTTTTTACTTTTTTAAAATTTAAAAACACACTTAGGTTTTTCAGCAAAATGGTAGGGAGCCTCATCTACTTGATGGCCGCAACAAGGCGTTACATGTGTTACACTGTAACAAAGCTATCTCAAACTTATCGAAACTGACAATTAAAGATCTTAATCATGCAAAACAAATCCTTCGTTACCTAAAAGGAACCAGGGAACAATCTTTAAGATTTTAAAACATCTACATATCCTCTAAATTTAGAAGGCTTTTCGGATTCAGATTGAGCTAACTCTGACTATAGAAAGAGTATAGCGGGGTATTGTTTTAGACTGTCAAAGACTGGACACATGAACTCTTGGAAAACTAAAAAGCAACAAACTCTTGCCCTTTCTACATGTAAAGCAGAATATGTGGCTCTTACTCATTCCGCGCAGGAGGCAATTTTTCTGAACACCCTTCTAAAATCTATTTTAAAACCAGATTTAAGTAAAAAAAAAGCCTATAGTAATTCATTGTGATAATCAGAGCAGTATCTTATTAGCAAATAATTCTGATTCATCAAAGGGCGACACATATTGATATCAGATATCATTTTATAAGGGATGAAATAAGGAAAAAAATCCATTACTCTTACTTATGTGACGTCTGAAAATAATATCGCCGACATTTTCACTAAACCTATAAAAAGAATAAAATTAAGACATTTTATAACCGAACTTTTTGGAATATAATTATGAATAAATCTCTTTTCAGAAACCCAAAAGGAGAAGCATGAACAGTCAAAAAAAAAAAAAAAAAAAAAAAAAAACATGTGTAAATTGTCCCGGGCACGACGTTAAACTGCGACCATTTCTACTTTACTAATCAAATTAACCAACTAATACCTAACATAATGTTTCCAGTTTTGTATTTTAAATAAAACCCTTTTGTAAACTTCCTATTTGTCAAATAGTTCTTTTTGTATCTTTTTTTTTGGGGGGGGACATTTGTTAAAACACAACAAAAATGTATATTTGTGAATTTTTGTGCATATGTACTTATAAAGTATTCTATTTGTATGTTTATACATATATATTTGAAAAGTATTTATTTGTATATGTATAAAAAGAAAATGGCTTCTTTTTGCACACACTATACCAATATATTAAAAATTCTTTGTGACCGATGAGAATAAAGAAAAATTCCCATAAAACCAGAAGAAGAAGAAAAAAAAAACAATTATTTTATTGGTTTATTTTTTTGTTCATTTATTTTTATTTATTTTTATATTTTTCTTTCCTTTTCTCAAGTGAAACCAAAATTGAATCCGAAAGTATTTTTCCATTATAACAAAAAAGGGGGTGTGTTAAATGTTTTTGACTCCTAATGAGGGTAGTTATTTATTTGCCGCCCACCTCGGCAAAATTTGGCACAAGACCGGAAAGTGGAGATCGAGCAGGCTCCCCTAAAGGAGGGGCACTCCTGCAATTTTAAAAATTGCCTGAGTAACCCCGTCGGCATTCCCCGGTAGGGGCGCCTCAGGCAGTAAGCAATGAAGTTACTCCACCGGAAAGCCCAGTGGCAAGGCCTTGGAGGGTGGACCTCCTAGGTATTAACCAGGCGGCGTACCTAAGTTTGACCGGTGCTGGGCCGGTTCCCGACCCATCACCTGTTGGGCTGAGTGTCAAGTGACGAATCCTTAACAAGTACTACTACCCTGTCTCCCTGCAGCCGAAGCCGCTAGGAGACCTTCTCCATCAGACGAGTGATAGGGGTAGTTATTTATCTGCCGCCCACCTCGGCAAAATTAGGCACAAGGCCGGAAAGTGGGGATCCAGCAAGCTCCTCTAAAGAGGGACACTCCTGCAATTTTTAAAAATTGCCTGAGTAACCCCGTCAGTATTCCCCGGTAGGGGTCCCTCAGGCGGTAAGCACTGAACTTACTCCACCGGAAAGCCCAGTGGCAAGAGCTGGGAGGGTGGACATCCTAGGTATTACCCCAGGCGTACCTCAGTCCAACAGGTGCTGGCCCGGTTCCCGGCCCCTCACCTGTTGGGCTGAGTGTCAAGAACGGATCCTTGACGAGTACTACCCTGCCTCGCTGCAGCCGAAGCCGCTAGGAGACCTTCCCCATCAGACGAACTAATAGGGGTATATATTTAAATGCTGCCCACATCAGCATTATGTGGCACAAGGCCGGAAAGTGGGAACCCCGCAGGCTCCCCCAAAGGGAGGGCTCTCCTGCAATTTTAAAAATTGCCTAAGTAACCCCGTCGGCATTCCCGGTCGGGGCGCCTCAGGCAGCAAGCAATAAACTTGCCCCACCGGAAAGCCCGGTGTCAAGGCCTGGGAGGGTGGACCTCCTAGGTATTACCCAGGCGGTGTACCTCAGTCCAACAGGTGCTAGGCCGGTTCCCGGCCCCTCACCTGTTGGGCTGAGTGTCAAGTGACGAATCCTTGACTTGTACTACCCTGTCTCCCTGCAGCCGAAGCCGCTAGGAGACATCCCATCACAACAGAGTTCTAATGAGGGTAGATATTTATTTGCTGCCCACATCAGCAAAATGTGGCACAAGGCCGGAAAGTGGGAACCCCGCAGGCTCTCCTAAAGAAGGGGCACTCCTGCAATTTTAAAAATTGCCTGAGTAACCCCGTCGGCATTCCCCGGTCGGGGCGCCTCAGGCAGCAAGCAATAAACTTGCCCCACCGGAAAGCCCGGTGGCAAGGCCTGGGAGGGTGGACCTCCTAGGTATTACCCAGGCGGTGTACCTCAGTCCAACAGGTGCTGGGCCGGTTCCCGGCCCCTCACCTGTTGGACTGAGTGTCAAGTGACGAATCCTTGACTTGTACTACCCTGTCTCCCTGCAGCCGAAGCCGCTAGGAGACATCCCATCACAACAGAGTTCTAATGAGGGTATGAGACGAATGGAGTCGCCACTCATTTTTATAACCAACGGCTGTGCTAAAACAACCAATTAAAACGTTTCAAAATTATTATAAAAATCGTCGAATTTTGGACGTAATCAGTTTGCCGTTTACTACATCACGGACCACATTTAATTCTTGGCCGCCATCTTGGTTACTGATCTGAACTATGCCGCCATCTTGGTTACTGATCTGAACTACGCCGCCATCTTTGTTTAATACAATGTCTCAAAACTTAACAATATATATGAAATATCATGTATACATATATATATACATATATATATACATATATATATATATATATATTTATTTATATACATGTTGGTAATTATGTAATAATGTTTATTGTGGCATCGTATTTGCAAGGTTCGCTGAATAAAATTAATTAATTTATCTATCGTGCTCTTTTCTGTGTCGTCCTATGTATTGTTTCTTTGCCGTCTAGCAAAAATCAATATAATAATTGAAACATATTCAGACAAGTACAAATAATTATTCTATCCATTGAAAAAGGTCCGCTATGAAGAATTTTTAAATGTTTGTTAAATGAAATTAGCGTTCGTATAAAATAAAATAATGAAGTTTTGTTTTGAACCAGAATTAGCAATTAATTTGAAAATCAATGAATGCAATCATACAATTATTGCACTATTGGAGTGTAAGAGCACCTGCTTCGGTTAAAAAAAAAACGAGTAGAGTAGAATGGGGAGGTAAATGTGTTACTTAGGTGAAATTATCGCTAAGTTTATTATTAGAGAATATTAGAAAACTGACTAATAACCATTCTATTGGTGAAGTGCATATACCTTGACCTCTTAAGTGCATCGTCACACGTGTTTTGTTATTTATTCTTTTTAGTAAAATATAAATCATAGTACTTGAAGGATTAATCACACGAAAAATATACTAAATGTGTCTTGAGAAAAACGTAAGAAATTGTATGTATTTACGTGTATTTATTTCCTTGACCAATAAAAAATATTAATGAGGATGTAATGTAATGTGATACTTGAAGACATAAATTGACACATGGGCAAAATTATGAGTTTTTTTCGTCAACGTCAAGAAACACGCTATCTATCAAGTCCGAGTTGTAGTCGGCACGGTACTTGATTTTAAACCTGGTCGATTTATGCTATACTATGTAATATAGCAGCTAACTGCTGTCTAATATTTTTGTAACGAATATATAATTTTTGGTTGCACTTTTGTCAAATTCGTGCGAAATCAAGTCCACGCTGTTAGCTCAAAATGGGAGCAGACGGGCGAATAGCATTAAGAACTTAGCTTTATTTACAATTCGATAAATCGGAGTGAAGTGACGAGCTATAATATGAAAGCGATGCATATCAACTCGTCTACAGTGCAGCCAAGTTCACTCACGCAGTGATGAGCAAAAAGGAACAATGCCGGTCATAGTTTTCATCTTTTGTTAAGGCACTTGATGAACATATGGAGAAGGTGTTGTTTCAGTCTAGGGACATGAAAAACTATTAAAAAATTAAGATTTTGCATAAATATAATTTAACGAATCGGTCTACATAATAAATTCGTAATACCTATCAACTCGCGGATTGCGCTACGCAACTAATTGATTAGTGATAAAGAAAACTATAGTTGCATAGTTGTCCCGAAGGATTATTTGCTGAAGAGAAAATCTGAATAAGATATTTCAAGAAAAAGAACATATAACGGTGAGAAGGCATAAATAAAAGAAATACATTAAGGTAAAAAAGAAAACTAGGTTAAATACAAGTCGAATGACGGGAAGGCACGAGAAATTCTGTGACTACTGTCTCCAAATGATTAAAAATACAGGAGGGCTTGTTAATTAACTAGCCGTAAATGAAAGAAATAACAAGTTCCTACTAGAGAAAAATATTATTAAAGTAAGCAAACAGAATTAAGTAAAATGAATAGAAAAATAAAATATAACATACTAATTTGGGGCGAAAGGAAAGACGCGTGCAAGACGTCATGTAGTTGTTTGTAGGAATAGGAAAAAGATAAAAAGTGTCACTCAAAGAACCAAAATCTCGCCCGTTGCCAAGAAATAGGAAGAAAAAAATTGCAGAAATACAGTATAACTTAGGTAAGGAACTTTTTATTAATTAATAAGAAGTAAGGAATAAAAATTATAGATAAAATAAATAACGTCAAAGTCCCTGAAAAAAAAGGTGACGTTGCGAAACTTAACACGACCGACGTTGTCCGGGAAAAGATTTAATCCACAATAAAGTTTAAATAATTTAACTTATTATTTCGACCGTGGAATATTTCAGTTTATCCACACTGGTGCAAACACGGAAAATTACCGCTAATATATATATATATATATATATATATATATATATATATATATATATATATATATATATATAGAGAGAGAGAGAGAGAGAGAGAGAGAGAGTGTGTGAGAGAGAGAGGAGAAATAGATCATTATAAATATGAATTTACTAGATGTTAATTCACTACCTCAACAGTGTAAACGATGGTTGTACTCAATAACAAATAGAGACGTATCATAGCAAATATTTTTGATTGTTACTACAAGAAATTAGTTGCATATAGGCATACGTGTGTCAGCATCGACTTCATGTAAGTCAGAATTCTTCACAAAAATTATACTAAGAGTAACAGACTGATTGAATTTTCTCATCTCGTTTGGACTGGAGAAAAGAGGCAATAATTATTTGAAGAAAACACCGCATACACAGGCGAAAGCAAAGTTTGTACTGTATATAAACACGCAATCTCATACCCCATACATATAAATTCGTACACTTAAACTATATCCGATGGTGAGGCCCCGGCTTGCAGGCCTTGGGGGTGGGGAGCTACCCTTTAATTGTCATTGCTCCCAGGTCCACTCTGATCCGGAGTGGTAGCACCTGTTATGCCCCAACTATTGGTTAAATAGAATACGACTTCAAAAACAAATATACTATATTAAAAAATCGTTCTTCAAAATAACCAGATTCGGCATTAAATACCCTGAAAAGGGTTGATATGCCGTAAAACAAAACAACCAACCAACTCATACATATATATACGTATGTATGTGTGTGTGTGTGTGTGTGTGTGTGTTGGTATAATTCGAACACATCCGTGCATATATATATATATATATATATATATATATATATATATATATATATATATAGTCAAACAGTCACACACATGAACTCACGTCTATATTCCGTGGTGGATATATATTCACTACATGTCTTCAAGTGTTGTTTATCATACTAGATATTAAAGTCAGTCTGTCTCGTTTAGTTACTTTAGACTCTTATGAAGAAACCCAAGTTTACTTGCATATGTGACATTTGATGGTCGAAAATTACAATAGATCTGAATTAGATCATTTTATTACGTGAACAAGCATGCGATTTTTTCCTGATTAAAACATCGCTTTTAGGGATTAGTAATCATATTTAATAATAATATTGTTTTGTGAAGGTACCAATTGCATGTCGTATGGTAGTATACAAAAATGCTTTGTCTAAATCAGTTTTTGGTAGGGCCGGTTTTTGATATGAACCAAGGTCTAGGTTAAAGAATTTTCCTGTGTGAGAAACTTATGATGGAGATTTACTTAATCAATATGCATAAGTGAGTCTACCAAGTAAGCCAATCAGTTTTCAAGTTTTACATTGTTAAAGTCAATTGACTGAATGAAAACCTAGATATCGCCAAGCTCCTACGTTACAATTGTGTGTGTGCAGAGCGAGTTTTAGGAGATTGGATTGAGTTGACTTTGAGCACCCCTGTACTTCCGCTATACTTCTCATGCTCACAGACCGAAACCAAAGAAGAAAAATGAAAAGAGAAAAGCAGAGACATTCGGCCATCGCAAAAAGGTTTTCTTTTTCTGAGCGAACTATTCACGCACACACCGTTGTTAAAGAAAAAAGCAAAATCGCATATTTTTTCATATCTGTAAAATAGCGCATATCCTAATTAGAAATTTATTTAATAATTTGTCTTAAAAAAAGAAATTACGACTGTAGTCATTTTATTCGTAGACTACGAAATACGTTACTCAAATAACACACGCTTGCAATCTATTTAAGTTGATTTATTTCAGAAGACAGCAAGCAGGAAAATAGATGGCAATCTTACGCCGGGCTGGATTGTGATCCGGGATATTCATATTTCACTGGAGACTTTCAGTTGTTCCCTTTTTATTTTTTCCTTTAATATTATCATTTTTATTTAGTTTTTTTCTACACATCACTGCGGAAGCAAGGAATAAGAGGAATCGCACATCAACCCCGTCATAGTATAGGCTATACTAACCATATATATATATATATATATATATATATATATATATATATATATATATATATATATATATATATATAATTATGCATATAGATTAGTTATTGTACTTATATGCAGCATATACGTATGCACACACACACACACACACACACACATATATATATATATATATATATATATATATATATATATATATATATATACAGAAACATGCCCATATATAAACATTTTGAATATATATGTATATGCGCATATACACATATGCTAACATATAACAATAAATATGTTCTTTCATAAAAACAATATATATATATATACATATATATATGTGTGTATATATATATATATATATATAAACAGAGAGAGAACTGCTTAAAGAGATAACGAAAATCTGGTCTTCCTCAACTTACACAAAAAAACTGGGCAACATACTTAAAAACAAAAACAATAAAAATTAAACACTCAGACCAAAACATTATAACTAAATCAACACCCTACAAAATGGTTACAAAACGTGAAAAATCGCGATTAGATGTTAATGACATTAACAACCACAAACATATGGATTCGAAAACCAAACCCAAATATTGAAAATAAAAAGATCTAGACTGCATCCCCAGAAATATAGTGTATGCGCTAACATTTACAACATGAGACAAATCCTACATAAGCGCCACTAAAAACCTCAGCACTTCAGTGGTCTACCAGAAAAGTAATACAAAATAGCAGAAAACAGACTCCTATATGTTTCACAACACGTACATGCATGCAAGGGAGGTAACTTCAGAATAATCTTCCAAACCGATTGCTATTTCTACTTACTTACACAACAAAAATCATAAATAAATTAACTCTCGAATTGAATAAAGCCTTATATGAATACGGTAATAAACAAATTGCAAAAACACACACATACGCACATACCTATACATGAATACACACATAAATCAGAACCGACACATTGAAGCGCACACATTAATTCTTGCACACACAGAGGCACAAAATTCCTCTTGTCTATAATGTAGCATATTAAACAATACTAACCAAACTAAACTTTTAAACCAAACAACATAAAAATCTTTATTGTATTTTTACCTTTATTTTATTTCATCTTTTTTACCTTGATACATAAATATTGCTTTGTTTATTATCAGGAGATATTTTTACGAATAATTAAAAGCATTCTATATAAGAACACAAATTAAAACCAATTCGCGAAATAGTAAATAAAACCTTACAAAAAACAATTTCCAAAATATTATAATTGACATTAAATTATACCTATTTGCAAGAAAAATATTGTGGATTTTTATCAGATTAAACGAAAGTAAAAATAGAAAGATATTGAAATTTAATTAAGATCGTGTAAGAAATAAATGTTATATGAATATATTTTATTAGGTAAAATCATATTAAATATATATATAAATAAGAAAATAAAAATAAAATAACATTTTCTCGTTTTTGTTAATATTTAGCTTTATTTTGCACTTAAATAATAAATAGATGATAAATAAGCAAACCACTGAAAATATAGTCTGAAAAATTATTTCAGCAACAAAAGTCAATAAAACACTTTCTGAACGAAAGTCTGTATTTTGAAAGGGTGTCGCTATTACAAACGTTTTTTGTAAATGAAGAACTTTCTTCGAAACAAATATCTTTTGAAATAAATGATAAGATAAACCAAAGCGAAGTGTTTATTACATTGTACTACACTTCCGTATATATATATATATATATATATATATATATATATATATATATATATATATATATTAGCTGTTAAAGTAATACTACCTGCTTACTCTTGTGATTCGAATCTGAGTGTAATATATTTGTTACTGAATTTATTTAAATAATTTTAAGATTGCGGTTATAAATTTCATGGTGCAGTAAATGTTTAATTTATAAAACTTACCTAATTTAGTAAAATCGTTTCCACTAATTCATTGTTGAATTGCTCTTTCATTTTGACAAATTATTTACAAGTTTGGATACATTATATGCCTTTGCTTTAAATTATGCGCATAAACAGTGAGATGCTGGTTCTAAATAGTTCAGTGAACGAAAGGCTAAGTTGTATCGCAAACAAACCGAAGAGCAAATGCATGAAAAAACATTTAAACATGATAATAACCTTACTCTTACGTCATTTATTAAACTGAAGCTAAACTATTCGACTAAGAAAGTAGGGGCATTTCTTTTTAAATGAAAACATATTTTAAGAACAATTATGAAAATCCTTATTTTATTTCCTAGTTTTCGTTAACTTTCTCTTATACACACGTTTATCATAGTTTCGCAAGTAAAAGTTTGAATAGTATAACTGTTCTCACGCTGTTTCACTTTGTAATAATGAGAGAATGAATAATAACAGGTAAAAGTGAATATTTTTTAAAATATAACTCAATCTCGAAATTGAGAAATATTTATCATGTACTTTCTGGAATTCAAGTAAATACAAAACACCCTTCAACAAACTGCTGTTCTTGATATAATGAGATATATGTCATATGTGTCCAAGTTTTCATATAAGTTTTCATATCTATGCAGCTCAGTAAAGCTGATATTTTTTAAGTGAGAAAAAAGGAAGTTACAACCGAACGCACTTAAACGATTATTCAGTTCGAAATATGCCCAATGATGTGCATGAAACACTTCGAAGTCTTGAAAAAATGTAATTATAAATATTTGGGAAATAGGTAAGCTTGAGTAAATAAAGAATAGAGATTTAATTTGAAGTGAAACAAACTTAAATATAATATTATTAATAATATTACGATCAAATTTCTTTCTATTATCTTTGGAATGTTTGTATATTCGTTTCTTTGCGGGTTTTCTGATTATCTCTATACCTCTATTTGCAAGATGTTAGACAATAGATTGGGCAAGCTTTTGAAAAGCAAGCTCCATCGATATTCTCCGTTTTATGATTAGCAATTAAGTAACCTTTTCTGAAAGAGAGGAGCTAAAATGAGCACATATCCTATAACAAAAGATCACTTTACTTCAACCTAACAAAAACAAGGCTGCCTGTGTGACTTGCTGTCGATGTGTATAAACAACTATTAGTCAAGCTTTGTCTAGTAAGATTACTTTACTATTATGAAAATGTCGAATTTAGATTGTAAACTTTTCGACATAGCAGCACTTTCAGCTTTCATACATTCTAGGTTGGCAGTATTTTTGCGCGAACAGTTGGCAGAGTTGGTGGAAATTTTCTGTTTCTATGTCTATCCTTGTAGCCATGTCACTAGTAAGGGTGCTGGAGGTAAACGTTTTGTCTGGGCTGACGTTATCCGCCTGATAGTCAGGGACCCGAACCTTGGATTAACCACTAAGGAGGCTGTCCTATCAGCAGGTGCAAAGTACTGGGGCTGCTGTATTGCCATTTGGTGAATGGAATCTGGACCATGCAGTAGCTTCTGGTGGGGCCTCTCGATGCCATACTAGTGGGTAATTGTTACGGCTTTACCTTATCATGTGGTACAAAAAAAAAAATTCTTCGTTTCTTTTTCTCTCTTAGTTTCCCCTCTCTGTCCTGCTCTAAGTAAATCTGTCGACCTAGTCCACAAATTCCAAAATTTCATCATGACAAGTTTCAAAAAAAAATACACGATTAAACCCGGTTCTCCAACTTCCAACGTAGACCCCTACTACCATGTCTCCTTCTCCAACATCAGGGGTCTACGTTCTAACCTTCCAGAGGTTGAAACCCAATTACAGGAGACTAAACCAGACCTTTTATTTTTAAGTGAAACTGGCATTGGACAGGCTATTTCCCTTGATGAGTTTGCAATTACAGGATACTCTAACTTAACTTCTAAATCTGACCCCCAAGATCGCCATGGGCATGGAATATGTGCCTATATTAAAGATAGCTTTCCATGTGGGAGGGACATCTCCAGGGAAGATCCTAACTTACCTTATATGTGCTTCCGGGTTGCTTTAGCTCACACTACTGCATTTATATTTACTCTCTATCGCCCCCACAACAGCGGAGTTACTATCTTTCAAAGCATATCTGAGAAAATTGACCAAGTCCTTTCTACTTATCCTTCAGCTAACATTCACGTATGTGGAGACTTCAATGTTCACAACGTCGAATGGTTGACCCACTCAAACAAGACCGATGATGAGGGGAGGTTCTGTCATGATTTCTCCATTGCCTATGACCTCACTCAGATTGTTCAGGAACCTACCCGTGTGCCCGATAATGACGGCCAGTATGCGAGCCTACTAGACCTTTTTCTCACAACTTGCCCTGAACTATGTTCAGTTTCTGTTCTGTCGCCTCTTGGATCTTCCGACCACTCTGTTGTATCAATTAAGATAAAAATGAAATGTAATAAGTCCCCAGACGTACCTCTTCATCGTACAGTATATCGATACACTAAGGCTGACTGGGATAGCTTCCGGACATTTATATCTGATCTACCTCTGCATTCCATGTTTAAAAAGGATGTGTCCTCTATAGTATTAGACCTAACTGAATGGTTAATTGTAGGTATTGACCATTTCATACCCTCTAAAAATTTTCAGCAAAAACCTAACAGCCAGCCATGGTTCTCTCCAGAATGTGCTGCTGCCATTGCGCACAGAAATCACTTTTTCCACTGCTTCAAACGTAATAGATGTATGGAAACTAAAGCCGTTTTCAGGACTGCCAGCAACCATTGTAAGAAAGTAATAAGGAACGCAAGAGAGTTGTATGCTCAATCTGTTAAGTCCAAAGTAGCTGAGCAGCGGCTTGGTTCCCACCAGTTTTGGCAAATAGCAAACAGAATCCTGAACAGAAGCGTGTGCTCCATCCCAACTATTATCAATGGATCTGAGGTAATCTCGTCAGCATCAGACAAAGCCAAACTCTTTGTCAAGAACTTTGCAGCTAATTCTACCCTTTGCGACCAAGACCGCCAACCCCCAATATTTCCTCTTGTATCAGAAAACACGCTATGTGATATACGTATATCTGTACGTGATGTTGCCAAGCTAATCAAAAACCTTGATTCCAGTAAAGCAACTGGCCCTGATGGTATTCCAATTATAGTACTCAAAAAACTTCAACCTGAACTAGCGCCCATACTTACAAAACTGTTTAAACGTTGTCTTAAGGAGAATAGTTTCCCATCTCCCTGGAAAATCTCATCAGTATGCCCTGTATTTAAGAATTCAGGTGATCGCTCATCCCCCTCTCAGTACAGGCCAATAAGTCTCCTGTGCGTCATGAGTAAGTTGCTAGAATCTGTATTAAATACAGAAGTAATCAAACATCTCAACAAAAATAACCTTCTTAGTGACACTCAATATGGTTTCCGTTCTGCTAGATCTACAGCAGATGTCCTTACAGTTATATCGCATAGGATTAGCAAATCTCTCGACGGTGGCAATCTTTCTAGGGCAATTGCTCTTGACATATCTAAAGCCTTTGATAGGGTATGGCATAAAGGTTTACTTCATAAGATCGCTAGCTATGGTATAGCTGGAAAAGTCTTCTCAATTATTAAATCATTTCTTTCTGATAGATTCATAAGAGTAGTAGTTGAGGGGCAAAAATCAGAAGCTCACAATATTAATGCCGGTGTCCCTCAGGGATCCATCCTGGGCCCAACTCTTTTCCTGATCTACATTAATGATCTTCCAAATCATATCCTTACATCATTTGTAGACATTTATGCTGACGACACTACCATTTATGGTACCACATCTAAGACAGTAAACGAGCAAGTTCTCTCCAATTCTCTCTCCTCTGATCTTGAGCACGTAGTACAATGGGGAAAGGAGTGGCTGGTTACTTTTAATGCATCTAAAACCAAGCTTCTCTCTTTACATCATCAACATTCTAATCCACATTTGTCATCAATTGAAATGAATGGCTCTCGTCTTCAGGAGGCCTCAAGTTTTGACAAGCTTCTGGGCTTGACCATTACTCCTGATCTTAAATGGAACACGTATATCAAATCTGTTGCCAAGGCCGCTGGAAAAATGGTGGGATCTTTCTATCGATCCAGTAGATATCTCACTGCTGATGCTATTCTCTATCTATATAAGAGCCAGGTACGTCCAAGGATGGAATACTGTTGCCACATCTGGGCAGGAGCTGCTAGAAAGAACTTGTCCTGCCTTGATAGAGTTCAAAATAGACTTCGTAGCCTCGTAGGAGATGTCCTTTTCTCCTCCTTGCAACCTCTATCTCACAGAAGAGATGTTGCGAGTTTGTCTCTGATGTATCGTTATTTTCATGGAAAGTGTTCAACTGAGCTTCAATCTATGGTCCCCCCTCGCCAAACTTTCACAAGAAACACTCGTCTAGCTGTAAACACTATCAATAATTTCCCCCACTCTTTATCTGTGCCTAAACCTAAACGTAGATTCCATGAACAAAGCTTCTTTCTTAGAACTGCACGCCTGTGGAATTGTCTTCCGTTTTCCTGCTTTCCGGCTGACTACAATATGGTTTTGTTCAAGTCTAAAGTAAATAAGTTCTTGATGAGCCGTTCCATATAAGTTATTAAATTTACCAAATTTTCATTACTAATGATTACTATATTGACCAACTTCTACTGTACACTCTTTAACCCTTATCCTTGAGTTGCCTCTGGGCCTTGATAATGTGGTGATGCCTTTGTAAAAAAAAAAAAAAAAAAAAAAAAAAATGCGGAAAGAGAAAAATACTGTACACAATTGCATACGAATTACTGAACAACAGTTGATAACGTATATATTAATACGATAGCGTGTGTGGTATTTTCTGCGCTTATATCCGGATCGTTTAATCGTTATGTACTCCCATTTTTGTCATGAATAATTTTACCAAGAATTTTTCATAAGTTTTGGTTAGGTTTCGATTGTAGCTGAACGCACTCCAGTAATCTATTGTTTATTAATAATTTTATCGAGAATTCTTCATAAGATTTGGTGTCGGTTTCGATTACGGCTGAAGGAACTCAAGTTATATATATATATATATATATATATATATATATATATATATATATATATATATATATATATATTCATAAGTTTTTATTTCGGTTTCGATTCAAGCCAATGCACCCAAGTCATATAGATATACATTTTTTAAATCGCAACTTTATAATATATAAAAACGATATAACATTAACTTTATTATAATATATACGAAATCTACAAGAGTACTTTACAACCTGGCTTTGCCAGGCATTAGTGCTAGTTTCAATAAATACTTTTGGAGTTTTAGCAAGAAGCTACAATGATATAAGAGCGTCTTCATTTACACTGAACATCTAGAGAATGACAACATCAATATATTACATATGAATGAACCCACTGTGGAATTTTTACAGGTCACGCTAGTTTTCCATAAATAAGTATATTTTTAAGTTTCCTACCTTTCCAAATTAAAGTTGCAATAAATGGCTGAAATAGATATAATATTTATGTACATTGGCAATCTTATATAATAATAAATGTCTTTTAAAATATGCAGGAAATGTAACTATGTCAAAGACAGAACTTCAAATCTCGTTAAAATTTCATATAAAATAACTATGTTAAACAGATAATCCATTGCGATAACCGAGGTGACCACAAACAAATGAGGAAATTCCACATTAATATGTAATTTACATACATTTCTTCAGGATCTAGGTTACTCGATAAATATATTTCTTATATATTGTTTCAGGCTTAGAAAAACAGTTATTTCCTCTACCAGAATTAGCACATTATTAAATTTAGGCATATGCAGTTATTTCCTCCACGAGAAGAAGCACATTATTAAATTTAGGCATATGCAATTATTTCCTCCACGAGAAGAAGCACATTATTAAATTTAGGCATATATGTGCATACATGATGAAAATATTTTTAGAAATATATTAACAATTATTTTTATATTTAAAGGCGTTTCATGAATACGCAATCATCAATGTAAGAAGTTACAATTACTACGGTCGATATTTTCGAACCAAGTCACAAAGTACTCAAAACCCCTTAAATCTAGTAGCAGTTAATACATTAATTAAAAGAAATAATGTCTATAAATGCTAAGTCAGCAATTATATGAGTAAACAGTCAGAAGGAATTCACCATAAGGAAGTCGGACTATTGAATTTTGCATTTAAGTTGATCATTTTTTGAATTGCTTTAAAAATGGCTCGATTTTAATATTTAATAAAGCTTTTCTATAGCTAAGATTATATATATATATATATATATATATATATATATAAAGCACTCATTAAATTAGGTTACAATGGGAAAATAAAATATTTAGAGAAGGTCAATTATAAAAAAACGAATAAACCATACAATTTCCTTTAACATCTCAATGAAAAAAGGAGTATTAGGAGGATAGAAAAAAGCCTTAAAATAGAAATAAGTGCAAAAGGCAAAAAGTCATTAATAATACGGAAACACATAGGACCAGTAATAACATTACAGATGAGAGAAACAGACGAAAGTAACAAGTATGGTTCAACCCTCCATTCAGTGAACATATTCTAAATAATATTTCTAGAGAGTTTTATAAAATAATTGAGAAAAAACGTTCCACCTGATAAAAGAATCAGTAAAATAATTAACAAGAACACAATCAAGCTATCCTTCTCGCCAGGGTAAATCTCACAAACACGATAATAGGCTCTAACAATAGTAAAATAAACACAATACTAAAAAAAGAATAGAAATGAAGTAGGTTAAATAGATCCCGCAAGAAAAGTCAGTTGTATGGTACTGAATGAATGTCCATTCGGGGCAATTGCTTGATTGTAGAAGTTATATACAAAGGTGAGGTTAGAGAGGATAATAATAGGAAAGTATACATGAAGGGGTACGAGTTTTACGTTCACGGGCAGATTAAGAAACCACGAAGCCTCACTGAAAACCGGATCTGAGAACAAACCTAGTAGTGATAGAAGCAAAAATGTAAATTAGAATAGAAATAAAATAATTATTTTAAAAAAACGACACAATGACCCTAGGAGATGGGATCAGAGAACTACGTAAAAATAATAAAGAGTTCGAAATAAAATGGTCAATAGTAGATAAGGGTACGATATACAAACCTAGTATATTCAAAAAATGTAACCTATGCTTACTTGATGCATATTACATAGTAAATTCTAAAAAATAAATTTCAGACAAAAAATTGGATGCCATACAAAGTTGTCCTCACACAAATAAATTCCTACGCAAACCACTAAAATCTGGATAGAATAAACCCAGAATAGGTTTCATCACTAGACACCTTCAGTAAAAATTACACAATGAAAACTCGAAGGGTGAAACAATTTAATAACTTTCTATGTATTAAACTTAACTTAAGGTAAATTAAACGGCTACACAGAATATGAAGTGAAGATAGTAACAACTTAAAGCTTAATAATAGTTACGGAAATTAAGATCAAGCCTCGATAAAGTCAACAGTAATAAAATGGCTTGAACTAGTTGGTAGAAATGGATTATATTGAAAATAAATGGTAATTCAATCTGAAGTGGCATATAATGTATGCCGTTTTGTATTTTGTTGGTACCGTAAAAACAAATGATAAGTATGAACAAATATTTGGAGACGAATATAATATTGGAAGAACGTAGAAACTCTAAATCTAAAGAAAAAATCACAATTATAAATCCGAAGTTACCTATCTTTAACAGAACTTACTAAATTAGGGTCTCGGAGATTAATAATGAAAACCACAAATCCACTACAAATTCCGGATCCCTATATTAACTTGCATGAAAAGAAGATTTCCTCCATCGTATTTAAAATAATCTTTTTGAAACAAAAATGTAAGTAACAACGCAATCCTAAGGAAAGAGAATTCTAAGAGAAACAAAATCGTAACATCTTAGAAACAAAAGAAGGATAACGTCTAGACAAAGGAATTGCACAGGGTCCGAACTATAAACAGTTAAATGAAAATCTGAAAAAGCTGCCTAACATACAAAAACTAGTCAAATATAAAATTATTTGAACTAAATAAACAATTAAATGTAGATGATTAAAACGCCAAAGATCGCTGAATAAAGTCACCAATTCAGAGCAATCGCCCTTGAAACGCATCTTACTGATTATTTCTCCGAAGTGTAATCATAAGATTACAATAATAAATACAAATATACAACATCCTAAGCTACTAGTCGGGAATATAAATTTATTTTATGTTATTATCTCTTATTTTATTTATTTCATTGTAGAGATAACTATTAGATTGCAGTGGATCTGTAAGTACACTAGACTCCCCAGGTTAAAATTAAAATCGATATGTAAAACCGTAAAAGCACAAGTTACGAAACCATTTCTCTGGGAGAGTATAAAAACAGAAATGAAACGTGAAATCCAACAAAATTACTCGAAGTTGAGGAACAAATAAAACATATAAAATAATAAATTGAATTAATAGACTACATATCGTATTAATTCAGAATAATGACCATTAACGATTTTCACAGTAATTTAAAACAGAAATACAAAAATAGAGGTCCCAAAACTTTCATAAATACCGGAAGAGGATTTATTAAAACACAATGAGACAGATCACATTGCGGGATACCGTTTATAACGAGAGGAAAACACGTTCAGATACATATTAACATTACTCCTGCCGCGAAAGATTTGGAACAATATAAAATTTAAAATCGTCAAGTTGAAGACGCAACAGTTACATTCGAGAAAATACAAATATGATGTAATCTTTTTCGTTGTTGTTTTGGTTTTTGCAAGTGCACCCACACACACACCCATATATATATATATATATATATATATATATATATATATATATATATATAGCCATGGTCAAAACTATAGGCCACCTATGAAAAAACTGCGATTTAACCTACGCGCATGCAGGTTAAGAATCATACAGTCAACAGCCGGGAGAAAATGTAAAACCTTAAACAGTAGATTGTTGTATGTTTTTTTAACTTTAAAGTCTTTCTTAAAAGTTTTAGCAGAGTTTCATACTAAATTCAGTCCGATATGAAAGTTATTTATTGTTATACGAAAGGTTCTCTTTTTATAATAATTTTTCAGGTATTATTTGATTCCTACGCAGGTTTTGATATTATATTTAATTAAAAATGTCCCAAAGAAGTAACTTTTAGAGATTAAAAGGTCATACATTGTTTCTTATATCTGACGAATAAGATTCTCAAGTAGATATTGCCAGGAATAAGGGATGTTCAAGACAAAAAGTTCAATCAACAGAGAAAAAGAGCAAGGAAACAAAATCTGTCAAAAAATAGAAAAGGGCGAGTTTGTAAAAAGTCTACACCCGCCAGGAAGGATATATATATATATATATATATATATATATATATATATATATATATATATATATATATATATATATATATTCTTTGAAGTTTTTAACCTTTAAAACTATACAAAAGAAATGAAAAAAATATTTTTATCATTCGTTAGAAAACCATCTAATCAGTAACTCATTTAATCACCTGCAATCACTGCATCAAATCGCTCTCGAATTTACTATAGTACTAATAATTTAGTTTTTAAGGTATCATCAGTTATTTTTAAGGGATTATCAGTTGTTTACCATGAAACACTGTTTCGGGGATTTAAACATACACACACACACACACATATATATATACATATACATATATATATATATATATATATATATATATATATATATATATATATATATAGTCTTGGACGTCCGGTTCGTTGACTATCATGGCTATTGTGAACTGCGACGTTGTTTGGCTGTGGAATTCATTATATACAATCTCTCACATTCTTAAAATCCTATTATAAGTTGCTCGTTGGGTTAGTATTGCTGGATGGCGTAGTCCTTTCGAGTTAAAAACTCCTACTTGTGAGACATCGGCAAGGATTATTGACTGGTTGGATGGCCGCGTCCCTTGTCGAGACGAAGTAGGTTCATTTTCAGTCGGATTTCGGCGCGGTTTGCTTGATCTGTGTTGGTTAATAGAACTTCTTGTGTGCGGGGCGTTTGCTCAGTTGGCAGAATGCTTGCCTCGCATGCAAGAGACTCGGGTTTCGAATCCTGAGTTCGGATGTGTCTAACTGATGAGCACGAATGAGGGCGAAACTCGAGTCTTGGACTTCCGGTTCGTTGACTGCCATGGCTCTTGTGAGCTGCGACGTTGTTTGGCTGTGGCATTTATTACACACACACACACACACACACATATATATATGCATATATATATATATATATATATATATATATATATATATATATATATATACACGAACGTATATAACAATATTTTGTAGTGTCACGGTTTGTATCGGGGTGGGCGTTTGTAAGTGCATCTCTGTTTATGTATGTATTTTATCTATATTAACACCAGTGTATATATTGATTTACTCTATGTATGCACCTATATTTGTAACTATGAAATTCACTGATCTGTCCAGAAGAGACGCACTGTCATTTCAAAAGTTATCTTGGGCGACAAACGTTCTTGTTTTTGTCCATGCTGCAAACTAGTCATCTTCCAAATAGTACGTCAAGGTCATCATGTTTGTTTTTGTCAAAAGACTTCATTTATTTTTTTTTCCTCGATTCTTTTATATCAGTCGGGGATACATTGAACCGTGTCGTCGTCGATCGAAGACAAACGAAACAAAAATGTCTGGCAGGGCCAAGAGGCATATCGCAAAACGCAAACGAAAACAAACTCCCTGACTGATTAGGCAGTGTTGTTATGAGTAGAAGTAATCGATTTCTGTTTTGTTACGTTCACGACTCTCTGTAGGGCCCTTCAAATGTCCGCATGTCGGTCGGTAGGTGTCTTATATTTGTGTGTTTAATAGCCTTTCCATCGCAGAAATTTAAGGAGAAAATATAATCACATAGTTTACTAGATATATTAGTAATGTCAGTTCTGTTGGATCATATTTCAATGTAGCTCTCTAGCTAAGCAAAAAGGTCAAAACTGTAAATTTTCTCCATTATACTAAAAGCATGCTCGACCACATAAATGAATACACATTATTTAAAGCTTCGATATTTTACACAATATTATGGTACCAAAAGCTTCCGAAAATCCGTTAGATAAAAAACAGTTATATTTTGATCCCGATGCATGAGCATAGAAATCCAGGCCGACCGTTGTAAAAAAAAAATCCGCTTTTTGACACAACTGCTGCATTCTTTGTGCTATCGCCTGAGAAAAGCACGTGTATTATGCATTTAAACTTCTGTATAAAGTACAGCTGATACACAAGCTCAACCTAACCTTCGGAATTCATTCTATAATGAATTGAACTAGGTGCGTATTATTAAACACCAATACAATCCCTTGTAGTAAAGCAACACACAAAACTAAAATATACGGGACAATTTAAAAAATTAAACCGTTATTTGAGATACATTTTGTATTCGTTATCTTATACTGTATGCAAATATCCCTCGTTTATGCGCGGCGAAGGGTATCTTTGTCGTGTACTCACTATGATTTGTTCATTCTATTTCACAAATACTAACTTAATTGCGTTAATTAGTTTGCTTTATATGTATATATATATATATATATATATATATATATATATATATATATGTATATATATATATACTTTAGTTGTTGTTCATTGGTTTAATAGTTTGATAACCGGTTCAAATGTGTACGTGAAAGTAAGGCATAAGGGTGTCGATTAAAGAGCTACTGTGTGTCGTCATCGATTGATTAATTATGTCAGCACTGATTCGAAAGATGTTGAAGAAAAAAACTTACTTGGATGGAAGTTATTAAAATTCTCTCTTTGCCAGACTACTTCATCCATAAAATGACGCAGGTACAAATATATATATATATATATATATATATATATATATATATATATATATATATATATATATATATATATATATATAGAGAGAGAGAGAGAGAGAGAGAGAGAGAGAGAGAGAGAGAGAGTGAGTGAGTGAGTGAGTGAGAGAGAGAAACAGACTGACGGGCAGACTGACTGACAGAGATAGACAGGCAGAAAGCCAGACATACATACAGACGGGCAGACAGACAGGAACTGGGGGAAAAAGTCAGAAAAGGGGGAAAGAGAAGGAAGACGAAAGCAGGAGAGAGCAGAAAGACATCGTGTTTTACGTTGTAGCTAAAAAAACACAGCTAAAATACTCGGTCGTGTCATACCAATGACGAAAAAAATGACAATTGATATCCGTTATCAAGTAAGCAGTTTTAGACTGCCAAAAAATAAGGGCAAAATGTGTTTATCACACTAATTTTTGTAGGGGTTATTTTAAAGTTAATCTAATGTTCGGCTTCAGCTATAGTCAAATAATTTTTTAAAATAATATATATATATATATATATATATATATATATATATATATATATATATATATATGTATGTGTGTGTGTGCGCGTGTGTGTGTGCACGCGCGTGTGTGTTGAAATATGTTTCTTCCCATATATTTCATATTTAATTTATAACATTTATTTTTAATTTATGAAGTTCGATGTAATTACAGAGCATGTAACAAATACATGACGAAAGTCTATATTCCAAATTTCAATATATCTTACCGTTTATTCACTCAAGTAAGTTGATATGCTCAATTCTTGACAGCGCCCGTTTTATAGCGCAAAAACATTCCTTTAATTATTATATCAATCCATGATTAATTTCGCCCTTAATTCATCGGATGAAAAAGTTCTTATCAATTTAAAAAGGAAAATGCATAGGAAAATGATGACAAACTCCGAAAATTGGGAGAAAATTTACAATTAACTTTTATTCATTTTATTATATCTTTGAAATTTCAAGTAAAACCACGAAATTAAAGTTATGTATTAATAAATGGTATTAATTTCGATATACATTACCAAAATATTTAAATTAATATTTTATTAATTTATTATTCATAATTAGTCTACACATACATACATATATATACATATATATATATATATATATACATATATATAGATGTAAACGTAATTAGTCTATACATATATATATATATATATATATATATATATATATATATATAAATGTAAACGTAATTAATTCAATGTGACGCTACTATCGATTTTAACTGTAAATATTGCGTTCGCGCATGCAGAGGTAAGAACATGTCTCAAAATTAAGAGTTGTTCATTCAAACAAAACGGCATTTCTACATGTAATCGGGCATTTTTTTTCTAACTTTTCGATATTATTTGTCCAAGGTATCGCTCTTTCTTACGATACTAGGTTCATGCCGTAACGATATGGTTGACAGAAAGTTTTCAGTGGAAATACGAACAGACACGGATGTTTAAGATATATTTATAAGACTAACGGGTGTCGCCCGGCGTTGCCCTGTCGTAAAATACTGTAAAATAAAAATAAATGGGACTTAGGGGTCATTAGCCAAAAACAAAAGCAAAATCAAAATTTTGTAAGCAAAATAAAAAAATAATGCCGCGTCCGAACGAAGCGAACTAAGCGAATTCGGGGGGGGGGGCGTAGTCCGACCGTAAAAAAAAATTGAGGGGGTGAGGGTGTTGTTTAATTGTAAAATCCGCTAAAATATGATATTTTAATTCATAAAAAAAATGTGACCTCGGGCGGAGACGTCCGGTGTTGCCTTATCGTGAGAAAAAAATGGGGCTCGGGTGGCATTAGTCAGAAGCGAAAGAGAAAGCAAAATTTTGTAAGAAAAAAATGCTGCGTGAACACTCGCATTATTCAAGTTAGTAAGCGAACGTATTATTAGTGGGATCACCAAGACAGCTGTTATCACGTTAAAAAAATTAGCTTTTTAAAACGAATGAACGAAACGATAGTTCGCACATGTGCGGTTTGCAGTGTTAAAAGAAAGACTTTTATCTGATCCCTTTCAAACAAAACGACATTTCTAAAAAAAAATAATTGAGGGTTTTTTCCAATATTTCGATATTGTGTGCCCAAAAGATTGCTTTTTCTAACGATATTTCGTGCCTGCTTGATGGGGATGACAAACGATTTAGCTGACATACGAACACGCACACATAGACGTTTGCATTTTGTCTGTGTGTATGTGTGAGTTCGTTCACTATAGACTTTTAAACGCTTGGACCAATTTTTTTATACTTCACACAAATGTATTTTATGTGTTTGGTATCTTCTTACGTAGGTATTGTATCGGGATATTTAAATAATAAAAGAAAATCGATAATCGAACCAATGAGATTAACGAAGGAAGTCATATTTTTACTTAAGTTTACACGTTTATACAGCCTAAGATCACAAGCAAAATGTTATAACTACATGGCAAGAAAAAAATAAAAAAATAATCAAAGCAAAATAAAATAAATAAAAGTGTGTTCTTTGATAAGACATGGTTGAGTTCGAAATAGATTTTTTTTGCAGCACAACTAAACCATGATACTTGATTTTCGTATTTTAATCTTAAATCAAAGCTATTGTGTAAAAATAATTTTATGAAATCAACAGTTTGTTTTCACAAAAACAGGGGCATGTTGGAAATAAATGTATATATATATATACATATATATATATATATATATATATATATATATATATATATATATATATATATATGTTCCAACGTGTACCTGTGTAAAGTGTATAAAATAAAATATGTATTTACCATAAAGAATACAGGAGCCACTAAAGTAGTATGAGGGGAACCTGTTCGTAGCATGCGGTTTAAAATGGTATGAATGTCTCCCTTTAGTCCCTGAAACCGGTGGTATTCATAGGACTGGTTGATTCCACTTAGTTCTCAAATAATGGTGACTTGTACCCCACAAAACCACCCCTCCCGAGCTTTTCATTACCCTGGGATTTTCGTATAGCTTTTTTTCCTGGGGTTGATCTTTATCGAGTCGGTCATTCTCCTTTTCCCGGGGGACCGGCGTTGTCCGGCTGATTGTGGTGTTACCAAGTCGAACGTGTCATATATCTGGCCCATTACTTCTTGTTCAGCAGGCGGTTGTCTTTCGTCATCAGTTATACGTTTCCGAATTTGATTTAAATGTGTCGTGTGCGTAAATATTGGACCTTCGATAATGTAAACCATCCGCCCGATCCTTTTCTGAACCTTTCCTAGTTCTCACATCGTGCTATTATTTTTGTGTATCTGGAAAATACCTTTTCACCAGGTAGATACCTCTTTTTTGCAACTATAGTATTTGGCAGTTTCACCTGTTTTGGTAAAAGGAATTTTGTAACACCGAATATGATCCCCAGTGCTTCCTTTTCGATTTGGGAAGAATTCTTCTCGGCAGGAAGTAAATTCTTAATGAACGTTTGATAATAGTTTGCGAGTCCTAAAAAAAATTGCAATGTAGTTACATTACGACGTTCCGGCATGTAGCTGTGGACATGTCTGGACCCAGGTATTTAATTCGTGCAAAAAAAATCGCATTTTGCTTTCCTTCAATGTGAAGCTATATTCTTTTATTCTGTCAAATACTTGAAATACATGATGTCTATTTTGTTGGACATTTAGACTACGCATAAGCATATCGTGCAGACAGCCTATTGCGAAATCTAAACCGCTTAGCAAAGTACCAATTACCTGTTGGAAAAATTGCAGGTGCTACTTTTATACCAAATGATAATCTAATGAATTTATAAAGTCCTTTGTGCGTTGAGATACACAAAAGTTTCGAGATATCTTCCTCTACTGGTATTTGTAGGTACGCCTCGCTTAAGTCTCTTTTGGAAAAATATTTTCCGCCATTTAACTTAGCGAATATTTCGTCTGGGTTTGGAAGTGGGTAGTGATGGCCCTTGTGCGCCGCATTCGATCCGGTCGAAAAGTCCGCGCCTCCCATAACCTATTTACATTTTTTTCACGTACACGTTGGGGACTGCCTACTATTTATAGTTATTAGGGGTTAAAATGCCAGTGTTAACTAGTCTTTCCAATTCTTTTTTAATTTTTTCACTCGAAGCGAACGGTACGCTCCCTGGCTTTTTGAATATTGGTTTTGTTTCGTCCAGCAATTCGAACCCCGCCTTTATTTTTGTGCTAAATCCAAGGTTTTCGGAGAAAACACTTGGAAAAGATTTTTGAGATCCTTTTTAAGTTTGTCGGCTTCGGCCGTTAGTTTTTCGACTTTGTGACAAAAATCAAATATTGGCGAGTCACATAATTCAAATTCCTGAATCCAATCGGTCCCGAATAAGTTCATTGGAACGAACACTTTTAGTTTATTAAGTCGTTCTTTTTCGTGACACATTAACCCTCAAAACATTTTTTCACCAGTTATCGATTTTGCGACTTCACTTGTCTTTGTACATATGGGCTTTCCTATTCGCTTTCACGTATGAAAATTTATAATTGATAAATCCGACACTGAATCGAGCTGCAGTTTTACTTCTTTATTTCTGATTCTCACCGTAACACATTTCCTTATGTTCTATGTAGTTGAAGGGTCCATTTTTGCAGTTTTTCGTAGGCCTTATTGCTATTTTTCTCTGCAATATGAGGCCTCGTGCCCTGCTGGCTTGCATAGGTCACATAATATTTTCCATTAGTACTTACATGCATTGCACCCATGAGGTCCTCCACATTTGCTACAAGGTGTCCTAGGATTGTGTGAATCCTGACCATTTTTTGTAGGGTTCTTTTTGCATCTTGGTTGGTAATTGCTGTAGGGCGAGTGTGATTTTTGTTTGAAGCGTATCCTTTTAATGTGCGCGATAATGTGTTTTCTCTATGTTTCGGGAATCTTGCTTCATTGTCACGGACATCTGACAATCTTCAGCCATTTTCTGAAGTGTGAAATCAGGTTTTAATTCCAATTTATTTAGAGCACGACGTCTATTATCGGCGTCTTTTGTGGCTATCAAACCTTATGTGAATATAAGCATTTGAAATTGTCCGCCGTTAATGACGACAATTTGAAATCGTTACAGTGCTTATTGACTATAGATGCAAATGTCGTATAGTCCTGACTCTCCTTCATTCATGCATTTCCATCTTTTATGAAAAAGGCTTATTTTTGGACAGTATAACTACATTAATAGTTTGACTACCTCGTCAAACTATAATTTGTTAGTTTTTCTTGGTAAAATATAGTCCACAAATTTGTTATGTTCTGATGTACGTAACTTCTGTAGCAATAAACAAACCTTCATTTGATCCGTCCATGAACTGCAATCAATTTTAAAAAGATCTTCAAATCTTTTGAAATATACCTCAAACGTTATGTCTTCCTCAGGAGCATAGTGAAATGTATCAATAGCTGACCAGGTCGCATTTTGGCGAAAAGCTGTGTTGGTTTCTTCCCCGCTGTCCTTATTAACTTAACTTGCGTTATCAAATCCATTTTTATATGACTGATTTTGTTGCTCTAAATGTAATTTTTTAATTCCAATATGTGTTCATTCATTTCTTTTCTATCTCTTTCCTGTTTTTCCTCGAAGAATTACATTAAATCTAACTGCTTTTCCAATATTTGTTCGTTCATTTCTTTTCTTTTCTCTTCCTCATTTTTCTTCGAGATGTTTTATTAAATTTAACTGTTTGTATTGGTTTTATTTCTGTATTGCCAATTGTTTTTATTGGTTTTGTTTCTGTTTTACCAATTGTTTCTCTTCGTTTTATTTCTGCATTGCCAATTGTTTCTATTCGTTTAATTTTTTTATTGGCAATTGTTTTTGTTCGTTTTGTTTCTGTATTGGCAATTGTTTCCATTCGTTTTGTTTCTGTATTGCCAATTGCTCCTCTCTGTACATTTGTTTTCAATTTCTAATTGTTTATTTTGTTGTAGTTTCGCGATTTCCAAAATTTGTTTTGAAACGTCGTCCATTTTTATTTTTTTATTGTAAGGTATGCAATTACTTAATTCGACAAAAGAACCCAATTCGTTGATTTACTTTTCCAATAGACCCAACTTAACAGAAAAAACACCTTTACAAAACTCGTACCTGGTTATTAAACGAATATTTCCTCGTGTGGCTATCTTTCTGAGAAAATAACTCGGCGTTTGCATTCATACAGACAGCATAGATT
This sequence comes from Euprymna scolopes, assembly GCF_053919585.1. Classification (NCBI taxonomy): domain Eukaryota; kingdom Metazoa; phylum Mollusca; class Cephalopoda; order Sepiida; family Sepiolidae; genus Euprymna; species Euprymna scolopes. Next base: position 34,277,202 of record NC_136492.1, read on the forward strand.
TCTTTAGTCATTTTTCAATTTTCCTAACGTGTAGGTACTGGGTTCAATTCCTTGTTGATCCTAGACATTTTCCTCTTTTTTCTTTTAAAAAGAAAATGTTACTTATCTGTAAAAGAGAGTTTATAGTATTTATTTAATATTGGCTATTCTTTTTGATCTCTGTGCGAAAAGAAACTACCTCTCTCTTTAACAATTTATTTGTTGTGCTTAGCGAAATCATTTTTTTCATCTTCGACGTGCAATCCCGTCGACCAGTGAATAGTTTATTTTAACCGGATTAAAATATGACGTCTTCTTTCATTTGTGCGAATACTCACATTAGCACATAAAATAAAATATATCATTAACTTTTGAAGGAGTTTTTTTCACATTCTTTTTAGAACGACAAAGGTGTTTATGTACTTACTGAAAACTTGGTCTCGTTAATTCAGTAATAATAATTCTCCACGCAATTCGTCTCATGAGTTCTGTTTCAACTCGTAGTTTACGTTTTAGTAGTTTTTTTAAAAGCAAGATAAGACTTTTTGACGACGTCTTTGTAATATCCTTTTTTCGGCAAGAATTGTTGTCCTTGTTTTTGAAGAGTTCTTTATCCCGTATTTGTTGGTTTTTACGCTCGTATGTTGTTTTGCCAACATATACAGGTAGTTTTCCCGTTCTTCACCGAACATTTGAAAACTAAATATTTTGAAGTTTCGAATTTCCCCCGAGCGTAGGAAAAATTATTTCAAATATCCGCGGGTGTTTTTTTGTCGTGAATCCTTTTGGTCGTCAAATGCTATCTTCCAATGGCTGTTTTATTTTTAGAGTGAATTCGTCGCACAAATATTCATCATTTAATTGTTGTTAGCAATTATTTTAGATTGATCCGGGAATTTCGTGAATCTACCTCGTCAGCCAGTTGTTGTAGACCCGTGGTAGGGGTTACAAATAAAAGAAACCACAAGTAGTGTAAAGTGTATAAAATATAATATGTATTTATCATAAAGAATACAGGAGCCACTAAAGTGGTATGAGAGTAACGTGTTCGTGGCATGCGGTTAAACATGGTATGAATGTCCCCCTTTAGTTTCTGAAACCGTGGTATTCATAGGAGTGGTTGACTCCACTTAGTTCTGAAATAGGCATGATTTGTACCCCACAACAATATATATATATATATATATATATATATATATATATATATATATATATAGTCTTTGAAGTTTTTAACCTTTAAAACTATGCAAAAAAAATAAAAAATATTTTTCATCATTCGTTAGAAAACCATCTAGTCAGTAAGTCATTTAATCACCTGCAATCACTGCACCAACTCGCTCTCGAATTTACTGTAGTATTAATAATTTATTTTTTAAGGGATCATCAGTTGCTTACTATGAAACACTGTTTCGGGGATTTAAAAACAAAACAGCATATTACATCATGGTCCCCAGCAGTGTTGATCAAACACTACCTCCCTTAATCTTAGGAAGAAGACATATTACTAATATTAGATCTAATTTCATGTTATTAATTGCATTATCAGGTGTTCATGCTTTAAAATGAATTTCTTACCTGTGTGATTCATCTGTTTCCAAATTCAAAATGGATTTTTTTTAATTGACCAGTCTTGTATTTATAAGATTAGAATTAATCCATTTGACCACATATCACCCCCACTATGATTAGTATTTTGTATATTTACATTCTAATTATTGAAAATTAAATATATATAAAGGTTAAAAATATTCATACATATATACATTTTTTTCTTAAAAATACATTTTATACATTACTAATATAGATTTGGATTTTCTTTATTCATATATTCTGGTTAATTTTATACGATTCATGATAACCAACAAATGCTTTATTTTACTGTTTAAATATTTGATACAACCCCCCACTATGATTAGTATGTTGTATATTTACATTCATATTTATTTAAAATTAAATATATAAAGGTAAAATATTCATACACATATACATTTTTATATTATTATTATTATTATTATTATTATTATTATTATTATTATTAGTATTATTATTATTATTATTATTATTATTATTAGTATTATTATTATTATTATTATTATATGTAATTATAAATACATTTTATACATTACTAATATAGTTTTAGATTTCCTTTATTGATATATTCTAGTAAATTTTAAACGATTAAAAAGAAATCAAGATAACGAACAAATGCTTTATTTAACTGTGTAAATATTTTAGTTTTATCCCCACCTTGTTTAATCATCCTTATTACTAAGCTAGAAACTGGTGGTATAAAATCTATTAATTTTAAAGTAACGCGAGATATTCTCAAAAACTCTGACATAATGGTTCTATAAAACATAAAAACAGGGCAGATACTATCTTTATGCGGCATACGTACTATTTGAAAGAGGAAAGGCGTTTCTTTTATCGAATATTTTATAAAGAAAAATCCCATCCTTAATTTTTATATCTAAATCCAGGAGTGTAGCATGTTGTCGTCTATGTTCACAGTTCAATTCTAATTCTTTTGGATATATATGAGGGCTCATTTTTTTCGAATTCATCATTATCGTTTATACATATAAGGACATCTATAAATCTTCTACACCCATGAAAGTTATATATATATAAATTTGCCCAAAATATTGCAGGATCAAATCCCATTGGGATACCTATTGTTTGGAGTAGTATTTTATTTCCTATTTGAAAATGACATTATTTAATAAGATGATTATAAGAATTTTAAAATATCTTTAGAAACACATGTTTTGATATTTTTATTTTTACACCAGAAAACTTTAGAGTTTGAAAAGTCTATATATTTACATTTGCCACCTTCAAAAGCTAAATCTACAGTATCATTTAATTCTTTTATAAGTTTTGCGTGCGGAATAGTATATATATATATATATATATATATATATATATATATATATATATATATATATATATATATATACCAGCTGTTTAACCCGGCTTTCCCTGGGTCTTTATTATCGTTCATGATATATATATATATATATATATATATATATATATATATATATTACAAAGTTAGACTCATGTCCAGGATACTTACATCTAAACTTTTAAGTGTTTAGACCCATAACTGGCAGTGGAATTCGGTAGAGTCTGCAAGGTACACTCTTTAAAGTTCCACTTCTTGGGAGCAAAGTTTCGCCCAAACTCTGATTAAAAAGCTCGCTGCATGTCTGAATACTATTTATGTAAAATTTAAAACATTTAGATCCAAAATTGGCTGAATAGTTTGATAGCGACTGCAAAGGTAAAATGTTAAAAAGTTTGACCCCTTGGAAGTCAAATTCCCGGTTAAAATCCAACTAGAACGCTTCCCATATATCTGAATACACTTTATGTAAAATTTCCAATATATGGACTAAAAATTAACTGAGTAATTTGGTAGAGATTGCAGAGATTAATATTTTTAATTTTAACCTCGATTCTGACCGCTTCCCTGTTGATCGTTTGTTCTCCAACCGAATTAAAAGTTTGATCCGTGTCGAAGTAACCTACATCTAAATTTCATGTGATTAGACCCGAAATTGGCAGATGAGTTTGGTAGAGTTTTCAAAGGTCAAATTGTTGAACTTAGACCCATAGGCAGCTTAATTTCTGGCCGAAAACTGATTAAAAAGTGTTCCACATCTCAATAGCTCTTATATTAAATCTCGAGTCTCTAGACTGAAAACTGACAGAGTAGTTTGGTAGGGAAATGTAAACACACAGACACACACAAACAGACAATTCCATTCATATATATATATATGTTTAATGGATTAAAAAATCTTTATTTCTCGACTGCTTGTAAACGGATTTTTCTACAAATTATTGCAGACATTTTATTGTACTGCGCGCATTTTGAATTTAAATTTGGTCTACGTGTCAACAGTATAATTTCGGATTATTCTTATGGGAACATTGTCTTGTATAACTTTTGCGTATACTTATCCTCTCCATATCTTTTCGTCTGTTTTTTTTTTTTTTAATTCTTAAAAAATTATCCTTTTATTTAAAAAAAAATTATCCCATTTTTATGAACTCATTTGCTATATCTTTCATCTGGTGAAGTGACTCATTTTTTTTCTCGGAAATTTGTGTATATCTTATTTACGTTTCCTTTCGAACAATAAATCTATCTAAAATATATTTTTGATTTCTTAAATTTGTATTCTTTTAAAGCAAGCTCTATTTCCTATCTTGGTTTTATTGGGATATTTATTTGGTTGACATTACTATATAAATACTATTTTTTTATATTTACTTAAAGTTTACATAATCTTTTGTCTTCTAAACATAATCTTTACCGATGGCTTTTGCGTAAAAAATACTTACTCAGAATTCTAAAATAGGTACATTTAAAAAACAAAAAATATAAGGCAAGCGAAACAAAAAGTAAAGTATGTACATTACACAGTTTTAAAATGTACAACGTAAATAGATCTCAACGGCGTTAAGAATATGCTGATAAAATCTTGACAGATAAACGCGGGGTAAAAAGCTAAAGCTAAAATGCCTCGAAGCAAAAGATAACTTTTGCGACTTTTTGATTCAGTGATAGACAAAAGTGAAAAGAAATCATTTTTTTTAAATATGTACAAACACAAAAATTGTTTAAACATAAAAAGCTCTGAAAAGAAAAAGTAAAAAAAAATGCCTCACGATTGTTGCAAAAGTCAGCAATTATTGACACACTTCCAAATATTTGGTAACACGAGAAATAGCACCATGCTTTTTCCGTTCTTCTTCGGTGAAGATCATTTTTTGCCGGAATAATATTTTACAACTTGTATTTTTTGTCCGTTTTAACACTAGTAAACCGTTTTAAAAATAAGTTTTCCAATCTCAATAAAAGGCTGAGCCTGTCGGTTGCCCTGCCCCACATAGGTTTGCCATATGAATTGATCTCTAAAATTGCATATTAAATAAACATGTTTTAAGTTCAGTTATTATGACACTTTTCATATGAAATGTCGGGCTTAAGTAACATATTGGTGTTTTATCAAATTTGAATTTGATATAGAATCGTATCTAGTCCGCAATACAAAAAAATATAATTTCTGTAGTTCATTAAGTTCACAATAATATTTTTGTTTATCAGTTTACACTGAAATATCCAGTGCTAAGCACGGAGAATCAACAGAGGGTGCTTTAAAATATTGTTCCATAATAACTGATTAAACTGTTTATATGGGGCGGTTTATAAGGATACTCGGGTAGACATAAAATTCGGGTAGGACACAGCTGCTATACTAAGGATATTGAGCAACTCGGAAGAAGTAGGTGACAACTTTCCCATCATATATTTCAGCAGCTCATGCGCTGGACCCCTCACATAAAAATAAAGGGATCAGAACAACTTTTTCTTTTAATCAAAATAGCAGCGAGTGCCCGTGCAATTGCAAAAGAAAAAAATAGCCGCAGAAATTAGCCTCGAACCTGAACTGCGAAAGAAAGGAAAAACGTTAGTGACAGAGGCTTTAGCCCAATAAACTACGACGACTTATGCAAAATAACGTTTTTACACATACATTCAGTTTGTTAGGCGTGCAGGAAATGCGAAAATCTGGACGCAATACGCACCCTTTTGCAAAAAAGTGTCCAGTTAACCACCACAGAATTAATCTTTTTTTTTTTTAACTTTTAGATAGCTTCAGAAAATAAAATAGATCTTTCAAATCTTACCGAATTCGACTCGATCCGATACGGCTGGCGAAAGTTTTAAGAGGACAAACGATCATACTACCAAATGCATAAATACACAAACTAACCGACGTTTGAGATTTATATAATAGAATAGCGAGGGTATCCAGCGTTGACTGGGGATGTAGAGGTAGTGTAGTAAGGAAAGCCGGGTTGGAGATAGGAGTGTTATAAATTTTAAAAAATGGTAGTAGCTGCATGGAATGGGGTGTAAAAACGACAGTAGGCAGTTTGGGTCGAGAGAGGTGTTGAAAGTTCTTTTTCTTAAATAATAGTGGTAATATGCAACCAGGCTCGAACCCGTAAAGCAAGGGAGGAAAAGAATATTTACAAAATCCCATATCCAATATCTTTGTTGAATGTTTTGATAGGCATACACACACTCACACACACAGGCATTTTGCCTTTCATATAATAGACTAGATGGAATAGTCGGCGTTGCCCGGGTCTGGAGAGATTAAGTGTATTGATTAACGGAACCCTATCTTCTTTTTTAATTTACCAACCCGCTAAAATAAATACAAATAGCAGCGAGTATCAGAGCGAACGAAAACAGTAGAAGACAGACAGGAAGGCAGGCACATCCTGTAACGCTAAGAGAAAAAGGAAGTGAAAAAAAAGCATTTTTCGCCGCGCCCACTGTGACATACGACACCGTTGCCGTTCAAATTAAGGTTAGTTATTGCAAGCCGTATGATGAGTTGCAAAAATGTCGATGAAAAAACCGACCCCTCTTTGTAGAAAACGGCCGATTTGAGGGTGAAAAATTAATGTTTTTTGTCAATTCTCCGATACTTGTCGTCTGAGACGTCGAGCTTTAAAACGATACTGATCTTTTTAGGATTCGTTGGTCGAAATGTTTTAGCAGATACATACACAAAAACAGACAGGTGAGATTTATATAATAGACGAGCGGGAGTATCCGGCGATGTATTGGTCTATCGAGGTGGTGTAGTAAAAAACCTAAGGAATATTAAAAAAATGTGGGAGTAGCGAGGTGGAGGGGAAATCAAAACAATAGTAGGCAACCCGGGTGGACAGAAGTGTTTTTAAAAAAAGTAGTAGTAGCTAAGCAGGCTCGAACCCGTAACGCAAAAGAGAAAAATAAGGTTAAAAAAACGTAACCTCGTAGCCGATTCGTTCATCCAAAAACCGGAAGCTGCGAGCGTTGGAATTAAGACTAGTCAATCAAACGGAGACGATGGCTTGCGAAAATATCGACAAAAAAGCGACCTTTCCGTGTAGAAAACTGCCTAGTTTAGGGTGAAGAAATTAATGTTTTGGGACAATTTTTCAATAGTTGTCGTCCGGAAAAAACAAGGTTTAAAACAATACCGGTTTATTCAAGACCCGACGAGTCTGTTGGAAGTTTTATCGAGACGTGCAAACATACATTCATGCATACACACTCCAACAGACAGGTTAGATTTATATAATGGATGGTGTAGAGTTTTATATGAAAACATTTCAACTTGTTCTTATATTTATTTTAGCGGGTTGTATGAAATTTGTTCATTTGTTTATACGCACATCGATTTATATACTGTAAGGATATTTGATGTAGAGAATTTTCTATAACTATGACATGGAATCTAAGAATATTGAAACATTAAAAATGATTGTCAAATTAGTAATAAACGTTGCTATTGTGTAAGTTGTATCTTCCTGTACTGTTGTATGCATTTAATAACTGACGAACAAACATACAATATATAAGAATGCCTTTTCTTTGTTTGTACTCTTTCCCTTTTTTTGTCAATTGTTAGGACGGCGAATTCTAAGGATTTTTCTGTGTTGTTGAATCTTATCTCATGTTTGTTTCACTAATTGAATTCTTATTTTCTCATCCAATTGACTATTAACATACTGTGGCGAAAATTGTGGGAACGCAGGCTTTCCTCTTAAACGGCCTCGATGTGCGCTTTGCTGACGCAGCGTCATAACGCTGAAAAAGGTCCAAGATGGCGTCTGCGACCTTATATAACAATGCAGTCTCGCAGAATCTCGTGTGCTCTCGCGCACGTATGCAAATTTGGAGGACTCTGTGTTTTCTAAAAACAGGCAACTGAAGCAGATGAGACAGAGGTGAAAACGAGTCTACAGAAAGTATTGACGGACGACGCTACTGCAGTGAGCTGGGGTTTCCTGTACTCTTTTTTCTTTGCAACAAAGAGCTATCTTGCCGTACATTCTCCCATGATCAGATTCAACCTGAAGCTGATACCAGAGTTTGGCGGATTCCCGGCTGGTCCTTCAGTGGTTGAATGGCCGGAGAAGGCCGAGCGCGTTTGCCGGTTGTACAAAATTAAGGATCCAGCTATGGTAATCCAAATGAGGGGGCGTATGCCGTGTACCAGCAGCTCGGAGATGAGGTGACAATTGAGCAGATAAAACAAGCGCTGTACGGAGCATTCGGTGCGGACCCTTTTCTTGTCTGGGGGCAATTATCTGACCGTCGGCTTGGGTCAGGGGATACTGTTGGCATATACCTGGCCGACCTGAAGAAGCTTGCTGCTCCCTTCGGCGAATATTGGCATGCGCATTTTTATCTGGGCTCCCAGATTACGCCAGTCGGCTGTTGCGGGCGTCGTCGAAGCTCAATAAGCTTGGGTTGGAGGAGTTGTTGGCTAGAATGAAAAACATCCTAAAGAGCGATGTGGAGCAGGTCTCGGCAGCGGTTGACGCACTGTAATCACCTGCAGAGAGCATAAGGTGTTACACATGTGGCGGCCTCAAACACTCCGCCAGAGACTGCAGAAGTGGTGCGAAGCGCACCCCGGTCTATGGAGCACGGAAACGAGGACGGTGTCACCGATGCTACAAGCCAGGCTACGTAGCATGGAATTGTCCGGGAAACGGACAAGTGCAGGAAGCCGCGACGCCAGCACCCTCCCTAAAGCAACACTGCACAAGGCGCTTCCTGTAGTGTTAGTGATCGTTGATGGGTGTAGGCGCTCAGGGCTGGTTGACAAGAAATGTTGCACCGCAGGGACGATACAGACGGTCCCAATATTAACCGTTGGCGGAGGCTCGCTGGTGTGTTGTGGGGTGAGCATTGTCCATTTAAGCGCTGGCGATGCCCCCTGGTTGCTGTAAAGGCGTTGGTGGTCGACAGGGAGCTTCTTGGATACGACCTTCTCCTTAGAATTGACAGTATTACGTAGCTGGGTGGAATCACCGTGGACGGTGCTGTCTATAATTTTCCCAACGCGAGGAACAGGTCTCCGCGGCAATCACTCTTGATGAACCCGAGTTCCACGCGGAATACGACAAGGGTACAAGGGTACAAACGCGTGGACCGTGTCCAGGAAGTCGTCAAGCGAACAGCTACCAGTGTCCTTGCGGAATCGGCTGACGGAGTGTCCCCCTCCCACGTGGCTCAGAGAGAAGTACGAGACAGAACTCCAGGTTTGGATGGATAATAGCTGGCTGATTCCGTACCCAGAAGATGACCTTGTGCCACCAAGGGGGCTGATACCCTTGATGACCGTCAGGGAATAAAGTAAATAGATGGTCCGACCCGTCATGGATTACCGGGAACTCAATGAACACGTCGACCAACAGACGACGGGGGCTGACGTTTGCGCACATAAACTGAGGGAGTGGCGGCACAGGGAGTGTACACGGCAATTCAGAACATGCGAAGAGTTTACCTGCAGATGCTCGTCGAAAACAACTGTAGCCGTTCCAGACGGTCGTTATCACAGGGACTTGCTATTGTTTGGTCAGCCTTGGGTTCGGCCTGAACGTGGCCCCAAACATTAAAGCGACGTGCGACTTCCATGTCAACGGGATGGGACGATGGGGTGCGCGATCCTTCCCTGGAAGCTGTGGCCAGAGTTACCGAGTACGACTCCGTGCGAGGGAGCTGGTGTGTCGACGAGAGTAGGTTTACAGTTTGGGGGGACGCCAGCTTACTCGCGTTGCTGTGACAGTCGATGGGTTTATCGTAGAGGATGCCTGCTTACTTCGGCCGGAAAATGAATCCAGGCACATAAACCTGGCTGAGCTTTATGTTACACTCGAACGGGTAAATCTGTCGCTTCAGTGGTAGGCCAGAGTGCTACACATCGTCACAGACTCCACGTGCGTGCATCGGTGGGTAACTGATGCTTTGAGTGGGAAAGCACGGTTGACAACGAAGGCATCGGCCAAAATGCTTATACGGAGACGACTTGATACCCTGGACGAAATCATTAAGGACAGGTGCAGTCCTGTCAGAATCGCGCAGATCGCCTGCCCAGAGTGCCACGCCGTTGGCTGGACCTGCCAAAAGAAGTGGACGAACCGGTACCCGTGAATTGTGCCACGGTGGGGCGTCGGCTTAGGCCGGGTTATCTTGCTGATGTCCATTGCTAAAGCGGGCACCCCAGTGTAAACCGAACCCTTTACTTCACCAGGCTGGTCGACCCATATGAAATCTGCTGTGAGAAGCTGCGAAACCTGTCGGTCGATCGACTCAGCACACATCAAGTGGAAGAAGGGAAAACTGAGTGTGAGAAGAAATTGGAGCAGGCTCGCAATGGACGTAACTCACCACAACGGCGGGCATCTTTTGACGCTCATCGATGTCGGACGGTCTAGATTGGCATTGTGGCGGCCCGTTCGCCGGCAGGACTTGGCCGCGGTTGTCCCTGAGCTGGAAGGTGTCTTCCTCGAACATTGTCCCCCTTCTGAGATACTGACCGACAATGATACCGCATTTGTTAGCGAGCAGTTCATAACTAGGGTATACGTCTGCGATGTCGGTGCGCCCATGCGCCTAGATTGAACGGAATTGTTGAGAAACCCACAAGACCGTCAAGACCATCGCTGCTAGGAAAGGGTGTACGGTGCCTGAGGCAGTCTATTGGTATAACGTTACCCCTAAGGACAACACTTCCCCCTCTACCGCGTCAGCCGAAGCACTGTATAAGTACAACGTCCGGGTGAGAGTCGTGAATTTTTTTGTTCCGTTGTAACTGTTTGCTCCATTTACTCACGTGATTATCTTTTCGACTATCTGTCTCACGAGTCTCCATTTATTGTCTTTCTTGAGTTTACCTGTCATATGTTTTCTTTTCATATTGTTAATTAGTGCACTGCCAGCGTTATTTGATGCCACAATAGACGAAAAATTCAAATATGGTTTGTAATATACCTACAATTTTAGAAAGGGTATTCACAATGGATTATATTTTAAAACTAAAACGATTGGAGCTGCTAGAAGCAGTAATAGAAGCTTTACAATGTGCTAAATAGACTTTGTAACTTAGTGGGGCATGCCTTTTCTCTTCTCAGCAATCTCTTCCCCACAGAAAGGACGTCGCAAGACTGTCTTTGTTTGTTATCGTTACTGCCACGGCAAGTGCTCATCTTAGCTACAGTCTCTGTCAATCTTTTCGAAAATCACCTGTCTAGCTGAAACCACTGTCAATACCTTTCCCCACTCTTTAACTGTGCCTAAATCAAAACGTAGATTCCATGAACAAAGCTTCTTTCTTAGAACTGCACGCCTGTGAAACCCTCTTCCGTGTGCCTGTTTCCCAACTGACTACAACTGGGTTGTCTAACAAAAAAGCATTCTTGATGAACCGACCCTTAAGTAAGCCAATCGTTTAGATTTTCATTAATAACGACTACTACCATATTATACTATTGATTACAGTACACTCAATAACCCTTATTCTCAAGTGGCCCCAAGGTCTTGATAAGTGGTAACTTTTATGTAAAAAAATCGGAGTACTTATGTAAGTATACCTCATTTTAATCAAATACTTTACCATAGCATTGTGTAATTTGTGTGCACGCCGGACGTCTATAGAAAAGACAAATCACAAATTCTCTTCATATATGTTTGAAATAGATACATACTGATATATTTTCTTATATATTTCGCAGGATACGTTCATACTTACCTTTGATTTAAAATATTATTTAAACAGTAATATTGAAATAGTAAAAAAATCAATTAGCAATCCATTCTCCTTAAAGGTAAATAAAAGTGTGTTGGATAATAATAAACATATTCCATGTTGTTTTGTCTTAATATGATAATTTATGTTTTTATTTAATCACTTCTCTTCGAGTTGAAGAGGATTGAAGGTTATAGTACATTAACATTTTCCGGAATATGATGTATATAACGTGGTATTGGGAGGACGATCATATTATGTAATAGAGTGTAGGTTTATACAGTGCAATACGTTTAAGTGCCTGGTAGATGTGATTGAGATGTGGGACCCATGTGGCGAACAATACGGCGAAGTGATTTTATTTAGAACTAGTCCGGTTTGGCGGCGTTGCCCGGGTTTTTTTAGGTGTGTGTTGATCAAAAGTAAAGAAAGTGGTAGTAGGCAGGCAGGCTCGAACTCGTACCGCAAAGGAGGGAAAAATGTGAAAAAATGACGTCTTTGCCGTTGCATCAATCGCGAAATCAGAAGTGGCGAATGTTTCAATTAAGGCCAGTCAATCGAAAAGAGAGGCTGACTTTCGAAAATTTTGGCGAAGAAAGCGAAAGTGAAAGGGTGAAAGAATTAATATTTTCAACCATTTTGTTCAATATTTGCCGTCCAAAATGTCAAGCTTCAAAATGATACTAATCTCGTGAAAATCCGTCACGTCTGCCTAAAGTTTTAGACATACATACATACACACATACACACACATAGTATCGATTACAATGAACACACAAATGTAAATATGCGATGTAATGTATTATACACTCATTGTCTTTTTGTATTGATTTTAATCTTTTCAGTTATGATTTGTAACAAACCATGATTCGGCAAAAAATGACTACAGCGGAATTAATCGGAAGTTGCATTCACAGCAGATAACATTCTCAGAGCAAGTGAACATTTGCACTGGAGTTCGGCATACTAGCAGCATTTTATACACGAAAATTATGGTGATATCAATCTATCCTAAATGCATAAATAGTACCACCGTGATTAAAATTATTTACCTGCGCAGGTAATCTGAACAATCTGTCCCTTAGAATGTGGGAGCAAAAGAAAGTTATTTTCTTTCTCCAGTCACGGATGTCTGGATAATAAACCTATATGCCCTTTACAAACTTACAATGGTTTATAATATGTTTGTTTGTATATTTAATAACAAAAGAAGTATATATGGAATATAATATAAAGTGCGACTATTTATATGGCCACCAGCCTACTTATATGTAAACATTTATAAAAAGCATCAGTGTGTGAATACATCTTAAAATACTGAACCGAACGCCGAATCAAATTTGATAAAATTAATCCAATACAATGCATTTACTGTTTTTATTCTTTGGTTTTTCTTTTTGGATTTGTAAATTTCTTTTCAACGCAGCGTTTTCTTTTTAAACCTTTGAAATATTTTGTACGTTTTCTGGCATTTTCTGTTCGCATCATACACTCATTCGCCGTACAATATGCACTTTTATTTTTTTTGTTATTTTATCACTATTTTAAATACTAATTATCCGCACATCAGTCCCGTCTTTTGAGAAATTGACTTTAAGTCTAAAGCAGTTCTATTTCACACCTACGGTTGAGAGGAAAACCAAAAACAACGATATATTGTACATTGAAAGGAAAGATTCCGAATAAAAAATAATTCACGTTTTGTTATTTGATAGTTATTCAGTATTTTGCATTTGTTTCGGCGCGTAATCTTTATTTTCCCGATTGAAATTAAATATTCACAAGTATCGATTGACAAGAGTTTTCTAATTATTATTCATTTCCAACTGAGTCAATCGATCATCGTACACAATTCTGTAACATTCTCGTGAATACGCGCTCTCTGAGTTAAAGGGAAATCGCTCGATTGCAGAATTACAAAAATAAACTAATATATTCTTTTTATTAACACACCACTCTAAGTATTCTAGCTAAAGTGAAACCGAGGGAAAAAGACCGAAGCGGTCTTGAAATTGTTAGCTTCATCTCGTCGTTTTATTTGTCACATGTAATATATGTTGGGGGTGAAACAGCAATCCCCTTGAAGTATTTCTGCACCCTATCATTTCCCCGTGTTCAGGAGCGTCAAGTATACACTAAGATGATCGTTATGCCCAATACTCTTAGGTGCTGATATTTATTTATTTTTATATATACACTAGCGGGGGGACTTGGCGTTGCCCGAGTGTTTGGAGCTGTGTGTGTTTGGGGTAGATAAAAACAAACCTGTTAAAAAAAAGTTGGCCGGGTATTTGTAAAAGAAAAAAAGAAGTCTTAGTAGAAAGGTAGTCTTGAACCTCGAAGCTTTGACGCGAAGGTTGAAACGAAATTGAAAAACAACTTTTAACCATCTCGGGTACGAGGGGAGAGAAAATGATAAGTGTCTTAAGTTAGTATTTATAAAGTGAAATTGACAGGTGCTGGAAAGATAAGTCGCGTGATGTTTGACCTAGTTTTGCGCTGCAAGCCAGTTTCTGTTTCCACCGCCCCATCATTCGCTTTTTTTATAGTGAAAAACGTAACGAAGACGAAAATAGCGCGTAAACCTCTGGCAAATTAAAGATAGCCGCGACCCCTGTTCTTAAGTCGTAGATATTACGATTTAGACAGCATATAAAATGTTTTAAGAAGGAGTAAGCCGACGAGAAGCCCGGCGAAAAAAGCCTTTTGGGGCCATAAAGTAAACACACTAACACAAATTTTGGCTTTTTATATATATATATATATATATATATATATATATATATATATATATATATATATATATATATATATAGACTAGCGGGCGTACCCGGCGTTGGGGGGTTGTATATGGTTTAAAGAATAGGCGAATAATAACCCTGTTTAAACTTCTTTAAAAATCGGAAAAAAAACAAAACAAAAAAAAATAATTCAGTATCGTAAAACTTATTTTAAAAAAATCGGAAAAACAAAAACCAAGAAAAAATAGGGGGAGAATGAACGTGTTCGGAAAAACGAAAACAACAAAAAAAAAAACAGCGAAAGCGTAAAAAATGGTACGAATAATTAAAAGTTAGAAAGTCGAAGAAAAATATATATCTAATAACTCGGATAGAACTTGCAATCTTAAGATGACGACTCTGTCACTTAATCCATCGTGCTTCGGACACGTGGGCGAATGTCGGTCGGTTTTTTTAATATTTAAACGAATTAAAAGTACAACTTTTTTGTGTGTGGCAACGCTTTCGTAGAAGCCATCTTGTAATGAAGGAACGATTTTTTCCGCCCCTCCTTGTAGAAAAGGGTCTGGTGAGGGTGAAGGAATGAATATTTTTAGCCAAGTTTTCAATATTTGTCGTCGGAAGGTTCGAGCTTTAAAATGGTGCTGATCGGGCAAACATCGTTGGCCTCTGTCGAAAGTTTTGCAAGGCATACACACACACACACTAACACACATTTTCGATTATATATATATATATATATATATATATATATATATATATGATTAGTTTTTTTGGAAAAAGAATTCCAGCAGAGTGCTCAATTAAAAGGAAAATCCAAATTTTAAGAGCGTACTTATATTTTGTGTACAGAAAGTTGTTAGTTGAGACAGGTCATCTCGGCAGCATCTGACGAGGCCAAAATATTTGCCAAGAATTGTGCAGCTCATTCTACCCTATGCAACGAAGGTCATCAACTTCTTCCCCTAACAGACAACACGCTCTGCAACATACAAATAGCTGTGCGTGAGGTCACCAAGTTAATGACCTGTCTCAACTAACAACTTTCTGTACACAAAATATATATATATATATATATATATATGTATATATATATAATAGAAGGGGTTTCCGGCGTTGCCCGGGTGTTTAGAGGTGTTAGGGTTAGGGTCAGGGTTAGGGTTAATATAATAGAAGGGGTTTCCGGCGTTGCCCGGGTGTTTAGCGGTGTGTATGTTGGAGGGTGGGTAAATCAAAACCAAGGAATAAGCGAAGTAATACACCTGTTTAAATATTCATAAAACGAACAAAAACAAAATAGTTTTAGGAAGAAGGTAGGCTCGAACCGACAGCTTCGAGGTTTATTGTCTGATTACATAACACGACACCACGAACCCACCCGTGTGCCCGATACCTCCGGTCAGTACGCACGCCTTCTAGACCTTTTTCTCACAACTTCCACTGAGCTATGTTCATGTTCCGTTCTGTCTACTCTGGGGCCTGCCGACTACTCGGTTGTATCAGTTAAGATAAAAATGAAATGTAATAAGTCTTCAGACGTACCTCACCACCGTACTCTATACCGATACTCTGCGGCTGATTGGGATAGCCTCCGTATATTTATATCTTATCTACGTCTGCATTCCATGTTTAAAAAGGTTGTGTCCTCTATAATTTCAGACCTGATCGAATGGTTAATTGTAGGCATAGACCGATTCATTCCATCCAGTATATTCCAACAAAAACCTAACAGCCAGCCATGGTTATCCCATGAATGTGCTGCTGCCATCGCGCACAGAAATAACTTTTTCCATAGCTACCAACGGAATAAATGCACTGAGACTGAAACTGCTTTCAGGAATGCCAGGAACTACTGTAAAAGAGTAATAATCAATGCAAGAGAGCTATATACTCAGTTCGTTAAATCCAAAGTAGCTGAGCAGCAGCTTGGTTCCCACCAGTTTTGACAAATAGCAAACAAGATCCTAAACAGAAGCGTGCGTTCTATCCCAACCATAATCAATGGGCATGAGGTCATCTCGGCAGCATCTGACGAGGCCAAAATATTTGCCAAGAATTGTGCAGCTCATTCTACCCTATGCAACGAAGGTCATCAACTTCTTCCCCTAACAGACAACACGCTCTGCAACATACAAATAGTTGTGCGTGAGGTCACCAAGTTAATCAAAAACCTTGATTCCAGTAAAGCAACTGGCCCAGACGGCATTCCCATTATAGTGTTGAAAAACTTGCCCTTATACTTACGTTGCCTTAAGGATAAGTGCTTCCTAACAACCTGGAAAACCTCATCACTATGCCCTGTATTTAAGAATTCAGGTGATATGTCATCTCTCTCCCAGTACAGACCAATCAGCCTCCTGTGTGTCATGAGCAAGTTGCTGGAATCCATATTAAATAGAGAAGTAGTACACTACCTCAGCAAAAATGTCCTTATTAGTGGCATGCAATATGGTTTTCGTTCTGCCATATCTACAGCAGATGTGCTAACGGTTATATCTCATAGGATTAGTGAATCTCTCGACAAGGGCTTTTTCTTTTTCTCATTCATCCAGAGAAAGTCTCGAAATTAAGACGAAACGGTGATGAACACATGACTATATTTGTTCCTTTCTATTTCTCTTTTTTTTTCAAATACTATTTCCGTTATTCACATCATATATATATATATATATATATATATATATATATATATATATATATATATATATATATATATATATGGAAGTATATTTAGTAAAAAGCAGGGAAGAGGCGCTCAATACTTTGTAGACGTAAATATGTTTTTATTATTCAGCCATCAGGATTATTTTTTTCTGAAATTTCTGAAGAGATATCATTGTCCTGTCGATTGGAACAATTTGGAATATTTAAGAACAAAAAAAACCTCCAGGTTTTAAAAAATAAAAACATATATATATATATATATATATATATATATATATATATATATATATATATATATATACATATATATATGCAGCATTCCGACTTTTGTCATAGAATACCCTTGTGACTGTTTATTATGAAAGCCCATCAACACGGCATATGTAAGTATTTAATTTTCTTCCGTTTATGTATTACTTGTCTGCGGCCAAGAGGGAAGGTAGTAGCCCTCAAATTCAAGAAAGACTTGACTGACATCGACTCTTCTGACCAGCAGTAATATTGTTTCCTCCACTTATGATTACAAAAGAATGAAACACTAATATGTAGGTACAAAGACTGCAAGTAGATATTTTGAAATTTATTACATAAAAGATCATATGTTTGTCTGTCTATCTTTATATTTTCACATTCTATCTCTAGCGAAACTAAAAGTCGTAGTGCGCGTCAAGAGGCCTTAAATGATTGGGGTTTTTATTACGGAAAGTTATTTTATGTCTTTAGCCGTTTTAAGTAGTCGAAAATAAAGCAAAATTGAAAGAAATCGGTCTATATTTAGTAAATTCACCTTATTGTTTTGTTTAATTTAAACTTTTCAGTCAGTTTGTGTGCGTGTCATGTATCTACAGTGGTAACGTCACCAGCTTTGAATGCTATTGTTTTGGTTTCAATTCTACCTTATTGCACACAAATATATAAATATATATTTTTTTACATTCGAAATCACGAATCTATACTATATACCAATATGGACAAATTAAATTATAATATTTAAGCGTATTTTACGCCGATGCAAAGCCGGCGATTCTCTGCTAGTATAATATATGCGTGTATGCGTATGTGTGTGCGTGGGGTTTGTGTATCTAGAGACAGAGACGTGGGGCATCTTTTCCCCGATTTTATTAATACTTCAATACTGTTTCGGTGGAACCCCTAGTATATTCTGATGATTTACGGACCGTGTGAAATGAAATGAAAAACGTATGATTCGCTTATGAGTGTTGGGAGGGGAGTGTACCTGACAGATATTAGCTCTTATTTTGGGGAGACTTTTGGTTTATTGCTGGAGTATTTAGCCAGGAGGATATCGATAGGTTTGTTCCCGTCTATTTTTCTTATCCTTACAGGGTCCTATGCAGAGGATATTGATCTTATGCCAACGTTTAACCAATTTATATAAGACAGTGCTGCAGTTGAAAACAAGAAAATAGAGCTTTCGTCAAACATTTTTATTAAGAAGCGAGCAGCTCTATTTGTTCTCATCTGACGGTGTTGATTTTTTAAACGATAGAATCGAAAGTTTGTTTCTGAACATTAATAAGCTTCTTTTAATTTTCTTTTTAAATATTTGACTTACATTTTCTTATGTAATATTTTGCTCGCATTTTGTAAAAATATTTTTTTTTAATTTATAATTTTAGTTTTCTTTTGCATAAATATGGTACATGGCATCGGTTCTAAGCGCTTGTATTATTTATGCATTCAACATATTTGACATTAATGAATCTTAAGTTTGAAATCCCTTTTTCTGTACAGAAAACTAGGAAAAAATAAAGGGCATCATTATTCGAATTACCATAAACACTATATGTCTTAGCAGCTATACTGGGTTACGAGTATATTTTAACACATAGGTCTTTGTGATTATATTTATCAAGAGATAAGACTTACTTGTACAAAACAAGAATACACTGCTAGAGACGACTGGCAAACGAAGTAACAGTTTTATACGATTATCCATTTATTGACATTAAATATATCTTGCCAGTATGTATATCATGTGTTTGTAATAATGAAGCAGATTTGCCTGATCCTGATATATTCCCTGTCTCCAGAAGTAGCTTGCTCGGTTCTTATATTTCAATATGGTAAATCATACTGAGAAAAATTAAATGGGAAAATGTAAAAACTCCCGACGTCGCAATATAATAAAATAATATCTATATATATATATATATATATATATATATATATATATATATATATATATATATATATGTGTGTGTGTGTGTGTGTATATGTTTGTGTATATGTGCGTGCGTGTGTGTGGGTGTGTGTGCAAAAACACTGTGATACGAAATGGTGGATTTATGCGATATTTTAAATTATTGGTTGAATTTATATATTAAAATAGCGCATTTAGTTACGGTGTGTTGTATATAAGTTATAATGTTAGAAAATATACGCATGAACAACTTTGCCATTACCACAATTGGGATGGAACATTGGACGAGTACTAATAATAATGGATTCATTACTTTATTTATTATTCTTTTATCATTTTTAAGTCCTACCGAAGTGCGATTGCTGTTATCGGCAATATATAACTGATCTATCCAAGTTGTTTTTGTCTCACAAATTACTAAGGTACTGCATAATTAATGATGGTTCATTACTTGTAACTAATAAATCATTTTTTACTATAACAGACAAATGTGTCGATATATTGGTATTTTGTTTGAAACAACCTAGTGATATATTAATAAATACATCAATTATTTGTTTTCTGTCATCTATGAAAAAATTATTAAAAAAAAGGAAATAAAAATATAAAAACATTGAAAAATAATGGTTAATCAATATGGAAACAATATTGGAAAAGAGAGCAAAGTGTATATATATTGATGGATGAACAAAAAGTATTTAATTCCTGTCAAGTAAAAATATACAGGATTATATTGATCAAAACGGATGCCATTAAGACGTGTATGTACGATTGTGTATAAACAATTATGCGGAACATACATAGAAGAGTACGTGAATAATTTATTTTTACTCACCAGTTATAGAGTGTAACTTGAATAAAAGTTCTATTTTATACAATTTGTAGGTTTTTACTTAGTTTATTATTCTTTAGTGATGAGTGTAAACTACAAGAAAGTAAATAATATAAAAAATAAATCTGAATAATATTAGAGAAGTATTAAGTACAAGAAAGACTGTTTTAATTTATATATTCCTCTTTCTCTCTATCCCTCTCATTCTCTCTCTATCTCTCTCTATCTCATTCTAGCACTTTATCACTACAAGATTATATTAATTTTATTCACAATAAGTAAACAGTCCATACATTGGTTATATCTATATAATATCGCCCAATAATATTATAGCATCTATTTATGTAAAAAATATTCGTTTACATGTGCTACTTTACAGTCAAGAAACATGCATGTTTTTAAATAAATAGATTCGTCTGTGTAAAATGCCACAACTATATTCTTATGATTGCAATTTAAATCCCTCAAATATTATTCGCTATTAGTTATAATTACCTGTAGACTTTGATGTTTGCTTTTTCGTTTTATTTGTTAAATCTTGCATAAAATTTATGCACAACGGTGTGTCACGTATCAAATCATTTAAACTGAAATACAATATTACTATTTTGGATGTAAGGCAAACTATCCTTGCGGAAAGACAGAAAAGCAGGTCTCGTAGTATATACCACACGCAAGGTCACCGAATTGAAGCAATCGTAAATACTTCTTCGAATCTGTTTTGAAATTATATTACTCCCCTCCCCTATCCACGGTCATTTCAAATAAACCGGGCATTTCAAGGGTCCAAACTTTTTAGGGGATTTAAAATCCGCAACCTTTTTGAAAATACAATCATCAATAAGGTCAACAGGATAACCATTATTGATGAATATTTCCCTGATCTTATCGAGTTCGACATCTAATCTGTTAGGCGAACAAATCATGAGGGGTCTATGTACCAAAGTATTAATTAAGCCGACCTTACGTGATTTAGGTACAAAAGACAACCAGTTCACATATAGGCCAGTAAATGTCGGCTTTCTATAAATTGTAGTAAGAAAGCCCCCCCCCTTGGGCGTTCGACAAGAACATCCAAGAAAGGAAGCGAATTGTCCTTCTCACTTTCCATAGTGAACTTAAGAGCCCCATGTAAAGAATTCAACCTATTAAAAAATATCGACGCTTCACTTTGCGAAGGAAAAATAGCAAAAGTGTCGTCAACATATCTGAAATATGCAGTGGGTTTAGATGTAGAATTAAACATAACGGATTCATAGTACCCGACGAAAATATCCGCTAAAGTTGGGGTCAACGGACTCCCCATTGAAACCCCGTCAACCTGACAGTACATAATATCACAAAAACTAAATTCCACGGATTTCGTACACATTAAAATGAGTTCAATAAGAATCTCTTTAGAACACCGTGGAGCAGTCAGGCGACCATCATATAAAGCGTCGGCACATATGCGTATAGTCTCATCCAACGGACAAGGGAGGATGGGGTTCGGTGGTCTCCCTCCTTCTGCAGCCTTGGACTCTGCTATTGGCCAGCATTTGGGTGACAACCCGTGCTGTGCCGATAGATATAAAATAGATTGGTTCGAGGTGCTACATAGAGCGGACTCCAAAAACCATATAAAGATTTTGGAGGCCGTCTCTATCGCGGTGAATCAACCTTCTTTGTGCCGGCAAAAGGAAACATCAAACGCATTGTTTCTCTTTGGGGAACTTTGAATTTTTTTTCCCCGCTTTTTTTTTTCTTTTCGCCCTCGTTGTTCCAACATTTTTAATCGTTTTTTAAACGTAAATAAATTTAATTAATGTCCCCGTACGTTGGCACATTAAATAAGTTCCCCAATAGAACTCTTTATTTTTGTCACAATACTATTTAGATTGCTATCGATTTACTCCTGAAGATATGATAGCCGACAGAGCTCTCGAGAAACTTCCGCCTACTATTTTATTTAAAACCATATATATATACATATATATATATATATATATATATATATATATATATATATAGCCACGTTATATATCATTTTAAGCGCGTTTTTGCACTATCGAATCGTATTACTCGTTACCGTTCTAAATTTTTCATTCATTTCTGCAGGCTTTACGAGAGCATAGACAAAATTCAAATCCGCAATATTTTTTCTTCTAGTTCAAACTAGGCCCCAAAGCTGCCGAGGCAGCTCGTGCTATCAATAGTGCGTTTCGCCCATGAATCACTAACACAACAGTGGTTCAAGAAATGGTGCAATGGTGACGAGAGACTCAAGAATGAAGACGGTCGCGGCCGGCAGACTGCGGTCGATAACAAACATTTAAAAGCCTGGCAAAACTACACGAGAAATTTCTGTGTAACTCAAGGTCAACCACTCAACAGTCGTTTGCGATTTACCACAAATAAGGAAGTAAAAAAATTGAATAAGTGGGTGCTGCATAAATTGAACGAAAATAACAAAAATCGTCGTTTTGTGGTGTTCTCTACGTTCCGTTTGCGCAACAAACACGACCCATTTCTTCAGTGAATTTTGGCGTGTGATGAGAAGGAAGATTTGCTACGAGAATCAACTATGTTCGGTACAGTGACTGGATACCGGAGAAGCTCCACTACACTCTCGAAGCCGAAATTGCACCATATAAGTGTTATTTTTTGCACAAGGACTGACTTCTAGTCGAGATGCAGAAATTAGGCGGCTTGCCGAACAAAATTAGAAACTGAACCAAACCTAACGAAAAATAAAAAAAAAATATCAGCAAATAGAAATCATTAAAATAAGAACGGATATCGAAGCTTAAGTCGCGCAGATTAAAAAGTAGACAGACTATTTAAAAATCACATAAAAATAAAGCGCAAGTCAGGGAAAAAGGACACACATATCGAAACGTAGCTAAGAATGAATGTGGAGAAATAAAAATCCCGTCTCCGTGTAATCGATGTGATAATTTGTATTGGTTTAAGGACTGCCAATATTTATCAAGAAAATGTATTATATGTAAGAATAGGATACAAAGGTACTTATTGCATGCAGAAAATGAAATATAAAACTAGAGCATGTCTGACGGAGACTGAAAATAACTAAGAAGTGTTGTGAAAATATGTGATAATAGCATTTAATGATAAAGAAGTAAAAATTCAACACGATTCAGGTTCAGAGATTTCGATAGTAAATTTAAATAACTAGAAGAAATTGAATAACCACACCATGCAGAGAAAGGCCGTTAATAGTACGCAAATTTACTTCGAAAGTAAATTGTTAGCGATCATGACATTGTTGGGATAGACGAAAAAATTAAAAGCTTGTATATTAAGAAATACCACTTATCTACTGGAATCGGACTGGATTCATTAATTTAAATTATGCAACTAGCCAATCAATACATTTTGCAAAACGAAAATCAAAATGCACACAGACGTCCATGTCTTGAAAAATAAATTAAAAGAAAACTTTTATGGTTCTAGGCCAGGAAAAGCTAAACAAATCAATACTGTGGTTAACAAAAGTAGCTCTTTCCTAACGAGAACAGCGCCTTACAACAAATGAAGAAACGAAAATCAGGTAGGGTACTATCCCTAGTCCTAAAGTGATGACACCTCCGCCAATCGACCCAGTCGTAAATGTCTATGCAACTGCAAACGATGTTTCACCTAATACGAAAACTTCAATTACACCGCAGTAAATACTAGCCGCAACTCTATTTTCCCCAGTATTGAACCATTGTTTACCAACAATAAACATCACTCAAAGATATTACGTGCATCAAAATAATAGCACTTAAATTATTTTTCCACAACATAGAAAAACTGCCGGACCGTTTTACCCGGTGTCTTTTTACAATATACAATCCATCAGTTAAAGACACTAGTTGAGACCCCTGGAATAATATCGCCCTGTCGTCTGATAAATTATTACGAGCGAGGTTCGAAGTGATGTTTTTTTTACTCGTAATTACTGTTGTAGACGCACGCTAGTAATCACAAATGAAAGAAACCACAAGTAGTGATAAGTGTATGAATATAATATGTATTTATTATAAAGAATAGAGGAGCCACTAAAGTGGTATGAGAGGAACGGGTTCGTAGCACGCGGGTAAACATGGTATGAATGTCTCCATCTAGTCTCTCAAACCATTGGTATGTATAGTTTTCAAATAAGGGTGCTTGTATCCCACAACACCCCCTCCAAAGCTTTTCATTCCCCTGGAATGATCGTATAGCTTTATTTACTGCGATTCGTCTCGATCGGATTCAACAGTTTCCTTTGTCTGGAGGACCGGTGTTGTCTGGCTATTTGTGGTTTACCAGGTCGAACGTTTCATATATATGTTCATTTACATTGTATTCTTTTTGATGTTTAAAATATTTTCATTTAAATTGTTTTGTTCTTACTAATTAAAAAGAAAAAAATATGCAAATTCCGTTTCTTGCCACGTGATTTTGCACGCGTTCCTTTTTCTTTAAAAGACTGAGTTCTTTCTCTCTTGCTTTAGAAGTGAATTTTGTTCAATAAAGTCTTGAAAAGAGGTTTTGTTTTACGTCTTCATTTACTTACAACACTACAAGTTATTACACAAAATTTGATTTCTCTCATGGAGAAGATCATTCGTCTGGACTAATTTTACGTATCCTAGCAAGCTTCGGTGATTGTGGTATCATAACTTTAATTACTATTTATCAACTATTGCTTCGTTAAACCCTGATAAGCTCAAAGTTCTTTATTTAAACATCGGTTCCACTGTTGATGACGTTATACAGGGTTGTGCTGTCGAATTACGGAAAGGTGTTTACGGCGTCTCCAAGCATTATACATGGTAGACATCTGCTTCCCACGCGTCTGCAACAAGAAAACGAGTCTGTCGACTAATATATTTAGATCTTGAATCGACTTGCTGCTGACGGTTACTTCAAAGACGTTACTGCTACTACTTACCGGGATGAATCTGTCCGTGATGCGTTTATACGTGATGTCCGGTACTCAGTAATGCGTGCTAGACTACTTGAAACTGATACGCTCTCATAAAAGCTACTCAATGTGCTAGGGCTTTAGAACAAGCTCACTTTCGTGCTGAATCATACGCTTCCCAGACTGGAGCACCCGCTACTACTACTACTACTACTACTACTACTACTACTACTATTATTATTATTATTATTATTATTATTATCAAAACTATGTGTCTACTGATCCTGCCGAGGAGGCCACTGTTACATTTCTGATTATATTGGTTATTGTATGGAGTGTGACTCTGTACAATTTTCTGCTGCCATTCCTGCTCATGGCAAGTGTTACAACTGCGGAGGGAGACGCCACTTTAAGGGTGATCGCCGTCATTGTCATGCCCGCGATAAGGTATGTCGAAACTGCGGTAAAGCCGGTCATTGCTCCAAAGCATGTCGTTCTACTATGCCGACACCTTCACGTTCTACTTCTGCTATTATGGTAACCCATGCTAAAGGTGGTGATAGATGTCCTCCCATTACTAAAATTTTTGAATTAAAAGGAAAAAAGTAACTGCACTCATAGACACCGGCAGTTTTGATAACTTTATCAGTGTTAGTATTGTTAAAACAATGAAACTGTCTACTTCAAATTCTGCAATTTTCATGGCATAATCCGCCGTTTCCCTCAAACTATCGGAATATTGCACGGTGAACATTTTCTCCAATGGTTGCGAGTATAAAGAAATTGACTTGACATTGCTTCCTTATTCCTGCATTGATACTATACACGGAGTGCCTTTTTAAAAAATACATCAGGGTATCACTATTTCTTTTGATGGATCTCAGGATATTCTAAAAATCTGCGCCCTAACCAAGATCAGTTGTCCCCCTGTAAAATTGTTTAGAAACTTAACCCCTGATTGCAAACCTATTGCTACTAAATCCTGAAATAACCGTGCGAAGAATGCTCGATTCATTGAAAAGAAATTCTAAAACTACTTGTGAATGATGTAATTATTACAAGTTATTCACCATGGGGTGCTCACATTATTGTGACTTCGTCGCCCAATAAAAAGAAACGATTAGTAGTTGAGTTCCCTCAAACTATTAATCGTTTCACCTCATTTGATGCATACCCTTTGCCTCGGATTGAGGATCTCGTGAACCAAATAGCCCAATACCGTATATTTAGTACAATTGACTTATCCAAAGCGTACTACCAGATCGAAATTTGTCCCGAAGATCGGTTCTACACGGCCTTTCAAGTTGGAAATCTTTTATACCAATTCGAACGAATACCCATGGGTGTAACTGAGGATTTTCTGCTTTTCAACGGTTTATTAATTCTTTTAATCTGACACCAAATTATATGGAACATTTTCATATATAGATGATATTACTATTTGCGGTAAAACTCAGGAGGAGCATGGTGTAAATTCGGAATGTTTTAAAGGCTGCCTCGACATATAACCTCGAAATAAACCGAGAAATATCAAAGTGTTTCCTTCATTCCATCCATTTGCTTGGGTACCAAATTTGTAACGAGACTATGCAATCAGATGATGAGCGTTTGAAACCTCTTTTACAAATGGCTCCTCCTTCCAATTCAGATTCGTTAAAGAGGTGTTTTGGAATGTTTTTGTACGACGCTAAATGAATATCAAATTATTCATACAAATTTAGTCCACTGGTCGAAATTAAACAATTTCCCATGCCTCCTATGGTTCCCTTTGAAAAACTAAAAGAAGACGTTGCCGAATCGCAGGTAAAAGTTATTGGTGATGCATTACCACTTAGTATTGAAACCGATGCCTCAGAAAATGCTATCGGAGGCACGCTCTTACAGGCTGAGAGGCCTGTAGCGTTCCTTTCTCGATCGCTCAACCCATCTGAAATACGACTTCACATAGTCGAGAAAGAGGCTTATACTATAGCTGAGTGCATCCGAAAATGGAGGGATATCCTTGCTGGCAAGCACTTTACTATTGGAAGAAAAATCTAGCCGTATCTTTTATGTTTACACCTGCTAACCGAGGAAAAATTAAAAATGATAAAATTATAGGGTGGAAAACGGAACTTCTCCCGTTGTAATACGACATAAAACACCGTCCTGGAAGTGAAAACATTGTTGCCGATGCATTATCGAGAGTATGTAGTGCTGTTGCTTCTTCCTTGGATGAACTAAAGTTACTACACAATTCATTAATACACTTTGGAGTACAGTGCTTTTGGCATTTTGTAAGGTCACGAAATATGCCACATTTATTGATGAAGTCCAGCGTGTGACATCTGAATGTACAACTCGTGCCAAAATAAAACCTCAATTCTTCGTTTCCACTAATAATACACTGGTACGTTCAGCGCCTCTCCATAGATTACAAAGGACCTGCCCCGGTATCTTCGACAGGATATCGTTACATGTTTACTGTCGTCGATGAATACAGTCTATTTCCTTTTGCTTTCTCTTGTCGCGATTGTTCTTCGCAAATCGCAATCCAGTGCTTAACATATTTTCTCCATATTCGGACACCCCTCATTTATCCATTTCGATCGAGGAACTTCGTTTATGTCGAGAGAATTCAACAAATTTTGGACGCTACTTGGAATTGGATCCAGCAACACTAGCGCATACAACACAAGAGGCAACAGACACTGCAAGCGCTACAACGGTATTATTTGGAACACTCTGTTATTAGCTCTGGAATATAGACGATTACCCGTTAGCGCTTGGCAGAATGTTCTACAGGATGTGTTAGATGCTATTCGCTCCCTGCTGTGCACTACTACAAATGCACCTCCTCACGAACGCATGTTCAACTTTGAAAGGTGCTCTTCTACTGGTACTGCTTTACCTGTTTGGCTCTGTGACTCTGGGAAGGTATTATTAAAACGGTTTAGTAACAGGAGCAAATATGACCCGATTGTTGAAGTAGTGGAACTCCTTGAATCTAACCCTACACATGCAAGAATACGACATGATGGTGGCCGGGAAGATTCAGTAGCGCTGAGACACCTAGCTCGCTTTCCACGCTATGATCGACTTCAAAGGTATTCAACTCGACATTGCAAATGCAGACCTGACCCAATTGATCAAAACAAGTCCTGTTAGTACTTCGCCTAATACAGAAAATGAATTTGACTGTAATAGTCTGAACCCTGAGAACAAACCTATCCAGAGTGCCACCGTTTCTTCGAATCGCAAACTACATCCATGCCGATCTAACAAAATTCGCAGACCAGTCCAGCGATTGGATTAATAAAAAAAAAAAAAAAGAGAACTATTTACAATCGTTTTTACAAGTAGGGGAGATTGTTATGTTTTCATTTAAATTGTTTTGTTCTTAGTGTTTAAAATATTTTCAATTAAATTGGTTTGTTCTTATTAATTAAAAAACAAATAAAAACCAAGATCTGCAAATTCAGTTTATTGCCACGTGATTTAGCGCGTGCTCCTTTTTCTTTAAAAGACTGTTTGTTTTCCCTCTTGTATTAATAGCTGCGAATTTTGTTCAATAAAGCGTTGGAATGTGGTCCATTACCTTTTCTTGTGAAGGAGTTTGTATTCCCTCATCTGTGATACTTTTCCGAATTTGGTTGGAATACTTCTTATGAGTAACTCCTGGACCTTCAATAAGGTAAACCATCCGTCCGATCCTTTTCTGGGCCTTTCCTAGTTCCCACATCGAACTATTATTTTTGTGTACCTGGAAAATACCTTTTCACCAGGTAAGTACCTCTTTTAGTAACTATAGTATTTGGCGGTTTCACCTGTTTTGACAAAGGATTCTACAAGACCCGTCCTAATTCCCTCGCAAACATTAACTCTGCCAGCCACATCCTCGATGGAGCGCTTTTATTTGGTGTAATTCGGTAAACTTGTTAAAACTACTGGAGCGCATTTTCTGAGGGTGTTCTTTTAGCCTTCTTCAGGGCTCTTTTCAGCGTGTCTACAAACTTCTCTGCTCTACCGTTCGATCGAAGATGATAAGTGTGAACCGTTATGTGGTTAACCTGAAAATCCTCGCAGAAGATTTTAAAATCTGCTAAAGTGAATTGTGTACCATTGTCTGACACCAGACAATCGACCACACAAAACCTAGCATACAATTCGTGAAGAGCACTGATTGTAAAATCCGTTGTTGGACTTTTGTATCGGAATACCTCAGGTCATTTTGAAAAACTGTCTACCACTATTAAATAAAAGTTTCCTTCGAGTGGGCATCAGTAATCTACGTGTATCCTTAAACATAGATGGTCAGCTTTAGGCACCGTCTAAATTGTATTGGAGATACTTTTGCAACCAATGCACATCCATTACACGAATTTATTGTTCCTTTTATATCAGTGTCACAGCACTTTCAGTAAACGTAGAACCGCATGAGGCTCTTAATTCAAGTAGTCCCAGGATGCCCCGTATTGGAATCCTTGAGGATTTTCTTCAGTAGTGTAGTTGGGATTACTACTCTTTCTCGGTAAAACAGTACCTAATTGCACACAGAATAAACTTCCGCCGCCGATTAATTTGATTAATTTTTTTGTTTCGTTTCTTTGATGAACCTATCTTCTTAAGCTTCCCTTATAATAGCTTCAAAGTCACTAGTAGTTCCTTGATCGTATTGCACAGTATTCGTGTATAGTCCTATTCACTCTGTAGTGACGCTATTACAGTGTCTTCCAGCGGTTTCCTTGATTTCGGGATGAATTGCGACAATCCGTTTGCAGTTCCTAACTTTGTAGGTGTAAGGAATTCCATACGGAAGTCGTAATTCAGAAGAATGGTCCCTCAACTTTGCAGGTTGTATGCTGTGTTAATCGGCAGGCCTATTTAAGAGCCAACAGATGGTTATAAGCGGCTTATGGTGAGTTTGTAATTTAAATTTACGAACGTGTAGAAATCGGTGGAATTTTGTAACACCGAATATGATCCCAAGTGCTTCCTTTTCGATAAAGGAGTAATTCTTCCCGAAAGCAGTAAAGTTCTTGACGCAAAGGCGATCGGCTTAGTGGACCCACCCGGCATATTGTGTAGAATGCATGCTCCGATTCCATAGTCGGTTACGACTATAATCTCTTGTTCCGTATTGAACTTAGTCAGTGATAAATCTGACGTTAGTACATCTATTAATTTCTTAAACGCTGACTTACACTCAGGCGTCCAGTTCCATTTTGTGTCCTTTTTAATAGTACATTCAATGGCGCGCACAATTTATGCATGTGAACGTTTGATAATAGTTCGCGAGCCCTAAAATCTCTGCAATGTAGTTGCATTATGAGGCTTTGGCATGTGTTTTTATAACTGTGGAACTAATCGGATCGAGTGTCCATCCGTCCTTATCTATTATATGATTTAATTTGTTCAAAAAAAGTTCGCATTTTTCTTCCTTCAATGTGAAGCCGTATTCTTTCGTTCTGTTAAACACTTGAAATACATGATCTCTATATTATGCAACAATTTGGCTACGCATAGGAATATCGTCTGTATAGCCTATTGCGAAATACAAACCGCTTAGAAAAAGATTAGATTATCTGTTGGAAAATTGCAGGTGCTAATTTTATACCAAATGCCATCTATTGAATTTCAAAAGTCCTTTGTGCAGTGTAATACATTGATGTTTCGAGCTATCTTCCTCTACTGGTATTTGTAGATAAACCTCGCTTAAGTTTATTTTGGATAAAAGTATTTTCCGCCATTTAACTTGGCGAATACTTCGTTTCGGTTTGATAGAGGATAGTGATGGTCTTAGAACGATGCATTCAATCCGGTAGAGAAATCCGCGTACTCTAATATCTTTATTATTTTTTCACGTATAGGTGGTGACCGCCCACTCACTATATTCAATAGGGGTCAAACTCTCAGTGTAAACTAGTCTTTTCAATTCTTATTCAGTTTTTTTCCCTCGAAGCGAACAGTACGCAACGTGGCTTTTTGAATGTTGATTTTGCTTCGTCCAGCAATTCGAATCTAGCTATTATTTTTGTGCAGTATCCAAGCCTTTCAGAAAAAAAAATTTGGACAGATTTTTTTAGATCTTTTTTGAGTGTGTCGGCTTCGGCCGTTAGGTTTTCGATTTTGTGACAAAAATTACTCATTGGCGAGTCCCATAATTGAAATTTCTTAGTTCCGAATAAATTTGTTTTGTTTCTTAGAACAAACATTTGTTGGTTGTTCTTTTTCGTGACACATTAACTACTAGTTCACTCTCCAAATAAATTTTTTCACCAGTTACCGATCCTGCGACTTTATTCGTCTTTGTCATCGTGGGCTTCCCTATTCTCTACCATGTGTGAAAATTTATTATCGATAAATCCGACCCTGAATCGAGTTGCAATTTCACTTTCCTATTTCCTATTTTCACAGTAACATATTTCCGTATGTTCACTGTTAGTGAAGGCCCCATATTTGCAGGTTTTACGTAGCTCTTTTTTGCTACTTTTGCTCTGCAATATGAGGCCTCGTACTCTGCTCGCTTGCATAGGTTACACGTTATTTTCCTTTAGTACTGACATGCATTTTACTCATGAGATCCTCCACATTTGCTACAAGGGGTCCTAGGATTTTGTCTTTCCTGATAACTTTGTGAAGGGTTCGTTTTGCCTCTTGGTTGGTAATTGCTGGCGGGTTGTGTCCCTTTTTTTTGGGGGGAGCGTGTCTTTTAATGTGATCGATACCTGCTTCCTCTATGTTTCGAGAATATTGCTCCTTTGCCATAAATAGCTGACAATCTCAAGCCAGTTTCTGAAGCATCAAATCAGGTTCTACAGTTTGACTGCCTCATCAAACGACAATTCGTTAGTTATCTTTGCAAAATATAGTCCACAGAATTTTTTTACTTCGGATGCACCCAACCTGATCGATCCATGACTCGTAGACACTCTTAAACATGTCTTCAAATCTTCTGAAATATGCCTCAAATGTTAGGTCATCCCAATTAGCATAGTGAAAGGTATCAATAGCTGACCAGACCGCATTTTGGAAAAAAGCCGTGCTGGTTTCCTCTCCGCCGACCTTATTCATCAAAACGTGCGTAATTAAATCCATTTTTTCTGACTGGTTTTGTTGCTCTAACTTTATTTTTCTTCAATCCACATATTTTTTTTTACAAAGGCGTCACCACTTATCAAGGCCGATAGGCCACTCAAGGATAAGGGTTAAAGAGTGTAGAGTAGTCAAAAGGACAATATAGTAATAGATAGTAATGGAAGTTCGGTAAATTTGTTAACTTAAGTGGAACGGCTCATCAGAAACTTGTTCGTTGGACTTGAAGACAACCATATTATAGACAGCTGGAAAGCAGAAAAACGGAAGACAATTCCACAGGCGTGCAGTTCTTAGAAAGAAGCTTTGTTCATGGAATCTATGTTTAGGTTTAGGCACAGATAAAGAGTGGGGAAAATTATTGATAATGTTTTCAGCTAATCTAGTGTTTCTTGTGAAAGTTTGGAGAGGAGGGGCCATAGATTGAAGCTCAGTCGAACACTTTCCATGAAAATAACGATAAAGCAGAAACAGACTCGCAACATCTCTTCTG
The DNA here is from genome assembly GCF_053919585.1 of Euprymna scolopes. NCBI lineage: Eukaryota > Metazoa > Mollusca > Cephalopoda > Sepiida > Sepiolidae > Euprymna > Euprymna scolopes. Next base: position 34,309,658 of record NC_136492.1, read on the forward strand.
TGTAATAGAGGGTGCAGCGAAGAGAAGAGGACATCTCCCACCAGGCCACGAAGTCTATTTTGAACCCTATCAAGGCAGGACAAGTCTTTTCTAGCAGCTTCTGCCCATATGTGGCAACAGTATTCCATCCTTGGACGTATCTGGCTCTTATATATAGAGAGAATTGCATCAGCAGTGATATATCTACTGGATCGATAGAAGGATCCGACCATTTTTCCAGCGGCCTTGGCAACAGATATCAATTCCATTTAAGATCAGGAGTAAAGGTCAAGCCTAGTAGCCTGTCAAAACTTGACGCATCCCCAAGACTGGAGCCATTCATTTTAATTGATGCCAGAAGGGGATCAGAACATTGATGATGTAAAGATAGAAGCTTGGTTTTAGATGCATTAAAAGTAACCAGCCACTCCTTTCCACATTGTACAACGTGATCAAGATCAGAGGAGAGAGAATCGGAGAGAACTTTGTCGTTTACTGTCTTAGATGTGCTACCATAGATGGTAGTGTCGTCAGCAAAAATGTCTACGAATGATGTAAGGATGTGATTTGGAAGATCATTAATATAGATCAGGAAAAGCGTTGGGCTCAGGATTGACTCCTGAGGGACTCCAGCATTTATACTTCTGATTTTTGTCCATCAACTACTACTCTTATGAACCTATCAGAGAGAAATGATTTAATAATTGAGAAGACATTTCCAGCTATACCATAGCTGGAGATTTTGTGAAGTAAACATTTATGCCATACCCTATCAAAGGCCTTTGATATGTCAAGAGAAATTGCCCTAGAAAGGTTGCCTCCGTCAAGAGATTTGCTAACCCTATGAGATATAACTGTAAGCACAACTGCTGTATATCTAGCAGAACGGAAACCATAGTGTGTGTCACTAAGAAGGTTATTTTTGCTGAGATGATTAATTACTTCGCTATTTAAAACAGATTCCAGCAACTTACTCATGACGCACAGGAGATTTATTGGCGTGTACTGAGAGGGGGATGAACGATCACCTGAATTCTTAAATACAGGGCATGCTGATGAGATTTTCCAGGGTGATGGGAAGCAATTTTCCTTAAGACAACGTTTAAACAGTTTTGTAAGTATTGGTGCTAGTTCTGGTTGAAGTTTGTTGAGTACTATAATTGGAATACCGTCAGGGCGTGTTGCTTTACTGGAATCAAGGTTTTTGATTAGCTTGGCAACATCACGTACAGATATTTGTATATCACATAGTGTGTTTTCTGATACAGGAGGAAATATTGGATGTTGTCGGCCTTGGTTGAACAGTGTAGAATTGGCTGCAAATTTCTTGGCAAAAAGTTTGGCTTTGTCTGATGCTGACGAGATTAACTCAGGTTCATTGACGATAGTTGGGATAGAGCGCACGCTTCTGTTAAGGATTCTGTTTGCAATTTGCCAAAACTGGTGGGAACCAAGCCGCTGCTCAGCTACTTTGAACTTGACGGACTGAGCATACAACTCTCTTGAGTTCTTTATTACTTTCTTACAATTATTACATTGGAAGCAATGGAAAAAGTGATTTCTGTGCGCAATAGCAGCAGCACATTCTGGAGAAAACCATGGCTGGCTGTTAGGTTTTTGCTGGAACTTTTTCGAGGGTATGAAATTGTCTATACCTACAATTAACCATTCTGTCAGGTCTGATACTATAGATGACACATCCTTTTTAAACATGGAAGGCAGAGGAAGATCCGATATAAATGTACGGAAACTATCCCAGTCAGCTATAGTGTATCGATATACTGTACGATGGAGAGGTACATCTGAGGACTTATTACATTTCATTTTTATCTTAATTGATACAACTGAGTGGTCGGAAGATATTTTTCTGTTCATTTCTTTTTTTTTCTCTTTCCTGTTTTTCCTTGAATTTTTAAATTAAATTTAACTGCTTCTTATCTATCTGTTTTTTTAATTGTCAGTTACTTCTCGTCGTTTTGTTTTTCTATTGTCAATTGTTCTCCTTGGAACCTTCTTTCCAATTCTATTTGATGAGTTTGTTGGAGTTTCACCATTTCCAAAATCTGTTTTTCAAAATCGTTCAATTTGTTTTTTGAAAGATTTAGAATTACTTAATTTGACAAAAGTATTTTTCAGATACAAGACAATTCGTTGATTTACTATATTTTCTAAAATACCCACTTTAAAAAAACTTTACAAAATTCGTTCCTGCTTATTTAACGAATATTTCTCTCATTTGTTTATTTCCTCGTGTGGCAATTTATCTGAGAAAATAATTCAACGTTTTGCATTTATAGAGAAAGTAATCTATTTAGTTTGCCTTTTATTTGCAATTTTCATAACGTGTGGGTACTGGCTTAAATCCCGTGTTGCTCGTACACATTTTCTCCTTTTCCTTAAAAAGAATTAGTTATTTATATGTGAAAAATAATTTTAATATTTATTTAATATTTGCTATGCTTGTCGATTTCTGTGCGAATAGAATTATATATTTTCCGGTTAATATTTTATCGGTATCGTGCCCAGAGAAATCGTGTTTTCCTTCTTCTTCGACGTGCATTTCGTCGACCAGAGAAAAATATATTTTAATCGGATTCAAATCCGACGTAATTTTAATAGTGCAAATACTCGCTTTAGCAAATAAAATAAAATATCATTTACTTGATATACTTGCGTGAGATTTTTTTCCTTTCCCCAATGATAATGCCTTTTAACCATAAGAAGTATTAGTGAGACATGTTTTTTAAAACTACATATTTTAACATTACTTGTATTTGTAGGGATGTTTTTTTTTTTACTTACTGAAAAATTTGTATCGTTGATTCAGTAGTAATAATTCCCAACGCAATTGTTTTATGAGTTCTGTTTTAACTTGTAGTTACGTTTTTTGTAGCATTTTTAACAGCATGATAAGTCATTTTACGACGTCGTTGTAAAATCTTTTTTTGGTAAAAATTATTGTCCTTTTTCGAAGTCTTTTTAATCCCGTGTTTGCGAATTTTTACGATCGAAGTTGTATTTTTCCCAAACGTAGGCAAGTAGATTTTTTCCGTTGTTCACGAACTTTGGAAAATAAATACTTCTGAAATTTCGAATTTCCTACGAGGGTAGGAGAAATTATTTTGAATTTTCGCGTGGTCTTTTGTCTTGCATCCTTTATGTCGTCAAATGTTGTTTTCCAATGGCAGTTTTTGTAGAGTTAGTCCTTGCCCGAATATTTGTCATTCCGTTGTTGTAAACAATTGTTGTAGATTGATCCGGGAAGTTCTTGAATTGACCCAACAAATTTACTTGTGACGGAGCCTATCCACCACCGTAAACAATTGCTTTATAAAACTCTTGCGATTAAAACATGTATATAGCTATAAAACGTGTTTTCTCACTACTCAAAAGAAAAAAATCGCCATGAACAATGTATTTCCTGAGACGTAGAGGCTATTAAAACCGTTTACGACAATTTTGATAATAGCCCTCCCTAAATCACGCCAGAAACACAACGTGGGGCAAGCACAGGAAAATCACCGAACCATTTATGGCCCACCCAAAAAGAAATAAATACTGATACACCGTCCTGAGGTTGGAAGGGGTGGTTATGGTTGAACTAAGCCGTAAAATGTCAGTCGATATCTGGTGGACCAACCTAGGTCGTTCGTCGGCTACGACGAAAACACACCGATTGTATGCTTTGCAATGCATGTTACTTTATTTATTTTTTTACATAGGATTCACCCATTACCAAGGCTTGGAGGCTACTCGAGAATAAAAGTTAATGAGTGTACAGACGTCAATAATATCGAAGTAAACGTTAGTAGTGGAAAATTGGAAAATTGGATTACTTAAGGCAACGGTTCAACGGGAATTTGTTTACGTTGGAGTTGAAGATGACCAGATTGTAGTCAGCTAGAACGCGGGCAATCAGAAGAGAGTTTCATAGGCGTGCAATTCTAAGAAAGAAGCTTTGTTCATGGAATCTATATTTAAGTTTAGACACAGATAAAGAGTGGGTGAACTTATTGATAGTGCCTAAACCTAAACTTACCCCACTCTTTATCTTTATCAGTATAGACGAGTGTTTTTCGTGAAAGTTTGGTGATGGAGGATTATAAATTAGAGCTCAGACGAACACTTGCCATGAACATAATAATAAAACAGAGGCAGTCTTGCGAAATCTCTTCTGTGGGAAAAAGTTTGCAGAGAAGAAAAAAAAGAGCATACCCCACTAGGTTACGAAGTCTATTTTAAACTCTGCCAAGATGGGGCAACAGTATTTTATCTTAGGATGTATCTGGCTTTTATATAGGTAGAAATTTACATCAGCAGTCAGATATCTAATGGAGTGGTAGAATGATCCCACCATTTATCCAGCGACCTTGGAAACATATTTGATGTACATGTTTCATTTCATATCAGGAGAAAAGGTTAAACTCAGAAGCTTGTCAAAACATGGGGCTTCCCCAAGACGGGATCCATTTATTTCACCTGATGCCAGATGGGGATCATAGCGTTGTTGATGTAAGGATAGGAGCTATTTTTAGATGAATTATAAGTAACCGGCCACCTCTTTTCCCATTGTACCGCATGTTCAAGATCAGAGAAGAGAGAATCAGAGAAAACTTGATCATTTATGGCTTTTGATGTGTTGACATAGATGATAATATCGTCAGCATAAATGTATACAAATGCTCTTAAGATGTGATTTGGAAGAGTATTGATGTAGATCAGGAAGAGAGTTGGGCCCAGTTTACGTTCTATTTTTTCCAACCCTTAACAAGGCGGGTTTTCTTTCCAACCCTTTGCAAGGCAGGCATGAAGGTACAAAAAGACACATTCATTACAGCAATGAGATCGGGTGATATTATAGTTACCAAGAAAGGTAAGGTCCTACGAGAAAAAAGATTTCGACGTTCACAAAATGATGGAGAAGCCCAGCAAATATACGTAACTGGCCAGAGAGCTAGAAGGCATATGAAATGTAAAGAAAGTCAATGAACGCCAATAATCGTAGGAGCACTAGGAAAAGTCCCAAACAATTAAAAAAAACGGATGGGAAAATTTAAATCGTGTGAATGGCATAAAAGATATAATAATAAAAACGACCGAAATAATAAGTAAAACTCTTGAATGCTGACACCAAGACACATGAGTAATACGAGTGTCGTGCAATAAGTAATGCCCTGACCCACTTCCAGTGGTCTAATATAGCTGAAACTTTGCATGTGCAATGACTTATATGTCTACGGCTTATGTGGCAAATTACAGCTTTGAACTAATTGTGGTGTCTGTTTTGCAGGTGTTTGAACTTAGTCAGGTGTGAAATGGAGCTTGTTGAATGTCGAGCAGTGGTCCAGTTTTTGTATTTAAACGAGCGCACACCACAAGAGACTTTTGATGAAATGAAAGAAACTTATGGTGATAATGCCCCATCATATGACCTTGTAAAACACTGGCATCGTGAATTCAAATATGGCCGAAAGTCTGTGGAAACAGTTCCTAGACCTGGTCGGCCCCCTTCTGCCATTGATGAAGCATCTGTCCGTCAAGTTGAGACTGTCCTTTTGGAAGATCGGCGTTTACTATTCGTCAAATAGCCCAAGATGTCAAGATTAGTACAGGGTATGTGGAAACTATCATCCATAACCATTTGCATATGCATAAGGCGTCTGCCAGATGGATTCCTAGGTTGCTCACAGAAGCGAGAACGCGTTAAGTGCTCGAGTATTACTTTGGAGATGTGCCAGAAGATGAGTCAAAGTTTTTCAAAAGAATGATTACACGGGATGAAACCTGCGTCCATCACTATGATGCAGAGACCAAAGTCCAGTCAATGCAGTGGAAGTACTTGGACTCACCACCTCCAGAGAAGGCAAGGTTGCAGCCCTCCGCTGGCAAGATCATGCTCAGTTTTCTGGGACCAGGACGGAGTAGTGATGGCAGACTTCCTGGCAAAGCGTTTCACAATTACAGGAGCCTATTATGTTTCACTTTTGAGCAAAATTAAGGGAAGCTATCAAAATAAAGAGGTAGAGCAAGATCAGAAAAGGCACCCTCCTACTGCAGGACAACGCTCTGGTCCACAACTCGGATGTCACCAGATCAGAAGCACGGGCGTGTGGTTATGAAAGCCACCCCCATCCTCCCTACCCTCCTGACCTTGCACCCTCTGACTTTTACCTCTTCCCAGCCATGAAGTTGTTTTTGAAAGGAAAGCGTTTCCCAAATGATGCAGCCTTTATTTCTGAGGTCACGTCGTTGTTGGAGGACCAACCTGGGGTATTCTACAAAAACAGTCTCCAGGTCTACATCAAATGATGGGAGAAATGCATAACTCAGGGCGGTTCATATGCAGTGAAAGACTAATAACTGTGCCAATTTTCCTTCCTCAGCTACTATGGGAAGTGGGTCAGGGGCATTACTTATTGCACGCCCCTCGTACACATAATAAACATCCCTATATAAACTGTATCAGAACTAAAAAAGACAGAGAATTGCCACAAGGAAACAAGAGAACAGAAGCTGCTTAATCGTAAGTTTACTCTACTCTACGCCAAGAAAATTAGTGCCGGAATTAACTAGCACTATACGAACTATTTAAGAAGAGTCAAGGAATATGAAAAAAAAAAACGAGGAGGAAAACATTAAACAGGCGTCGAAATAAAGAACTGAGACATTGAAAAACCCTTTTTCCACTCAAATTTTAGTTACAACCACTGTTAACGGGAAGTAGATGGAAAGCGGTTGTTGCGATGGAACAAATTCGTTTACAAAGGTTATCGAAAAAAGATAGAGAGTACTGACGATTGCGGGAGACTTGCTGTCACCCAAACCCCCGAAACCAAAACTTTATTTTCAGTGAGCAATCTCAGATAATAACCCGTATGTGAACTCCAAGTGAGTACGATGATGATGATAATAATAATAATAAGGACAATATAAATTCATGTATATATGAATGCCGGCACAAATTCATATTCGAATTGTTTATTTTATAAATGGACAAACTTACAGGTATACATCTATATGTATCTATATATATATAAACATTAATATAATCAAGTAAAATTTTAGCAACGGTATATTCTTCCAATCTCTATGTGGCTGCTTCGTCTCTCTTTTTCCTTATATATATATATATATATATATATATATATATATATATATATATATATATATATATAAATATATATATATTGATGTTCGTATCATCTATGTCTCGATTTACACTTAATTCAATTAAGTGTCCAGTGCATGTGCTCTTCTACGTCGATTGCTGCTTATCCGACCAGGCTGGCCGAACACGGATCTTGGCACGTCCATAATATCAGGTTTTAATTAATAACTGCGGTGTGCAAACTTTTTTCCCCGCAGAGACTAGTTGCTTTTATTCCTGTTCAACCGGAAATCAACACTAATAAATCCAACGAAATTGCTTTGACTATATGGTAATATGATCTTCTCCGTTTTATGATAGTAAAGCCCTTGATTCCCTCGACGTTGGCGATACTTACTTCGAAGGAAATTAACCGCCACACTCGTCATTTATGGATTGAATCCGACGACAACAAAAAGAGAGAGAATAAGAACCTTTCCAGTTCAATGAAAACGATATTCTTTAAAGTTCATTTAATCTACGCGATTACTGATTATATTTTCAAAGTCTGTATGAGACAGACAGACTTTCTAAATATGCATGAATGCATCTAAGTATTCGACCTTTTCCTTAAGCTTGATATGATGACGTAAGTAAACCTGACACACGAAAGAGAATGATATTTCAAAATAGATTTGTTATAGAAAATGCATTAGAAAATCAATGAACAGCGTCTTATATAAAGATAGTTGGCAGTATGTAAATTAAAACGAGTTCATTCATGCTGCGCGTTTAGCAATGAAATTCTTAATACTGTAACTATAGAGACCAACAAAACATTATGTAAAACGTGCGTGTGATTGACCAACACAAATGCTAAGTTAAGCTAAGCTGAGACAGACAAACAAACTGACCAAAAGACAGGTCTTATAAAAATGCAAGGATGCATAAAAATAATAAAAAAAGAACATCGATAAATAAAAAAAGATTGTTTAGCGAAAGTAACAAAGTGGATGCACATTGCAATTCGTTAATGCAAAAAACGTGTCCATAGATAAATGTCCACTTATCGGCTTCTTGTTCGTATGGCCGAGTTGGCCAATTTGCTTATATCAGCAACGGCGAAAAGATAAAGTTCTATAAAGTATTCACTTTGTCAAGTCTCAAATTTTAGTAACCATGCCAATATTAATAAAACAGTTAGACAACTTCATGAAAGTACATAAAGGGTGACCCCCTCAAAAAACAAATGCTAAATGGAGACCATCTAGAACATATACTGTAGAACGGAGAAATAAAGGCCAAAGACCCCAGTGTTTTGATATTATGTTTTTAATATAATAAACTAGTTATGACCAAAGTTTCATTTCATTCGGACCAAACGCTAAGAAACGGGGCCTAATTAGATTTGCGTCCTGTTTTTTGGTCACCCTATATATATATATATATATATATATATATATATATATATATATATATACATATATATATACATATATATATATTATTTCTTCTGTCACGTAATTTCATAATTACGCATTGAATAATTAAAAAAAAGATTTGTCATGGTAATTAAATCAATCATTGTATTTCCTTGCAAACATATAAGCAACCAATACTTTGTCACTAATTTGAAAATATATTTGAATATATAGTAGTTAATCGTTTGGGATATGAAACATTTTTGACATACTTTGATCTATAGAATGGATAGTCGTTTTCAGCTTGAACATTCTCAGTTAATACTCATATATTAAAACAAAGAAACTTCCGGAACCCAATAATTTTATAAAAAAACGTGAACCATTTTCACAAATTCTAAACACTCTAATTCAATTAATATTTTAGTGACCAAAAGATATAATAATGATTAAATTTTAATGTTTAAAGCCTTGATCTGGGGATAATTTTGTAAAAATATAATCTAACAACATGATTACAAAGCAAACAAACCGTAAAATAAATTCACTTCCGGACAAATAATTTAAGAAAATGCATGTAATAGTAGGAGTTAATGAATCATTAAAATAGAAGCACAAATATGTTGAACAAATTCATTGACTGGGATCGAAAATTACACGCAAAAAAAAAAAAAAAAAAAAAAAAAAAAAAACTGATGATACAAATAGCAATTAAACTTGCAAAAAAGAAACCAAAAAACGAAACAAAAATTTTTTTTAGAAAGAATGCAGAAACAATAAGGAATCTAATTTGAAAAAATGGAGATTAAAATAAAGTTTAAATAGATAATAAAACATACAAACGTGTATGAAAGTAAAAAAACATATGAAGACGAAACATATAAACACACATATTAAACCTGATAAGAAGAAAACACGACGCAAAGATTAATAGGGTCTTGAGTTTTCTTTTTTTTTTGTAATGAGATAGTAACGACTTTTTCTGAATGGAAATATAATGCTGAAAAAAGGAGATAGCAGCAGAAATGTTTATATACAAAAGTTAGTTTAGTGTTGAGGAAATAATGTTTTTAGTCAGTTGTTCTATATTTGTCGTCTGAAGGGTCGAACTTAAAAACGATATAGATCTCGTAAAAATACGTCACCTTTATCGAAATTTTAAGGCATACATACAAACATGCATATATACGTACATTTAAACAGCCAGTTGAGATTTAGATTATAGATGACATAAATGGAATGCGTGTGGTCATACGCTAAGTAAAGTTTATCGACAGTAAAAGGAAATAAGTCATTAGTAAGGCAAAATCATACGAAGTGAGATTAGCAAAAAGAATATACATAGTCGCCGGGATTTTAATGAACTCTCGATGCCTTACGGTCGGTAGTCAGTTTCTAGATAGTCAGCTGGGATGGCTAAGCGGATGATCCATTATTAATTATAAATTATTTAAACTGAGACAGTAAATAACGGATAGAACTTCAATTGTGTGTTAGTTTAGGAGCCAGAGTTAGATTTACAGGTTTTTTTTTCAATTTGGAACGACGACAGTAGGCTGCTAGAAAATTCTTTGCGATATCAAACATAGAGTCAGACCGGTTAGAGATTTAGCACATGAAGAACTAACTGATCAGCTGAATGGCAATAATAGCGTCGACAGACAACTAAAATGTAGACACTAGTTTATGGAGGTTTGTTTTCCATGATAGTAATACATAAACAAACACAAATTCCAACTTAACTACACCTTATGTGCATTTTCATGCGTGGACATTTGTTATTCTATTTATTTTCATACGTGTAGACCATTGGGCGTCCTTTCGGCAACAACTAATATAATAAACGACGACACGGCTGAACAGAAATAGAAGAGAGGACGAAGCAGGCATAAACTCACAATACGCCCAAATGTTGGGGTGTCCGTTTTCGAAAATAGGATGCACATGCTTTCAAATATTAACAGTATTTTTTACATTTACGTTTAGCAAAAAAATGCATTTCTGTCGTTAAATTTTTATTACGTGCTTAGCATTTTAATTTCAAATGCAATCGGTCATAATAAATCTAAAATATCAACGTGTAAGGAACGAATATGCGAGAAACGCGCGCCTAATTAAGGGAAGAAAAATAAACACGTTTTATTTTAGTCGATGAACTGATGCATGCCTATCGGACTATCTACGTGATATGACATATTATATAAACGTTTGTCTTTCTATAGAAATGTCAACATCAATTTAAAAACATTTTGAACACGATTCGTTTTAGCTGTTCATGCGTTGCACGTGACCCTTATAAAGAATTTCTTTGGTATTAATGATTATAGAATCGTTATATTTGTTGTACTTATATCGTACAAAATGTTAAGGTGTGGGAAAATCTCTTAATGTATTCAAACCTGCAGATGGCGGAAATACGTGCACTGTAAAAGAATTATGTTTCACAAGGCGGGATACAAGTGCTTTTTTTTTCGAATCCACATGCAGAAAAACATTTCGTCTACCTTAGTTACCATTAATAGAGGTGGATATTTATAGAGGCATACCCGATAGGAAATATGCGCAGCGCATTGACCTGTGACAGGAATGCCTTGTAAGTTCAGCTGAGCAGTCATTTTTGTGGCCGGAAGTTTAATAGAAAATAGAAACCCTATGAACTTAGTTGTCACAAAATAGTGAAGTTTTTCTATTCGCGAGGAAATGAGAATTCATGTAAGTCTTCTGTTTGTGCTGTTGATTTTGGTTTTATTTTTTAGAGATATTTTTTGCCAGAATGAATTTAAGCAACTTTTATCAACCATTTTATTTTTACGTAAACACCAAAAAAAAATATTCGGGAAAATAATTTATTATATTTGTGCAGCGTATCGGAATGATTTAGAATTCTAGGTCGAATGATTCATGAGTTCAGAGATCAAATCAATTAAACTTGAGAACTACCACAAGCATTGCACATTATTTAACGGGGTTATTTGTTATATATTTTACATCGAACGATGGGTACATGTTTTTAGTTAGACATTGCTTCTGGTCGCAACACTATGTAGTGTTATAACTTCCCCAAATCCATTTCTCTGGGATGTATATTCCATATTCAAAGGTTAGCATCGGGACAACAAATCAAATCTTATACAGTTAAGTCTATATAAGTTTCTACAGAAAATGAGTAGACATTTAAACATTAACTATACTTAATGACTCATTACGTTGGTTGTAATGTAAGTACGTGTGTTTCCCTGGAGTGACCCAAAAAATATCAAGTAATCTAATATTATCTATAGAAGAAAAACGAATAAAAACATGTACGTATGAAATGTTATTTTCACTCCTTCAAAAATATAACACTATACATATATATTTCTAGTTTTAGGTTGAAGTTTTAGGTACTACAATTCGAACTATACTGAGGAAGGTATGTTCCAATCAATCTGAAAAAGACGAGGTTTAAAAGCATTGATTATTCTATAGTTAGTTCATTTTGAAAGTCACAATTTTCTAATTCCAATCGCATGCAAGTTCACCTACAACAATATATATATATATATATATATATATATATGCTTTGTTGTAGGCGAACATGTATGCGACTGAAATTAGACAATAGTGACTTTAAAAATCATCTTTTTTCTTATTTAATCTAGTTTGTTGTGTAATACATAAATCTTGAGGAAACTAGTCAGAACAAAGATATACTACTACTACGACTACTACTACTATTACATCTATTTTACTACTAATAATAATACTAATAATATATAATAAAATATCTAATAACTCTAATACATACTCTATTATATAAAAGGAGTTTTGTCTACGTGCGTGTATGAGTTCGTTGCATATGGACTATAAACGGATGGAACATTTTTTGGGTAAATTTTTCTCGAAGGTACTTTATGTGGTTTTCAGTGTTATGAGACATGTTGTGTATTTAAACGTGTTCGGTTAGTATCGAAATTTTAGAATAGAAAATTCGGACGAAAGAAGAAACAAGTAAAATGTACACCCTTATACAGCCGAACATCATAAGTTCATTTGCAAATTTTTTTACCACACATACTGAAAGGCCTCGGCACATAATATCAACAATAAGTTCTTTGATAGGAGAGAAGCGCGTTCGAAATAAATGTTTCTGCTTACAGCAGTATACAATCAAGATACTTGGCTTTCGGGTGGTCAACTTAAATGAAAACCATTATCACTACACAATAGATCGTATCGGCATATCAAATCAAAGCAGTTTATTTACTATGACGAGGCGCCTTCGAAATAAATGTATCTATGTATAGCACAAGTGAACAATTGTATTTGATTTTTACATTTTAAACTTCAACCAAATCTATTATATAAAAATAATAAAAGATTATATAAAATTACTTTATATGCGTTTTCTTCCTGTTTGTGAGAGGATAATGACTGGAAATTTTATTTAAAATGAAAAGTCAAGTATTATACTTCAATTATGCTTTAAACAGAAGCATATATTTTAAACGCGCTTCTGTTATATTACGGAACATCCAGTTGATTTTGTATGTCGGATGTTGGGTGGTGTAAGGTGTTAACTTTGGTCAAAATAACTCGTTCCTTTTTTCATCGGATTTTATTGATTATCGATTATTAATACTTATCGACGACATTCCGATATAAAGCCTGCTTAGGAATACTGAAAGGTACATAAAGTACCATTGTGTAAAGTTTTATAAAAATCGGTCTAACTGTTTTCGAGTCCATAGGAAACGAACTCACTAACACAAAGTTTCTTTATATATATTTGTTTTTTAAAGCGCCATAAAAGAAAAGACTCTGTCCGTTCACCTAAACTATTTTGTTATAAAGACACACTTATTCTCAAATACAGACTCTGTGTATATTAGTTACTAGCAAATGTGTGGAGATAAAATCAGATTACTATGCCAGCGTCTAATGATCAAAGCATTTCCTTGTTTACGAGATGAATAGACAACTGTTGCTCTCTAGGTCGATCTATTAAAACTTACACACGTATGCGTATATATTTTTATGTATGTATATATTTATGTAGGTTTGTGTGGGGGGGGCAGATTTGGGATCTCTTTACGCGACAATTCTCTTGGAGGCATAGACTTTGAAAGCATAATGTGTTTTACTGACCCCATCTACACAAGAGTTTTTGAGAATTTTATTACCTCGAGATTAAAAAAGTAGCTTACTATGACGTACGCGTAAATATTATCTTGCTGCCATTAATTGATTTTTTGATTTCAATAATATATTTTGATGATATATATTAATACTAGCATGGGTGCCCGGCGTTGCCCGGGTGTTTGGAGGTGTATGCTGAGCAAAAAAAAGGGGTAATTTTTTAAACTTTGACCCCTATTATGACCCCTGAAAATTTATTTTTTTGGCCTCAAGATAAGTTACTTTTCTACCAAACTGGATATATTTTTCGTATTTTTATTCAATGTAACATGTTTATTCAGCTCGAAAACCATACAGTGTTTATCGATGTATTAGAAAATTCAAGATGGCGTCTTAGTCCCTCTTGAACACGGTAAGTTTGGGAAAAGGTGTTATAAATAAAAAACTGAATAAAATACTGTTAAAAACTCGCTCAATATGTTACCGTGACATAGGTTGACATATATTCGGCGGGTTTTTAATAGTATTTTTTCTAGTTTTTTATTTATAACACCTTTTCCCAAACTTACCGTGTTAAAGAGGGAGTGAGGCGTTATCTTGAATTTTCCAATACATCGGTAAACACCGTATGGTTTTCGAGCTGAATAAACATGTTACATTGAATAAAAACACGAAAAATATATCCAGTTTGCTAGAAAAGTAACTTATCTTGCCTTTGATAACATGTATTTGTTATATATTTGGTTTTTGACAACTTTTTCGAATTTATGTGTACAGTAATACAAACCCGTTTTTCGAGCTGAATAAATATGCTACATTGAATAAAAACACGAAAAATATATCCAGTTTGGTGGAAAAGTAACTTATCTTGCCTTTGATAACATTTATTTGGGTAATCTCCAAAAATACCGTTAGGGCTTACAACATGGCCGCCAGAAGAGTCAACAAAAAACTGCGAATAAAATATATAAAACTCGTAATTTCTGTTTTTAAAGTGGATTGTCAATTTTCTTTATGAAATATACTTCCAAAATAAACTATTACAGTCGTTTAAAACATAATAGAAGTATTATTTTTTATTTTTTAAAAACAATGTTTACAAAATGTCTACGAACGTGCGTAGACATTTTGTAAACATTGTTTGGTTGCCATAACAACGTGACGGTAGTGAACGTGTGTGTGTGCGTGTGTGCGCGTGTGCTTGCTAGTACTACTATTAAGTTTGTCGGAGCGTTTGATTTCGTGTAGTTTAGTTTCGTATTTTTTTAATTTGTGAATAACAAGTTATTAAAAAATTAAACCCTTCCAAGATGGACAATAAATAAAGCCATAATATTTTATGGTAAAGGTAAGAGCGTAGAAACCATTGTTTTTTAGGAGATGTGATTATTGGATTAACCAATCAGAAATCGTCTGTGGCACACACATCTCTGTTTTTATAGATATATAGATAAACAAGTATCAGTCAAGTAAAAATATTACATAATCTACATTGGCACATTTATGTTCAAGATTTTTAATTTCTGTATTAAATTGTCTGGACCTTATTTATTTAAGCCTAGTTTACACAATAACTAATTTACTCACTCGCTCGCCTATAATATATATTTTATATGTTAATAGCGGGGGTTACCCGGCGTTTCCAGGATTTTAGAGGCGTGTGTGGTTGTGGGGTGGTAAAATGAAAAGAAAGCGAAGTATTAACCCTGTTTAAATATTATAAAAACAAACAACGTTGTGAAAAAAAAACAAGTAAAAAGATTAACGTGATGGAATACGAACGGTCCGGCGGTGCCCGGGTGTTTGAAAAATACCAAAAACGTTTGAGGAGGTATGGGTGGGGCTCGGACTCGAATCATTGAGGCTAAAGTACCCCCCCAAAAAAAAACGTGATGAATTAACTAAAAAGTGAATTAGGTCAAAACTCAATTCCGCAGTGAAGTTTGTTTTGGTTCAGTTCTAGTAGTCCTGCATCACACTCGAATTCAAAATGATTTTTTTTGTTTTCTCGAATTCCAACTGAATTTATTTGTTTTAATTTTTATTTAAGCGTAATGCAAGTGAATTCACGATATGTTTGCGTTGTAATAATAAATAGTAAAGAATGAATTCTTTGTGTAAAAATAAATGTTTATTTAAAAGCATTAATAAATAAAGGTCAGAGTAGAACTTCACGGTTAGAGTCGTTAAAACGGAAAGTAAAAACTGGTTAGTCCCGCATGTTGCGCCTTACACTAACTAAAAAAAACAAAAAAAAAGAAAATAGTAATCGCGTTTTATTTGATTTGATGTTTTTTTGTGTTTTTATTATGGGAAAAACAGAAAGCATAAATCAGGGCAATACGATTTTTAAAAAAAACCGGCATAAATAACCTTGTCCGATTCCAAACCGGTGTTTTCTCGTACTGTTCCTTGTGAACGCATCCGCTGCGGGAAAGGAAGAATCTAATAGAGAGAAAAGATATAGCAACTTCCATTGAATCTAAGTGATATTTGCAGTGGACTCTTTCCGGAAAAATATAGGAATATACCATTGCGAAGAACTGTAGAGGTAATAGGCCTATAGCTCAGATAATGTGCTGCAGTTTGTACGCAGTACATTTGCATGCAATATCATGATTTTAATAATATTAAGGTCAAATTCGGAGGGGAAAATGAGTTCATGTTATTTATATAGAGATTATCATTGTCAGTTTTAGTATGGATTTTACATATCATATATATGTGTGTGTGTGTGTTAGCGTGCGTATATATATATATATGTATATATATATATATATATATATATATGTGTGTGTGTGTGTGTGTGTTTTACGCTCCCTTTTTTAGAAAGGTGTTACTTTTCAAAACGGCTATTTACGAACTCACTAGTATGAATCATAAATTTCGTACAAAATATAACAAGAATTCTTAATTAAAAATAAATTTTAATAACATTTTACTAACAGCAATAGAATTTTAAAATAACTTACATTGTGAAAATATTCCACATATGTAAAGTAAATTACTAATAATAGGTGTGCCGAAATGGCTGACATGAAACGTCTAGTGTGTCGCCAAAGAGTCTGTGTGTTTGTCACTTTTTTGCTTTTGTCCTCATCACTTGCTAACAGCACTGCGCAAAAGAATGCCGAGTATGCTAGTCGTAGGCTGTATGTAAATAACCACTCTTTCAGCAAGCTCTATGCGATTTATCCAAGTAGCGATACACGAAACTGAGTATCTTGCGGCCTCAGATTGAAACACATAAGACTTAGATAAGGTTTGGTCTCTAGACGTGCGGCATGCAATCCTCTGGCGTATAAATACGCCCTAGTGTCCAAGAACTAGCCGCCAACTCTGTATAAATGGCCCTGTGTCTTGGATGAAGGTTGTTTTGCCAGAGGCTAGGAGAAGGATTCTCTAAAATAAATGTCGCCGCAGCCATCTCAGTCACATGACCACTGTGGAGAGATGCATAGCTCAAATAGTGATGTTAGTTTGCACGCACTGATCCGCATTCTAAGCCTACTAATCAGAGTCGGAAGGAAAAGTTCTAAAGCGACAGAGAAGTGTCGAAACGGCAGATGGTAGATGGCACTGTTAGTTTTCGTTTCAACTCTGCACGTGGACAGCTCATGTGTGATTGCCTGATGTTGATTAGATAACACATCTCTCAACAGCACTCCGAGCCACAAAATCCCTCTTTAAGAACAGAGCTACATACCTCGAATGGGGACCGACTTAGAAAAAGTTGGTTCACAACTTGTCTCAACTCCCATGTGGTTGCTTGACCAGAATAACCACGATTTTTTATAGCGTTAATATAGAGAACAGAACAAAAAAAATTAACCTACATGATTCTACATACAACAGCCGGCACCATAAGCGCACAGCCCTAGTCACCTAGGAACTGGCTAGACTTGAAATCCATATTGTAGTTGTTAGTAAAATGTAGCTTGCGAAGCAGGGCCTGTTGTCTGAATAGAAAGGATGCTATATACTGTACTAGTCCGAAAAAGGGAGAGAATAAGGCAACCGATGAGGGGTGGACTTCATGCTAAATTGCTTGGAGGCTACATGAGCTTCCCATTGAGAAACATCCTAGTGAGAGATAAACAGAGAAGAAAAGATTCCTGTCATGGATGATTTAACGCCATAGTGGGTCGAGACTTTGATGTTTAGCCAGGAGTGCTTGGAAGAGTGAGTGGGCAGCCGCAACGACAACGGAAAACGCTTATTGGATATGTGTGAGGAACACGGTCTCAGTATCACCAATACCCTCTTCCAGCAGAAAGCGAGTTTCAAAACATCGTAACAGTATCCGCACTCCATGCATTTGGACTATGTGCGGGTGCGCCAAACAGATGTGGCACACATGCTTCACACATATGTCAAGCCTGGTATAGATTGCCACATACATCATCAGTGAGGGACAGTTTCAGGCTGACCCTCAAGCATTCACTAAAGAAATATATCATCCAGATGAAGAAACTTCGAGTAATCAGACTCCTGATGCCAAACACAAATTCAACAGCAGACTGGAGAAGCGCCTTGACCTTCCAGACGACAGTTCATTGTCCAGAAGTAACAAGCTCCTCAACTAGAAAATATAGAGAATTGTTCGATGAGAATGAAGTTGGTATACGTGTTGTACTACAGAAAAAGTACTCTGGCGTTGAGAGTGTCCTTGCAAAACCAGACGACCTTGAAGAAAAAGTTGCTTATAAGAATACATGTAGTACAGTCGAGAACAAACTGGGAGAAATGCAGAACGTGATGAATAGCCCTTTCAGTGTACGCAGCATAACGCACATCCTAGACATTGTCCGAGCCCCCTACCAGGGACTCTACGCAATATACGGACCTACGCAGCAAGTGCTAGTTACTTTGAGACTATCAGACGGCAACAGTCTCCTAACTGACAAGAAATCAATGCTCACTGGATGAACAGATTATCATGAAAGTTTATTTGGTGAGATACAAATAAAGGCAATCAAGAACATATCCCAGCAAGCAGTGAAAGCAAAGAGTGAACTACACGAGAAGTAGAAACTGCTATAAAATGTCTAAACTGCAGCAACGCTCCTGAAGTAGATGGTGTACCAGCTGATGTATACAAGCACGAAGGTTACACACTTTTTGTCAAACTCACGGACTTATTCTAGAGTTTCTGCGAAAGAGTTGTCCCACAAGTGCTTCGTGATGCAATAATCGCCTATCTGTATAAGAACAAGGGAGAGAAATCAGAATGATTAAACGACAGAGGTATCACACTGCTATCCATTGCATGCAAAACATTAATAATGATCCTGTTGAACAGAGTAGCTATTTCAATTTCCAAGGAAAACCTGTTAGAAAGTCGAGTAAATAAAGGAACCTCCGATAGTGTATTTGTTCTGAGACAAATTTAGAAGCAGAAGATAGGGATCTATGCAGCATTCATTGACTTATGAAAGCCTTTGACACGGTTAGATACTTTCCCCATTAGAAATAGCGCCACACATGGTTGTGCTCTTGCATCAACGCTCTTCGCCATGATGCTCAACGAGGCTAAGGAGAACTTCTCGGAAGAAATGTATGTGTGGTTTGGAATTGGTACGAGGCGTGTTCAACCTCTGTAGATGTCTGATTCAGACCAGGATCAGGATGAGTTGATCTTCGAGCTGAGCTTTGCTGATGACTTGGCCCTCCTGGCGCACAATGAAATTGCTTTGTAGGCAGTGGTTAATAGCTTTGTCGATGTAACGAAATCATATACCTTAAATACTAGCCTCGGGAAAAATGTAAACAACCGACTGCTTTTGACCGGAATATTCGCTGGGTGGGAAACCTGTCTCGGATGAAGGACACGAGACTGTCTAAAGTCGTGTTCTATAGCGAATGGTGACAGAGAAAAAAATAAGCGCTTCAAAGATCAGCTTTCTCTGCGAAAACTGGGGAGGCAGGTCCAAAGACAGGACAGTTCCAAGTCTTTGTCAAAGATAGGCACTGTGTCTTTTGACATCTACACAAGAGAATCCGCAGAGGACAAATGTATTAGGATGAAAGCGTAATCTGCCTAGAGCCCCACTTCCTTATACCCGGGGTGTTGCAGTGTGCTTGTCGCGGATCTCTCTGCACAGTCTGTAGAGTGTATGTCGCCGAAGACAACCATCCACATTTATCCTAGTATCCGAGGAATCAGCCAAGTAATAATATATTTTAAATAATCACCCCATTCTATGAATCAGTTCTGGTTCGAAAGTTTCCTGATTAGGTGACTATAGAAGTTCTTATCAGTCTTAATTAGCTTTGGCAAGAAAACAAATTAGAAGTTAAGAAAAACAAACCAGAAAAAAGGAAACATGAATTTTCTGTGTTATTCAGCGAAATATATAAACCTGGGCCTATTTGGACTTGTGAGCCGACGCCTAGTCCTGCTGTAACACCCGGAGTCTCTCGGTGGTTACCTGATTGCACCAGAGGATCACCACACTCTTCAGCGTATTCAGGTATCATTTGCTGTTGACTTTCAAGCCGACGTCGAATATATTGCATGATTCAGCCTTTACGTGAAACTACACCAAAGACGATTACCGTGGCAATAAACTTCCTTGAGCTGTACCCTAAAACGTCGAAAGGTACGGATTTGCATTTTGAAGGTACTGGCAATGGTCCTGTCATCATAATTTAGATTAATAGAGAACATGAGTTGTACAGCAGCGCATCTCTGAACATTGTGTAGTTATAGTACGTCAAACCTTTTCCTATGTATGTCTACATCGTATGTACGTGATATGATTTTCAGCGCACAATGATCGTCACAAATCAGTAAAACAGAACATGGTGGTATAGTGTGCAATTATTTTCCTTGTTAATTAATAATGCATTTACTCAATGCTCAAGACGAATCTTCCCCGTTTTTTGTCGTGCGTGATATTCTTTTCATCATTATTATTCTTATGTGACCAATAAGCATGAATCTGAGAGAAAAAAGTAACGACTCAATTGTCGATAATTTTAAATGCTTCCCAAAACGGAAAAATGAAACTGGCGAACTCGAAACTTAAATTAATTTTTAACTGTTTTTCACCCGTTGAACAAAAATCATTTTGTCTTTTTTCCCCAACTGAATTTCCTCTTGAAACAACAGAGAAAGAACCAGAACTGCTTAGTTTTTTTTTTATTTTTTAAATTTTTATCGCCATTTTTTTATAGTCTGAACTTCTATTAAGAGTTGATCGTTCGATCAATATAAGATTTATAAGAATATAATGAGACGCGGCAAGTGTCAGTTTTTATCAGGTTTTGCCAAGATTTTTCTTTTTTGTTCACTCTTGTTAATACTTTCATTTACCGTGTTTTGTGTGCGTTTTTATACGATCTGTCAGTTGGTCACACATCAGTTTAGAATTGCGTTTTCATCGCTTACTGTATAGATTGATGCATGTGTTTCGCATTAAATCAGGTCATATTTCTTTTCAATTATACATTCGTTTCAATTTATAGAAAATGTCAGTCCCTACTATATGTCATGCTTAATTTTCAACTTTGATTTATTTCCGTTTACCATGCATAAGTTGTAAATACTTGTATAATTACCATGCACGGGTCATAATTAAAAGCATCCTTGCTTGCCTTCATTGAAACGAATGTATAAGTATATTTCTCATCGAACAGTTTGTCGCAAATTAATTCGAAGTAGCAAATCTGATCCGGAGAATTAGAACTAACATGTTATTACCTGACAAGCGGATAAAAAGGACGCATCTCATTTGGAGGTTGTGTGAAGTCGTCTCGCTAAGAAGATCAATTTGTAGATCGGTATGTAACCAGATTTGACTGAACAATGATGTTCGCCGCTCGCTAAGGTTTAATTTTAAAATTGAATATTTGGAAGTGTCCACGGATCTCTATAAAGAAGCTCAGTTCGGACGTATTATCTCATGTCTGAAATACCCATAAGTATCCTTAAACGCGCAATTTGAATAGACGCATCTAAAAATGACATATTTGCTTTGGCAATTTAATCGCCTTTTTTCAAACGGTCCGGGTTAAAATAAAAGTCTAAAAAATAAGTTCATTATTCCAAACCGTTTATCAGACCTATTCGATTTTTTTTTTTCAAAATTATTATTTTTTTTCCTTCATCAAGCAAGAACACTGAAAATAAATTTCTACTTTTCACCATCTTTCTCTTCGATTGTTTTTTTTTTCCAATTTATTTTTCGAATCATTATTTTCTAGTAAAGACTTATTATTAGACTTATCGTTACAATTATCATTAGAATTATTATTCGAATTATTGTATCATTAAAATCAGCAAGGTCCAACAATCAATAAAGAATTATTCTTTCTTTTTGCAATGTTCGCTCAACTCAATTAATAAGTTGATGGGGTTTAAAAAACAAACTTACATTTATCTTTCGGCTTTGTAAACTATGTGTGTTGTTTATTGCATTGGTGTAATCATTACTCACTTGGAGTTTTCAAAGAAATAATTCCGCTCATAACAATGGGTGGCTTTTTCATTTATGCTAAATGATTGATATTGGTATAATCTCTATTTCTTTATTATATAAGTAAGAAACAATTTATATCTCTATTCCTTTATTATATTAGTAACATGCAGGTCCCATTAACAAGCATTGCCCGATGGAATCATGATCTCGGTTCGTAAAAAAAAATAAACTACGTTACTGCTGGCCCTTGCCAATTGCGGCCAATGGTGGACATAGTGATCGTGGCGGAAATATAAAATAAGCAAGTATAAGAATGCACAAATGCAGAGGTGGAGCTAATGTCGAAATTTACCCTCACCCCAAGTAAAAACAAGCTAAAAAATAAAATACAAACTTAACGTTTGTTCAATCTAGCAAAAGTAATAAAATTTTATGCAGCCAATGTAATGTACGTTCAAAATAAAGCCTAGTTAATCTGTATTTTCTATCAAGACTTTTACTTTTTTTTAGGTGTGAAGAGGGAGATAGTGAATATATGTATATTTCCGTTGTCGAGAAAAATCACTCAACATTTCTCAGGTTTTCGGAGGCGCTGAAAACAGAAATAACGTATACAATTATTGCCAACGGGTAATTTCTAAGATATAGGAGGAAGTACGTACAATAAACTAAATTTAACTTAAACTGAGCATCCACACGTTGAACACCCCCTCCTCAATATATTAGATGTTTACATTTGCTGGAGGGGTTGGCCCAGACTATCGACTTTGCAAAACAAACAAATAAATAAATAAACAAAAAAATCAAGAAACCCTTTTTCTATTATAAATAGAATGTCGAGAACACTCTTCTTTTATAAAACAAAATTATGGGCGGGTCAAACAATCGTTTTCGCCAAAAAATATAATAATAAATTTAAAATTTAAGAAACCCTTTCTTTTTATTATAAATAGACTATCAAAAACAGTTTTTCTTAAACAAAACTATATACACGTATATATATATATATATATATATACACATATGAACAAATGATTAATAAAACATGTAAAAAGAAATCTTGAAAAAGAGTTAAAAATATATTTAATTTTAAAAAAAGAAAGCACAAGATACGTGGATAGTCCTTAATCCGCGGAGTTTCGAAGAAATACTTTCCTTCTCAGGGCAGGAATTAGCACAATGCAGGATCGGATTTTGCATATAAAAAGTATTAATGAAACTACAAGTAAGTCACAGATCTTACTTGGTTAAAAAAAAGAGTGAGGTAAGGGGAATAGGAGGTAAAAGAAAAATGATAAAAAGATTTCACATGAATGGATAGTTCGATGAAGGGTAAAAAATCCAAGAATGGTAAAATCCAAAACGACCGTTTTGGATTTTACCATAAGTGTCTAACAAAAAGCGTAGTTTATCAAGCAACAATATTTGCGAAAGAAACCCCAAATAACAAGAAATATTACGTAGTCATGACTTCCTTAGATTTCAAAACCCGATACTATGACCACAAAAGTACATTCAACAATAAAAAAACACCGTATAAAAACAACACTAGCGAATAAATACTGGGAACTCAAAGAAAGCGGGCATTCACCGGTAGTCGAATGGAAAATAATAAGACAAGCTACCACGTGTAGACATTTAGAGGACCCATGTAAATTATGCCTTCATGAAAAATTTGCTATCCTGTACTGTAAAGAACCTCAAAATCTATTAAACTGTAGAAGAGAAAGCAAACAACTGTGTTCACAAAATAAACCTTACTCTAGGATAGCGATACAAAATAGTTTTAAAACTAACAAAAACAATAGAAAACAAACAAATAAATTAATTAAATAAACATGAATATACATAAACTATCACACACACACACACACATATATATATATACATATATATATATGCATATGTGGGCATGTATGTATGTACAGATATGTATATTTATATATGTAAAAAAATAAAAATAAATAAAAAAAGGAGGGAAACGTCTGCCTTAAACCACTAACCTAGTTCTAAAACAGATCCTTTGTTCGATATAATGCATGACTATTGGCTGATAGAAAGGGGCGCGGTGGATACTAGAAAGCTGATTGGCTAACTAAAATCCTCAACAGAAGAGGACCATATAAAAACGAGAAACAACCACACAATTTGCGCATAAGCCTGACGAATCCTAGAGTGGATGAAACGCCGAATATTCATTATAGCTTAATCGCCATATATATTTTATAAATTACTAATTACTAACTTGCTTTACCTACGTATTGAGCACTTTTGAACTTCTTTCTCTATACATACGGCTATCGTGATGATACCTCTTCTAGGATGAACAACAGGATATAATTTATTTAATGTGTATAAAACGACAAAGTAAAGATACATAAGATGCAGATTGAAAGTTTTAACATAATAAATTTGTATGTGGCATTTTTCATTGAAAACTTACGGCAATTTGGACCAGAGGGAAATTTCTGCAATGAAAAATTTTATACAGGATAGAGTGACTGATATTGCAATAATTTCTGTGTGTTTATTATATTAGTAATATGATGTAATGATATTTCGATGTTCACTGTTTTTTTTAATTGTATTAGTAATAGAACGATTAATATTGCAATCAACCCTATTCCTTTATGTTGTTGGGAAACTATGCCCCGAATGAACACGATCACCGTTCATATATACGGGAACTCTTAACGATCCTAGATGGCGTTCTGGCTCCGGTGTTAATCTCGTGGCTCGGTGAAACGTAAACATTATTTTATTCTGTAACCCATTGTTTGTCTTTATTAAATACACGTCTTGACTTACACCGTTGTCCTGTTTTTGGTTGTGACTAATGCAGAGCCATAAGACTGTCAGGAGAAAGATTCGAGTAACGCACTCACGTCAAAACCCTAATGCCTTACCAGTCCCACACCAATAAACCATTGTTCTCATTACACTGGCGACAGAAGGATTCGAAAACTCATGAAAGAAAATGAATCCAAGAAACCAGTGTTCCGATAACACAGAGGATTTGAAAACTCGGGAAACGAAAGGGAATTAAATAAACCAGTGTTCGCATAAAACTGGAAATGCGAGTATTCGATGAAGAGTTATTTTCTCACCGTAACCCCAAAGAAAAACTTAAGAACTCTTTTAATTGATTAAAAACAAATTGACCTGGTATATCTCAATTCCAAGAAAAAACATTCAGAACCAAATAAGTACGACACGACAAATTATAAGTAGTTACTTAAAAAAAACAAATGGTGTCGGCTCCCCCTACTTGAAAAGTACATTTCAAAAGCTATAAAACAATAAAAATAATATGAAATTCTTAATCTTCTTATGGTATTGAGTGTTTAAAACATTCGTCGCTGGTGTTCTCTCCGCATGACTAAAAAGAACAAAAAACATTTACTCTATTGTTTTTGTTTTTTGTTCTCTGGGAAAAATATACATATTCTTTTTAATTGTTCTCTTCGTTTGACTTTTTTACGCTAAAGGAGTTGAATAGCTCTGTTTCCTTTTTTGCTCAAAGATAGAAAAGTCAAAAGTCTTTAAATTGTTTAGTGCGAGAAACATTTTATTTTGAAACATATTTTTCTCAACCGTTTCAAATAATGTTGAAATAATCAATATTTCCGCCTGGTATTTGCAAAAAGAGGAAAGAAATGGGGTGAACTACAACATTATCTTTTCCTGTCGGATGAGATAAAAAAAAGGCTAAATCTGTACTTTTTTTTCTTTCTGAACTAAACAACCAGACAGAATGGAGGAACTAAGCTAATCTTTGGCTCAGTTAACGAAACTCCACATTGAAAAAAGATGCAAGAAGACATATTAGAGACAGGGGAAAAAACAAGAAATGATTGCACAAAATCTAGAGGAAGACAAGTCGAATCACAGAAACAATGGCCCGGACAATCAAAGGAACATCGAGAGCAATAGTCCGAGCAAGTAATGGAACATCAACAACAAATGTCGGAGCGCCAACAAAGAGCAGTGGAACTACCACACAAATTTTGAAGTGCAATACATGAAAACGATTCAGCTTTTTTCCCAAACAACGATATGGCCCGCAATATATGTTTCAATGTGGACTGCGGTAATTGGTCTGAACAGAAAAGGGACCGACTGCGATCAAATAAGCTTGAAACGACTGAACACGACAAATTCTTGGACTTCTATCTTGTTAATGAGAACCGCAGAGTTATCGGTCAACGAGACGTTAAATCTGCTAACAGAGCAATTTACCTCCAGAACGTATCTTTTTCCATAAGAGATGGAA
This sequence comes from Euprymna scolopes, assembly GCF_053919585.1. Classification (NCBI taxonomy): domain Eukaryota; kingdom Metazoa; phylum Mollusca; class Cephalopoda; order Sepiida; family Sepiolidae; genus Euprymna; species Euprymna scolopes. Next base: position 34,335,959 of record NC_136492.1, read on the forward strand.
ATGCTTAAACCTGACCGAAGACGATTATGACGACTTTGCCACATACTCAGCGATAGTCAACAAATATTTAGATTGCTTCAAGTTGTCGGAAGTAACAGCAGTCAATTTTAAATGCTTTGTTTTTGCACAAGGTTTAACTCCAGCAAATGATACAGAAATCAGGCACAGGGTTCTAACAATGTAAGAAAACGAATCGAAATTGACACTGATTGACTGAGGACTGTCAAAAAATTGGAAATAATAAAAAATTGGAAATAATAAAAAAATTGGAAATAATAAAAAAATTGGAAATAATAAAAAAAGATACGAAGAATATCGAAGCAGACATCACAAATATAAAAAATAACTAAGAAAAAAAACGCCAACCTACGATAAAAGACGGTACACACAAAATTACCCCCAAAAGTATGAAAAACCAAAACACCAATCCCTTGTATCAGATGTGGTGAAAAACACTGGCTCAAGGTTTGCCCAGCAGAAAAATATCTTGTATGTAATAAAATGTGACATAAAAGCTCTCACTGCAGGAAAAACCAGAACAAACGATGAGTACGCCACACAAACGAGATGTTTTAAAGGAAAACTCACGAATCTCGACATAGATATTAAATTTTAGTTAGGAAATGATCGGATTTTACAATACTAATTTAAAAATGTGGAAGAAATTTCGAACACCTACTATGCTAAAACCCATATAACGGCAAACACCATCAACGACACTAAAACACATTTGAGGTGAATTAAACACCAACGCAACCATGCTGGGAAAATCTAAATATATGTATTCAAAAAATAGTAAAAACCTGTTCGGCTCTGATTGTATACATGAGTTAAACCCGCGGGACTTAATAATCTCCCCATTAAAAGAAACTCATAGAAGGTTGCCCAGCGGAGACTAAGAAACTAATAAATAGCTTTAAGGAAGAATTCCAAATGTATTTACTCCTGGGCGTGGAAATTTTACAAAAAATGGACCCAGATTTTGAGGGGAAATAGGGAATACAATCGGTGTAAAAAATCGTAACGCCTCTTTCGCATCTCTGAACAAGATTAATAATGATTTAGATTGGAAAACACCAGCATACTGTCTAAAATTGAATGCAGTGAGTGTTCCGGTAGTCTACGTAAAAAAAGGTCCGGGCAATTCCGCGCTTTCGCCGGTCAGAAAATTAAATGGCGATAATTTTTTTTCTAAGATCGACCTGGGCAATGTTTATTTACAAATTCATATACACAACAAAAGCGAAACCCTCCTTTGTATTAATACTCACCGGGGTTTGTCCTGATACGAAGGCGTCGCGTCCTGGGACAAGGTAGTACCTGCTATATTCAAGCAAGTAATGGATACAATGATGGGCGACCTTAACACCCTTATCGCATATTAAAATGACATCATAATAACAAGCAAAAGCTGGACGGAACACGCTAATAATATCAAATAAGTATTCATTCGAATACAAGGTCAAAGAAGACAAGTGTGAATTCTTCTCAGAAAAAATAAATTACCTAGGACATATCACTGATAAAGCTGGCAGACGCTCAGATCCGGATAGTGCGACCGTTATTAGATAGATGCCAGCACCAAAAAAACATAGCACAGCTGCAAAGCTTTTTAAGCTTGGGATATTATTACCCAGGGAGTATCGCCAATATGCAAGAACTGCGCGCACCCCTTAACTAATTACTAAAGAGGGATTAGCCTTGGAAATTGACATCGGATTGCCGGGCATCATTTTAAAAAATGAAAAAATCCTTACCTCCAAACTGTTCTTAACTCATTTTAACCAGGATTTGGATATAATAGTCGCTAGTAACGCTAGCCAGTATGGCATTGACGCATTCATCTTACATAAGATGCCGAATGGCGCAAAACAGCCAATCGCTTTCGCATCCGGACCCTACTTCTAGCGGATAAAATTATTCTCAGATCGAAAAAGAAGGACTAGGCACCATTTTCGAAGTTTCGAAATTCCACCGTTTTCTTGGACGGAGGACATTTTTTTCTTGAAACCTATCATGTCTTTGATATCAATTTTTACGACGAACTGGCTATTAAGACGGGGAAAACACACCCCCGAGGAACAAGCAGAACCATTACAGGAAAGCGCAGAGGCAATCCAGACAATATATGACGTTTTTAAAAACGAACCTAAAAAATCATATCAGAAACCAAGACGTTCCCGGAAGAAAGAGAAAGTGCACTATCCACTCGATGGTCTGCCTCAATAAGAAAAACTTCTGATTTCACACCCGTGGAATGAACCACTATTTATATATACTGGCACTCTAAATGAGCAAGGTAAGAACTCTAGTTCCGGAGTAAACCTCACGGCTTGGTATGAACGCAAACACTCTTTTAATTCTGATACCCTTTGTCATAATATAATACATGTCTTTACCTACACTGTTGTTCTGTTTTTATTGTGGCTAATTCAGAGCCACAACAGTTTATTATATTAGTAATAGAATGTTCATATTGCAATAATCCCAAATCTTTTAGAACTAGAACGATTGATATTGCAATAATGTATTTTCGTTAAGTTTGTTATTAAGAGAATAATTGATATTGCAATAATCTGTAATCCTTTATTATATTAGTAATAGTTTAATTGCTATTGCAATAATCTGTATTAGTTATTATATAAGGAATAGCATGATTGCTATTGCTATAATCTCTCTTCTTTTATTTTGTTAGTATATTACTAACACGATAAAAGAAAATTTTGAATGATTCGTATTGCAATAATATCTATTCCTTAATTGTAAGTAATATAATAATTGATATTGCCATAATATCGCTTTCTATATTGTGTTAGTAATAAATGATTGCTATTGCAATAATTTTAGTTCCTTTATTTGTTTTTTTTACAATTATTATTATTACAATAATCGTATTATTTTGTTAAATCAATAGTAGAATGATTAGTATTGCAATAATCTATATTCCTGTATTAATTTATATTGCAATGATGTCTATTTAATAATTTTCTTAGTATTAGAATGATTGATATTGCAATAATCTCTCATTCATTTGTTATATTATTAATAATATGATTGATATTGTAATAATCTCTATTTAATATAGCAATAATCTCTTTTCTTTTATTTTATCCTAGTATGATAATTCATTTTTCAAAAATATCTTATCTATTATTCAATTAGTAGTGGAATGATTGATATTGTAAGAATCTATATTTCCTTTTTATATGTTCGATACTAACAGATTATCTTGCAACCATTTCCTCACTCTATTATATTGATAATAGAATAATTGATATTGCAATAATTTCTATTTTGTTTTTATATTACAATTAAAATGAAAGATATTGCAATAGTCTCCGTTCTTTTCTCATAAATGTACTTGATATTACAACTGTCTCTATTTCTTTGTACAATTTTTAATAAGATTGTTGATATTGCAATAATGCCTATTCCTGTATTAGATTCATCCTTGAATGATTTATATTGAAATACTATCTATTTTTATTATCTCCTCATAGAATATTTGATATTGAAATAATATCTATTCCTCTATTATATTATGAATAGAATGATTGATATTGCAATATTATATACTAGCGGAGCCTATGAAAATTCCGCAGGGGACTGATTCGTATATAATATATTGATGTTGGAATTTTGTAGATATTCAGCGTAAATGGAGATGCTTTGATATTATCGTAGCTATTTTGTAAAAACCGCAAAAGTGTTAATCCAAGCTAGCAGGGACGATCGTTGCAGCCAGGTAAAATACGATTAAATCTGATATTTTTATTCTTGCAGATTTCGTATATTTTATTATAGAGTAAATCTTCTATCGATTTTTATAAATTAAAAAGTTGCGATTTCAAAAATAAATTCATATAACTTGGATCCATCAGCTTGAATTGATACCGAATCCCAAACTTGGAGTGGCATTAGCTATAATCGAAACCGAAACCAAAACATATGAGACATTCTTGGTAAAATTATTTATGAAAAAGTAGATAACTTAAGTGCCATCAGCCATAATCGAAACCGGAACTAAAATTATAAAGAATTCTTAGTAAATTATTTATAAAAAAATAAAATGGCTTTAATGCCATAAGCTAGAATTGAAACCGAAACCAAAACTTCTAAAGAATTCTTAGTAAAATATTTTTTTATTAAAAAGAAATACAAGTTCATAAAAACTAAACGACCCGGATGTAAGCGGGACACAGAAAATAACAAGCGCTATCGTATTAATATATACGTTTCTTTATTATATCAGAACTAGAATGGTTGATATTGCAATAATCTAAATTCCCTTATTATATTACTAATAAAAATGATTGATATTGTTATAATCTTTATTTCTTTAGTACAAAAATTAATGATATTGCAATGTAACCTAATCCTTTATTTTGTTAGTAATATAATGTTCACATCAATTTGAAGGGACAAAAAGAAAGACCGCAGCAACAAATTCGCTTAAAAAAAGCTTATTTTATCGTCCCTAAATCTGTTTAAAAAATCCGCCAACAGACAATAAAGAATCTCTAATCGTACTTGTTGTTGTTCCAGGTTTTACAATGTAACATTTAGTCCATATGCCACGACTTTCTCTTAGTGATCATCAGTAGCTCATTAATCTCCACCTTTCTGCTTTATCCAATCGAGAAATCGGCCGCAGATTGAAATGTGATCAGAAAACGGTACGAAATACTGTGCAAAAGCACCGAACACCAGCAGTGTTCGTGATGCCCTGAAATCTGGTCGTACTAGAGATACTTCTAATACGGAAGACAATGCTATTAAGATCCGCAGCCTAAGAAACAGATTTGAAACTGCCATTCAAATCCTACAACAGTGCTATATTGTTAAAAAGTGCCCTCTTTCTATTGTCAAGTACAGATTAAAGGAATTTAATTTGCGGGAATATTTTGTAAGACGCAAGCCAATGGTTTCTGTAAAGAACAGAAATCGCCCTCTAGACTTCGTCAGATGTAATGAAGATCATAATTCTTCATATTGGTCAAAATTGACGAAAGCAAGTTTAATAGGCTATGCAGTGATCGTAGGCAGTACGGCAGTAAGGGGAAAAACGAAGAATTTAAACCTAGGTGCTCAGTTTCAACGCTGCAAGATAGTAGAGATTCAGTTTTGGTGTGGGGTCTTATTAGTACTGATAGTCCAGGGCCTATAGTTCGCTTGTATGGTCGAATTAATTCGCTTAAGCACATTGATATGTTGATTGAGCGTGTTCTGTCCTACTTTGGTCGGAATTTGGATGATAATTCCATCTTCATGCAGGATGAGGCTCCCATTCACACATCTGGCAATTTCAAAAGGTTCCTTGAAGAGCATGATATTCCGTGTTTGGATTAACCTGCACAATCTCCAGACCACAATCCTATCAAGTGTATGGCATTACATCAAGCAACAGCTACGTAATGATAAGATTTCAAATTTGGAAGAAATTTTGACAAAAATTAAAGAAAAGTCGGATGCCCTTTCCTTGGAGTATTGCTGCAGTCTAATTCCAGAAATTCCCAAAATATTGCAGACTGTCAAATTGCTTATGGGCAATTCTACTTAATATGAACTTGTTCATTGTGTTCCTATTGTATGTGTGTTGCATTACTGTCCTAAAGTAATATTTAAATAACAATTTTCCATTGTGCGGACGAATTTGAAGTTTTTTTGTTTTTTTTTTAATTGACGTGAACACTAGAATATTTCAATTAAAAGTCAAATACGAAGAGGTGAAATTATAAAAGAATCACAGGTCAATCAAATGAGTTACAGTTTTTTTTTTTAAATAGTTACATTAAAGTTCATTTAAATTTTCAGGTTTTGAAAAAGTGCGGATTTTCTTTTTACCGCCTATATATATATATATATATATATATATATATATATATATATACTTATATATATATATATATATATAGTAATTTATAAAATATTAATGGCGATTTAGCTATACTGAATATTCAGCGTTTCATCCACTCTAAGACTCCTCAGGCTTATGCGCGAATTCTGTGGTTGTTTATCGTTTTTATATGCTCCTCTTCTACTGAGATTTTAGTTAGCCATATATGTACTGAAACATTTCAAGCATAATAAACCACATCTTCTCAGCAATACCTATACTCTCTTCCTAAATTCAAAATAATAATATAAACTATTTTTACAATTTCGTTTTTTAGTAACTTAATATTTTAAAAGTTTAAATGTTGCGTTTTTTTCTTTAGTGGATTTTAAAAAAATTATTTTCTTGTTGTTTGTTTTAATTGTTTTAAAATTTACATCCATGCTTCATTCCAGTATTTTGTACTTTTACTTTGTCTGCTTGGATGATTATTTACAGACATACTACCATTAGAATTTTAGATTTTTATGTACCGATTTTCATGACGGCTCTTTGATATTTAGCCCCCCTAATCGTAATTACAGTACTATGTTTACGCTACTAACATTACAGTACTCTATTTTAACACTCAATAATATAATAACTTAATTTTGTATTCCCTGAATTTTCATGTTTAATGTTTAATCTAATCACTGAAATATTTAATCACTGAAATATTTAATCACTGAAACATTTAATATTTTTTTCATTTGTTTTATCCTATTTTAATTTTTATTTTTATTCAATTATATTATTTATCGTATATTTCATTTTTAACTTTGTAATTCTTTTTATCATTTTTCATCTTACACTGTACATTTTACTTTTTATCTTATTATTAATCTTTCTAAATTTAACTCTGTAATTTTTCAAAATATGAAAGAAAATAGAAATAAAGTTCGTTGAAAATGAAATATAGCGTATTAAATATTTACCTCTGTCTCATTAGCTAGAAAAATAAATCAGCAAGTATATGAAAAATATATGTAATGATTAATTAAATACAACTACACCGTTTTCTCTCAATTTTCTTATCTGGATGCGTTTCACTCTTGAATCTTAAGTAATATCGGGTGATGTCTACTGACCCACTTTTTCTTTCCCTTCTTCGCTTTATATCTCCTCTTATCTTTTTCATAGATTAAGCACGTGACTTTTCTGTTTCACTGTTTTGTACGATTGATTTTTTTCGCCATTTAGGAAAATGACATTTTCAGAGAAGGATAAAGCTGCTTCTCGCGCTTGATAAAAACTGATTGGCTATTGCTATAAGCAAATGGACCAAAATGTGATATTAATTGTTTAGCGAAATTAAAAATATTTATTATTATAAATATTAGGTACACTATGTTTTTCACTAGCAGGGCTACCCGGCGTTGCTCGGGACCGTATAAACAATGAAAAAACAAAAGCAGATATTGAATATATGTTTTATTCTTAGGGGAGAGGAATCTTTCATCTCTATGTATTATTTGTTTTATCTACCCTAGGACTGGTATTGTTCATGTTTTATCCCTAGTGTAGGTAATTTACAGCATGTATATGAAATTGTTTTACCTTAGGGAGAAGAGAACAGGTAATATACAACATAATGTGTCTATATTACATCCCTGGCAACGCCTAGAAACCAGCTAGAACATGTATTTCAGTCAATCTTTATTACATCTTGGGCTATGCCGGGAAACCAGCTAATCTCTATTTAGTGACTTGACCACCAAAATACCTCCCTAAGTGTGTCCTTTCTTTTGAACTTATTAGATATTGGTATCTAGAAATGTGTGTGAAATTTTGTTGAATGCATTGTTCACTATGATTTTCTTATTGTTCTACACAATATCAACTGTAGCGAAATAAAACAGTAAACTTAGTGTAGTGTTAGAATAAAGAGCAAAGGAAAAAATTAGAATCATATTCTGTAATTACAAATCTAAATTTGCTAGCGTGTACCAGTATTTGCCAGGTTGTGGAAATTTGGAATTTATAACATATGTAGTGGCCTTTTCCTAGATACCTATTTTTATAATTGTTTCAGTACATTGCTACAAAATGTGACATTTGTTGGCATTTGTAAAAAAAATCATGAATGTGCTTATATTCCAAAAAAGAAAATATCAGTGCACAGTATTGAAAGTGTTTGAGATTCAAAAGTCTGTAACATTTCTACTAACTTCATAAGATGTCATGTGAGAAACTTAATTGAATATCAAGACATTATCTGAAGCGTTTTTATTTTGGTGTAACGTATGTGTTTACAGTGAACCTTAACTTTTAATAAACAGATTGGTATGCAATGACATAGGCTAGGAATCTTAGACAAAATATATATAAATTGGAAAAATGTGTGAACAAATGAAAAAAAAATGATCCGCTCTACTTGATGACATCAAGCACAGTAATATTTTAGTGAAGAAAATATGAAATTGATGTTCAGTGATTAGTTTGGATGAATGAGAAAATGTAATTGTTTGATGCATAAAAAATAACTCATTTGCTGTATTTGATATTAAGCAGCAAAAAAATAGTGATTTGAATATTTAGGAAAACATCAAATCAGATTATGTAAAAAAAAGAGATGAAATTAGAAAATATATATTTTCTGTTTATGAGTTTTGCCAATTAAAATTTTGTGGCAGAAATTGGGTGATTACCATGCAATTTTATTTTGGTAAAATTCTTAAATTATTTCAATGTTTATTATAATTTCTTATTAGTGACTTGTTATCATCAAAATCCGCCCCAAAGAGTGTCCTTTCTTTTATTAGGTATCAGAATAGGTATCCAGATTTCTACTTCTATACAAATATGATATTGTAGTACAGTAAATGTCAAATTGTTTTTCAAGTATTAGTTTGTAACGTTTGTACTGACTTCATCAGATGTCATGTAAGAAACTGAATTCTATGTAAGAAGACTTTATCTGAAGTGTTTTTATTTTGGTATATCATGTGTGATTACACTGTAGTAATTGCGCTGAAAGCATGTTAATTACAAATAACAAAAGTTAAATCAATTTCTGATTCAGCTACACAATATAAACTAAAGGAAATCAAATTTGCAAAATAAAAGCAATATGTAGTTATGGGTTAGTTTGGAGTTAGAATAAAAAGCCAACAAAACAGTTAGTTTGTATTGTGTAGATTGGTCATTTCTGATAGTATTGAGAGTCGTCAATGAAAATCTTAATTTCTGACAAAATACTGAATGTTTCTTGGATACCCATTCGTAAAAAGTACCTTTTTTGGAAAAAAAAAAAAAAAAAACACTCCCCGGATCACCTTCACCACCTTAAAAAAAAACAACTTTATTCTTCAAAAAATGTGCACATTGTTAGTGTAAAAAACAGATTCGCACCACTTGATGAAATCAAGCATAGTAATATTTTAGTAAAGAAAATATGAAATTGATTTTCAATAATTAGTTTGAATGAATATCAGAAAATGTAATTGTTTGATGCATAAGAAAGAACTCATCTGCTGAATTTGATATTAAGCAGCAAAATATTTCAAAACATAAAAGTGTGAAACATAACATGAATACTCTCCATTGTCACTTGAAAACATTGGTCTTGGTAGGCAGTTTATTAGATGGTGAAATAGTGGTCTTGGTATGGTGTGCTTAATATTATTGTATGCAAAATGTAAAAACACAAAAGAGGGTACAATCAATATTGAAAAAGTAACATCTGTCACAGAAAATAGTAATTTATAAATATCAAAAGAAATATTATTCTGTACTTAAAATGTTAAACTTACTGTTAACAATAATTTAAAATGGTGATCAGGATGAGTCCAACAACTTAGTCCTTGAGCTTTCTTATTGGTCATAGTAAAAAGAAATTGTAATCTTTCAAGTTTGTTGGTCGCATTGGGATTCTTGGAATGTATCAACAGATTCCTGCATATGAATCTTTGTTAATTCCACACAATACAAAATATATATACAAAACAAAGTAAAGCAAAGTATAGGGTTAGTTGTGTCCTCTAATTATCAACCAAGTATATGTATTGATAAAAAGATAAAAGCAATGGAAATGTTTATTACAATGTATCAATATTAAATTTTTATCATGAACAACAAATCGAAATAATGATAGATATTTTGTGCTTATACGAAACTGGAATCAAGGATTGTCACCTGTGATTTTATATATGTCAATAGTGCATGCCACTACAAATGATATTAGCCAAATTAAGTTTTGTTTATTTCACCCATTATAAAATATATACACAAAATGCAGTAAACAAAGTTTAGGTTTAGTTAATGATAAGTTTAGGTTCGAGAAATAAGCAAAGAAAAGAAAAAAAGATACATTTGTTTATAGTGTGTAAATTGTAAGTTTGTAAATATTTAAAACTATCCACACTGGTATGTGGAAATTCTAGATACCTATTGTTATAAAGTTCCAATTCATGTTTGATATATCACTCTACATGTTCCCTGTTGCACCCCAAAGATGTAAATGATTATCGAGAAAGTGAAATGAAACAGTATTTGAAATAAAATAGAAACAAATGCTGATGTTTACTATATAAAACACTGTGTTCAATGGAATTGAGCCTTATACAATATTGGTGGAATAAAAAAATCCATTTTTTTAATTCAATTTAAGAAATGAGCAAAAATTTGATATTTAAAATATTTGGCATGAAGAAAAAGAAATATAAGATAAAAGGTGATAAAGCAGTAAGAATCATATGCTGAATTCAATTAAAAACAAATATGATTGTCAAAGAAATATCATGAAAATTTTGTAAGTGAAAAAAATTATTTTTTGATATATTTGGTTTCGAAGTATTAAGAAACATGTACAACTTCATTTTAAAGACAAAACGAAAACTGTACTAATGATAATGACAATGGTGAAAGGAAATTGGAAAAAAATGTATCAGAGGTAAAATGTTGGTCACATATACGTTTGTGTGGTATGCATGAAACACGTGTAGAAAATTATATTTTCTGATGCTGAAAGTAAGAAGAGAAACATTGTTAAAAAATTATCTAAAAGGCAATAGTAAAATCCTCATTTTTAGTGTGGGATATGTTGTTTGTTTCAATTGAGAAAGGAAACTTTAATTTATACAATTCGATGTTATAGATCACAAGTTTTATTACAATAAACATTGTGTTCTTTAATTATCAACCAAGTATATTTATTGATAAAAAGAGAATGTAATGGACATGTTTATTATAATTTATCAATATTAAATTGTTATCATGAAAAACCAATGGAAAGCGTGAATGTTATTTGGTGTTTTTAAAAAACAGCTACCAATGATTGTAACCAGTGATATTTGTGTATGCTAACAGTGCAAATGTGGTGGTGAAATGAATTTTTGTTTATTCTTCACAATATAAAATATATACACAAAACTAAAACATAATTTACGGTTAGTTAATGATAAGTTTAGGTTAGAGAATTAAGCAAAATTATAGATACCTATTGTTATAAAGCACCAATTCATGTTTGGTATATCAATCTACATGTTCCTTGTAGCACCCCAGAGAGGTAAATGAGTGTCAACAAAATGAAATAAAACATAGTATTTGAAATAAAATGAAAAAGTGCTTGAAAAGTGAAATATGCTGATGTTTACTATCTAAAACATTGCGTTCAATGCAATTGAAACTTATACTATATTGGTGGACTAAGAATTAAAGAAATAAAATTTAAGAAATTAGCAAAAAATTGATATATAAAATATTTGGCATGAAGAAAAACAAATATAAGACAAAAGGGGGAAAAGCAGTAACAATCATGTGCTGAAGTTCATTGAAAATAAATCGTTTGTCAAAGAAATATAATGAAAATTCTCAGAGTGAAAAAAAAATGGGATTTTTACAAATCTGGTTTCCAAGTAATAGGAAACATGTACAGCTTCATTTTAACGACAAAATGTAAACTGTAGTAATGGTAATGAGAATGTTGAAGGAAATTGGCAAAAAATTGTTAGTCAAATGTTGATCAAATATTATAAGTTTGTGTGATATGCATGAAACGTTTAGAATATGATCTGCTCTCATGCTGAAAGCAAGTAGAGAAACATTGTGAAGCTAAGCAAACGACCAGTGAATGGAAATGTTTATTATAATGTATCAAGATGAACATATTATCATGAAAAAGCAAATCGAAATAGTGATAGTTATTTGGTGCTTATACGAAACAGGTATCAAGTATTGTCACCAGTGATTTTATTGATGTTAACAGTGCATGTCACTAAAAATAATGATGGTAGCGAAATTAAGTTTTGTTAATTCTACCCAATATAAAATATATACGCAAAACAAAGTAAACAAAGTTACGGGTTAGTTAATGATAAGTTTAGGTTCGAGAAATAAGCAAAGGAAAAGAAAAAAAAGGTACATGTGTTTATATTGTGTAAAATGTTAGTCTGTAAATATTTCAAACTATCAACACTGGTATGTGTAAATCCTAGATACCTATTGTCATAAAGTACCACTTCTTGTTTGATATATCACTCTACATGTTCCCTGCAGCATCCCAGAGAGTTAAATTAGTGTCCACAAAATGAAATAAAACATAGTACTGGAAATAAAATAAAATAAGAATATGTCTGAAAAGAAATAAATGCTGTTTACTATATAAAAAGTTGTTTTCAAGTGTCAAATGGAATTGAATCTTATACAATGTTGGTGGATTATGAAATTGCATGAAAGAAATAACATTGGAGAAATAAGAAAAAAGTTTATATATACAATATTTACAAATGTAAGATAAAAGGTGAAGAAGGGCCAAATCCGAGATCTATAAATCGTAAATTTTCAAAGTGAAAACAGATATTTTTTTTTTTTTTAGATCTGCTTTCCAAGTAATAGTAACCATGTACAGCTTCATTTTAAATGAAAACTGTACTAATGATAATGTTCATGGTGAAAGGAAATTGGAAAAAAATTAAAAATGTCAGAGGTAAAATGTTTGTGTGGTATGCATGAAACACGTGTAGAAAATGATCTCATGCTGAAAGTAAGAGAAACATAGCTAAAAAATTATGTAAACGCAATAGTAAAATCCTCATTTTTAGGAACATAGTGTGGGGTATGTTGTTTGTTTCAATTGAGAAAGGAAAGTTTAATTTTTAGAATTGGATGTTATAGATCACAAGTTTTATTACAATAAACATTGTGTTCTCTAATTATCAACCAAGTATATTTATTGATAAAAAAAGAAAAGTAATGGACATGTTTATTATAATTTATCAATATTAAATTGTTATCATGAAAAACCAATGGAAAGCGTGTTGGTTATTTCGTGTTCATAAGAAAAAACATCATGGGTTGTCACCAGTGATTTTATGTATGCTAACATTTCGCTGCAAATGTGGTAGCTAAATGTCTTTTTGGTTATTCTACACAAAATAAAATATATACACAAAACAAATTAAAAGAAATGTCAGGGTTAGTTAATGATAAGCTTAGTACCAAGAAATAAGCACAGAATAAGGAAAAGAAAGATACATTTGTTGATATTGTGTCGATTGGTGAATTTGTTGGTTCATTTTGTTTTATGACATATCAACACTATATCAGGTTATTTCATGCCCAATCTAGTGACATTTTTTTTTCCTAGAATATATTTGTTTATTTAATGTTGGTTTCTATTTAACTCATAATTGGGACCCTAACAGGTACTACTACTCCAGATCAGAGTGGACCTGGTAGCAATAGCAATTAAATGGTGGCTTCACACTTCACAAAGCCCCATGTTTGGATACAGTTTATGGTCATATCCAGGACCTGGTGAATTTGTAAATAATTGAAACGATCAACACTGGCGAGTTAGAATTCTACATACCTATTGTTATAAAGTACCAATTTATGTTTTACATATCACTCCACAACGTTGCTGCAGAATCCAGACAGTTGAAAGAGTCTCAAGAAACTGAAAAGCTATTTAGTACTCTTAAATAAAATAACATGCATAAAGAAATCCTAATATAAGACAATAGATGAAAAAGCAATAAAAATTTTGTGTGGAATCAAGTGAAAACAGTTTCTTTGTCAAAGAAATTGCATGAAGATTCTCAGAGACTTTTCCTTCCTCGTTCCCTTCCCTTTTGGTGGAAGGAAACTTTCACAGTGGCTCAGAAGGTGGGCTGAGCACACTTCCTACAAAGGTGGGATAGGTAAATTTCTTTTTCATTTGGTTGCCTGGAGGACAGGCTTAGGCCCCCCCCCCCCAAAAAAAAAGGTTGGAGCCAGGGAACTTCTCCTCCCAGAAGGGGGAGGGGGGCCCGGGAAGGCTTCTCTTCCCATATTTTTTGTTTTGTGTAAGGTTGATCTCTTTCCAAAGGGAGTAAGAGGATATCCCTCTCTTAGGAGGAGAGTGAAGGCTCCCTGGGCCTCCCATCCTCCTTCTGAGAGAAGTTCCCCGGCTTCCACATTCATTGCTCAGCCCGCCGTCCAGGCAATCAGAGTCTGATTGTCTGCCGTATATAAAAAGGCGATTTTAGCTTGTCAGGCGGTATGCTCTGCGTAGACCATTTTTCTTCCACCTGTTGACCTTCCCTCCCTGTCATACAATATGCTTAAACAGGATATTTTAATTTATGCAGATTCCATATAGACTTTTAGTTTCCCAGGGTGTATACCCTCCGTTGACCATTTATGTTTAAGAGTTTTCCTTGCCCCTTCTCTGCCCCAGAATGGGAAGGGAGCTCTTTCCCACTATATGGGGGGGGGCGGCTTTCTTTTATGGTTATGTGGGGAGCCTTACCTTTACCCCCCTTAAGGTGGTAGGTCTTTTTTGTAAAATTGTTAGTCAAATGTTGATCAAATATTATAAGTTTTTGTGATATGCATGAAACATGTGCAGAATATGATCTGCTCTCATGCTGAAAGCAAGTAGAGAAACATTGTGAAAAAATGATGTAAACCTAAGCTAAGCAAACGACCAGTCAATGGAAATGTTTATTATAATGTATCAACAATAACACATTATCATAGTTATTTGGTGCTTATACGAAACAGGTATCAGGGATTGTCACCATTGATTTTATTTATGTTAACAGTGCATGTCACTACAAATAATGATGGTAGCGAAATTAAGTTTTGTTAATTCTACCTAATATAAAGTATATACACAAAACAAAGTAAACATCTGCTGAATTTGATATTAAGCAGCAAAATATTTCAAAACATAAAAATGTGAAACATAACATGAATACTCTCCATTGTCACTTGAAAACATTGGTCTTGGTAGGCAGTTTATTAGATGGTGAAATAGTGGTCTTGGTATGGTGTGCTTAATATTATTGTATGCAAAATGTAAAAACACAAAAGAGGGTACAATCAATATTGAAAAAGTAACATCTGTCACAGAAAATAGTAATTTATAAATATCAAAGGGAATATTATTCTGTACTTAAAATGTTAAACTTACTGTTAACAATAATTTAAAATGGTGATCAGGATGAGTCCAACAACTTAGTCCTTGAGCTTTCTTATTGGTCATAGTAAAAAGAAATTGTAGTCTTTCAAGTTTGTTGGTCGCATTGGGATTCTTGGAATGTATCAACAGATTCCTGCATACGAATCTTTGTTAATTTCACACAATACAAAATATATATACAAAACAAAGTAAAGCATAGTATAGGGTTAGTTGTGTCCTCTAATTATCAACCAACTATTGCTAAAAAGAGAAAAGCACTGGAAATGTTTCTTATAATGTATCAATATTGAATTGTTCTCATGAAACACAAATCGAAATAGTGATAGTTATTTGGCGCTTATAAGAAACAGGTATCAGGGATTTTGGTGTATCAGATGTTTTTACAGTGAACGTAACTTTCAAGAAACAAATTTGTATGCAATGACATAGGCTAAGAATCTTAGACAAAATATATTCAAATGAAAAAAAATGTTGAACACTTATAACTTTGTATGGACTCTCAAAAACATTTGTAAAAAATGTGTAAACAAATGTAAAAAAAAATGATCCGCTCTACTTGATGACATCAAGCACAGTAATATTTTAGTGAAGACAATATGAAATTGATGTTCAGTGATTAGTTTGGATGAATGAGAAAATGTAATTGTTTGATGCATAAAAATAACTCATTTGCTGTATTTAATATTAAGCAGCAAAATATAGTGATTTGAATATTTAGGAAAACATCAAACCAGATTATGTAAAAAAAAAAAGATGAAATTAGAAAATATATATTTTATGCTTATGAGTTTTGCCAAATAAAATTTTGTGGCAGAAATTGGGTGATTACCAAGTAATTTTATTTTGGTAAAATTCTTAAATTATTTCAATGTTTATTATAATTTCTAATTAGTGACTTGTTATCATCAAAATCCGCCCCAAAGAGTGTCCTTTCTTTTATTAGGTATCAGAATAGGTATCCAGATTTCTACTTCTATACAAATGTGATATTGTAGTACAGTAAATGTCAAATTGTTTTTCAAGTATTAGTTTGTAACGTTTGTACTGACTTCATCAGATGTCATGTAAGGAACTGAATTCTATTTAAGACTTTATCTGAAGTGTTTTTATTTTGGTAGATCATGTGTGATTACACTGTAGTAATTGCGCTGATAGCATGTTAACTACAAATGACAAAAGATAAATCAATTTCTGATTCAGCTACACAATATAAACTAAAGGAAATCAAATTTGCAAAATAAAAGAAAAATGTAGTTATGGGTTAGTTTGGAGTTAGAATAAAAAGCCAACAAAACAGTTAGTTTATATTGTGTAGACTGTTTAATTAACTTTGTTCATTTCTGATAGTATTGAGAGTGGTCAATGAAAATCTTAATTTCTGACAAAATACTGTAATTTTCTTGGATACCCATTCGTAAAAAGTACCTTTTTTGTGAAAAAAAAAACACTCCCCAGATCACCTTCACCACCTAAAACACAAAAACAAAAATATCTTTATTCTTCAAATATTGTGGTTGACTGGAGGACGGGCTGAGCACTCCCAAAAAGGTAGGAGCCGGGGAACTTCTCCTCCCAGAAAGGGGGCCCGGGAAGGCTTCCCTGTCCCCATATTTTTTTTTTTTTTTGTGTAAGGTTGATCTCTTTCGGAATGGAGTAAGCAGAACCGACAGGGGGGGGGGTCAATCAACCATACAAAAGGATATCTATCTCTTAGTTGAAAGAGGGAAGGTCTCCCTGTCCTCCCATACCCCTTCTGAGAGAAGTTTCCCCAGCTCTCAGCTTTGGGGTGGGGGGGGGGGGGGTAGGAGGGCTTAGCCCGCCCTCAAGGCAAATAGTCTGACTGTCTGCCTTATATAAAAAGGCGATTTTAGCTGGTCAGGTGGTATGACCTGCATTGACTATTTTTCCTCCACCTGTTGATCTTCCTTAATATTTATTTTTAATAATAAACACATTTTATTTTAATATTAATATTTATTTGTAATAATAAACACATTATATTATTTTAAATATTAATATTTATTTTTAATAATAAACACATATTATTTTAAATATTAATATTTATTTATAATAATAAACACATTTTATTCTACTTTAAATATTAATATTTATTTTTAATAATAAAAACAATTTTATTTGAATATTAATATGTATTTTTAATAATAAACTCATTTTTATTTTAATAATTATTTTTAATACTAACTCATTTTATTATTGTAAATGTTAATATTTATTTTTAATAATTATTGTTATTTAATAATAATATCTTCTATTTTTTTACTGTTTATGTCTAACTTTTATCGACTTTTTCTTTTTTAATAGCATATTCTTTAAATGAATAGAAAAATATAGAAAAATAATTTCCCAAATTTTAGACCCCGGTTATTTGGCTGATAGTCGATAAAAATGATTAAAAGAGAGATTCAACTCTGTCATTCGAATCTGTGTACAGTAAAAACGATATACTTACATAGGATTTTGAAAGCATTTAAACTGTCGAAGAGTTTTATTATAAATAAAAGAGTTTAGTTTGTTGAACTTAATGGACTTTTTTGTTGTATCTATTAACTGTTTATTCTTTTTATCAAACAAAAAGAGAATTTTTATATTGACATGTGATGGACTGTTTTTCTAACATCGAAATTTTAAAATTAGTTTTATTTAAAAAAAAAAAAAAAACTCGCCATTAGTGGACGGTCAAAAGACAAATATATAACAAATAAATGTTAGGAAAGGCAAGATAAGTTACTTTTCTATCCAACTGGATATATTTTTTGTGTTTTTATTCAATGTAACATATTTATTCAGCTCGAAAAACATACAGTGTTTACCGATGTATTCGAAAAATGCCACCAGTTGTTTACATAGCCATTTGCCGGAAGTGACGGTTTTTTTTTATATAAGTTTTATTCAAACAGGCTTTAAGTTCAAATTAATGGACTTTTTTTTATACTTCCAAAATAAACTATTACAGTCGTTTAAAACATAATAGAAGTATTATTTTTTATTTTTTAAAAACAATGTTTACAAAATGTCTATGCGCGTTTCTTCCGGCCGGCTGCGAATAGCATAAATAAATAACTGTTGCCAGAATTTATCGCATTTTTATTTTTTAATAGCATTTTCTTAAAACGAATAGAAAAATAATTTCCCATGAAAAAAAAAAAAAGAAAATGCTATTAAATATAATAAAAATTACTGAGATAAAAATATAAAAAAATACGTACGTAACAACAAAAACACACCGAAGAAAGTGTGTGTGTGTGTGTGAAAGAGAGAGAGAGAGAGAGAGAGAGAGAGAGGGGGAGGGAGGGAAGAGGAAGCGGTGTATGTTGAATTTTGTTCCTTTTCGAAGCAGCACAAAAAGTAAGTGTTTCCATAGTAACCAAACCGTGACGTCACGTCACGTGACATGACTAAGCGTTTTTAAACGAATAGAAAAATAGAAAGAGGGTGATAGAGAAAGTGAGAGAGAGAGAGAGTAAGTGTGAGAGAGAGAGACGGTGTTGGTTTTACTCCCCCCCCCTTCCAGCTTAAGAGGTATGAGGTCACGTGGTAATATACAAAATGGCTAATTATTTTATATTACATAAATATTACGATATTTTTATAATCGTCTAATATTTTGAAAGGTGAATTTTTTTATTCCCGTACATTTTTTCCTGACATTTTTCGTTAAAACTCTTGTATAAATAATATTTTTAACCAGGTAATAACGATGGAAACATTGGCATAAAGTAAAAAAAAAGATATAACTGAGCCGAAGAGAAAAATGCAAAAGTATCGGAGAAAGATTTTTTTATTAACAATTGTTCGCCATTAGTGGACGTTGACGTCACGTCACGTGACATGACTAAGCTTTTTTTTTTTTACGTATTAATTACATTGGATCATTCAAGAATTACGTAATAAAAAGCATTACAATGACAGTTTTTTTTGGGACCCCCTTGGAGATAACTGATACGTTTACCCCTTTCTCCTCGTCCGTTTGACGTGAAATTTCGATATTTGTCATCCGGGACACGGGGCTTCGATATGATACCAAATTTATCAAGTCTGGTTGTGTCTTTCAAAAGTTTTAGCGTTACATACAAACATACAAACTCACAGACATTTGGGATTTATATATATAGATTATATGTATATTGTTCATTTTTGAAAAGATAATACGGTTAATTAGCGTCTCTAGCCCCATAGATCTTTTTGTTAGAAAATGGTCCGATAATTTTGGACATAAATATTTATTTATGTATTATTTTTATTTTACTTATGAAGCAGTAATCTGGGGGCATGCACGTTTCGAGTTGCTACTTCTCGTCAGCGAAGCTTGACTGTTTCTAAAAATCTAACATTAGACTATATGTATTATAGCCTAATGCATTAACTGTTACGCCAAGAATCTTAGATAATTGTACGTGTTATTTGTATCGCTTTTCAACTTATGTAGATTTTTTGTTGATTTGTTTAAATTATAATAGTGTCAGTTAGCCTCTTAAACATTGCAGATCTTTTTTCCTTGGAAAATCGCATATATTTTTGACGTATTTTTTTATTTATTTATTATGTTTATTAATATTTGTGGCTTAACAGTCAACGCTTTAGACTAGAATACATATAGTCTTAGGTTCGATTCCTAGAAGCAGTCAAGTTACGCTGATGAGATTTTGCATCTCGAAATATGTTACATTTTTATAAGGAAAACTAAAGTAAGATATATATATATATTATTATTATTATGTATATGTATATATATATATATATATATATATATATTTAAAGAGGATATAAAAGTTGAGTAACATTCTTAGTGAATCTATAAACACACGCGATGACATAGTTGTAGACTATGATGTGTCTCTAATCCTTGTGTTAGTTTTTATCAAAGCCGATTTCGATTATATTTTCTTTTACATATATTTTTATTCTAGAAATAATTGAAAGGTAAGGGAAGTATCACTGGCATTAAAAAGAAATTAAAATTCAGAAAACTTTGCATAATTGAAATCTAAATGCTATAATTAAAAATCAAATGCACGTTTAAAACACAGAAATTTCAAATAGGATGTAATGCTGAATAGAATTCCTCTTTTCAGCGCTTTAAACCACATCATGAAAACTGAAATTAGAGAAATATTTCGAATTGGCACAATTTCACAAAATCTGGCTTTCTTAAAGTTTTTACGAAAGGGCTTATATTCGCTTGTTTTTCTTTTTTCATAAAACTAAATTAAACGAAATATAGCGCACATTAACCGCTGTGTTCATTTTTGTCAATGCACGACAATAAAAAAGGTATGTATACATAAATGCGGAGTATTTATACGTGTTTTTCTTTCCTCATTGCATGAATTCCGTTGCGCCTAGTTGTTTTCAATTATCGTTTTAACGAAATCGAATAAAACTTTTTTATGTGGCAAAGATCAGGGAAGTCTTTTCATGATTTTATTACAGAAAATTTACTTCAGACGGAGAGAGTAATTTTTTAAAACTTAGTTGTCTAATAATGATGATGGAGAAGGTGAATAAGGACCTCACTTACATTTGCTGCGTTTTTCATTGTTTTACATAATTTTGCTAAGTTTCGATCGAAAGGTTTCTTAAAGAAAACTGCACTGATAACCTTAGTTTTATATTGTTCGAATATATATGTTATTTGTCGACTCCTGCTTTGAATTTTTGTCTCTGTTTCAATTTCATGTCAACGTTCTCTGGATACAATTCTGTTTGCAAATCAAGATTCTCCTCACAAGCACAAAATGTAAACCGTGTCAAGATTTACACTACCTAGTTTATCGCTAGAAATGTAAGGTACAATGATCGGTTAATTAGTTCAGTTGTATGAGCCATTTACATACAAATATAGAGACATATACATTTCGTATTATTTGAATATGAATATGCATTTCTCTTGACATATGTGTGTGAGGATGTTCATGTTAGGAAGGAAAGTATTGATTCGAAATGTAAATAGCACATTTCAAAATGAATGCGTAATGATCATTGCGAGACTAAATTCATTTCTAAATTTAATTCTGAATTCTTTTTCTCAATCAAATAGAAAATCTGGTAAAAAAAGATCAATTAAGAAAACTCAATTATAGACTAAATTCATAAAAGTCGTTAACAATTAAACGAATCCGATTTGAAATATGAAATACCGCAATTATGAGATGCATTTCAACAATGAATTTAATAAATTTATAATTTTGTTAAAAAATCATGTTAGACGGGGGGAAATTAGTGGACAAGTAGAAAGATTTAAAATATATAAATAGCAAAAGTTTGAGAAGGTCATTAGAAAAACAACAGATGCTATGAAGATAAATTTAAAAAACACAGTCAAGAAAGAGTGGGGAGAAGGATAGATAAAAAAACAAAGTATGCATAGAAAAAATTAAAAAAATCACGAGAATAAATTACAGAAACTATATGATCTATACAAACAAAACAGTAAATGTATGTCCGTGTGAGTGTTTAACGGATAACCCTTAACCAATTAACAACTGGTCACATAACACGGAAATTAACAGGAATAGTAATCATACACAATACGGAGTTTATAACGAGACAATTACTGTTTGGATTATTGAAAAAAAATCGCGAACAAAAATGTGTCTGCTAGTTCAAATGAAATATCTTTATTAGTTTTAAATATCTTTATTAGTTTTAAATATATTTATTAGTTTTAAATATATTTATTAGTTTTAAATATATTTATTAGTTTTATGTTGAAAATCTAATCATAGTAAGAATTGCTTTAATTTTAAATTATTTTCAATATATCTAAACTTAGCTAAAACGCTAAAGAACGCAGCTGGAGATCTAAATATTTGTGTTTCGATTTCACCTGATGGGATAGGGGTTATGTCGTAAATTACAGTTCCGAAATAATTGTGGTTTCTGTTTTACAGGTGTTTGATCTGAGTCAGGTGTGAAAATGAAGCCTTTGAATGTCGAACAGTGATCCGGTTTTTGTATTTGAAAGGACGCACACCACAGGAGACTTTTGATGAAATGAAAGAAACTTATGGTGATAATACCCCATCATATGACCTTGTAAAACGCTGACATCGTGATTCAAACATGGACGGAGGTCTGTGGAAACAGCTCTCAGACCTGGTCACCCCCTTTTTGCCATTAATGACGCATCTGTCCGTCAAGTTGAGGCTGCCATTTTTGAAGATCGGGCATTACTATTCGCCAAATAGCCCAAAATGTCAATATTAGTACAGTGTATGTGGAAACTCTCATTCATGACAATTTGCATATGCATAAGGTGTCTGCCAGATGGAGTCCCAGATACCTCACACCATTCCAGAAGCGAGAACGCATCGAGTGTTCAAGGTTGAATTTGGAGATGTGCCAAGAAGATGAGTCAAATTTTTTCAAAAGACTGATTACATAGGGTGAAACCTGGGTCCATCACTATGATCCAGAGACCAAAGCCCAGTCAATACAGGTGAAGGACTTGGACTCCCCACCTCCAAAGAAGGCAAGGGTGCATCCCTCCGCTGGCAAAGTCATGCTCACAGTCTTCTGGGACCAGGACGGAGTAGCGATGGCAGATTTCCTGACAAAGGTAACCACAATTACAGGAGCCTATTATGCTTCACTATCGAGGAAATTAACGGAACCTATAAAAATCAAGAGGCGAGATCAGCAAAGGTACCCTCCTCCTTCGGTCCACAACTCGCATGTCGCCAGATCAGAAGTACGGGTGTGTGGTTATCAAATCCTCCCCATTCTCCCTACTTTCCTGACCTTGCACCCTCTGACTGTCACCTCTTCCCAGCCATGAAGTTGTTTTTGAAAGGAAAGCGTTTCCCAGATGATGCAGCCTTGGTTTCTGAAGTCACGTCATGGTTGGAGGACCACCCTGGGTTGTTCTAGAAAAACGGTCTCCAGAGCTGCATCAAACGATGGGAGAAATGCATAGCTTTTTTTTTTGGGGGGGGGGGTTCTATGTTGAAAAAGGCAAATAACTGTGCCAAGTTTCGTAGCTCTACCGCTATGCGAAGTGGGTCAAAGGCATTACTTATTGTACGCCCCTCGTACGATATATCTTACCGTACTTTACAACATGGCAAAGCCAGCCGTCTTCGGCTAGTAGGAAGTACTAATAAGTTAGTATCGCCAGCCAGAGTCTGGTGGGTGCAGATCACAATACTAATAAATTATTTATTGCCAGCCAGTTTCTGTCTCAATAATGATGAGTTGTTTATCGCAAGCCAATGTATGATGGGTGCAAATCACAATATTGATAAGTTAGTCATCGACAGCCAGAGTCTGATGGGTGCAGATCACAATACTTATCAGTGCAGGTGACAATGCGAATAAATAAGTTATAGGCAGTCAGTGTTTGATAAGACCATACTAATAAGTTGATCAGAATTAATATTACAATGATCGTTCCATTGAAAAACATTCTATTTTTGTTTTTTTTTATAATGTTTTCAACTATCGTGGAATTTCCACGGGTTCTGCTAGTAATCATCATTGTTATCATTATTATTTTTCATTATTATTGCTATTACTTTTATTACTGTTATTGTTATTATCGTTACACATTTGTTACATACTGTCTCGTTATCTTTCTTATTTTTATTTGATTCTCTATTAAAAATGCACTTATTTAATGTTAATGTATTTTAGTGCAGTCTATATTGTGATCTCTCTCTTTGTTAGCTTAGTTAAATTGATACTATTTTTATGTATTGTAAATTATGTCTTTTCATTTTCTAGTACCCTTGTTGCCAAGCTATCTCTCCCTCTATATGTTTCTTTAATATGTTGCAACGTTGGATAATTTCCATAACTTTCCATAGTTGTGCATTTTCTTCAGGCGTAATACTTTTAGTTCTTATGATCAGTTTTATGACCTTCGATTGATTAAACGTATTTGGAATTCTATATATGTATATACGTATATATATGTATATATATATATATATATATATAGAGAGAGAGAGAGAAAGAGAGAAAGATAGAGAGAGAGGGGAGAGAGGGGGGAAGGTATATATATAGAACGAGACTGATGAAGAGAGAGAAAAAGGGAGACAGAAAGAAAAAAGAAAGAGAATAATATAGAGACAGAGAAAGACAAGTAAAAAATAGAGAACGGGGAAGGATATTTTTTTATGAAAATTGCTTTGGACAAAGCATGCCCCCAATTGATGTCAGTAGTTAAAATACTACTTCAACGGAAAAAAAAGATATGTGTTATACATAGAGATTCCGACTGAAATAATAGAAATTATTCACGTTTTTTTATCAACGCTTGTGAATACTAGATCAATAATCTAGTGTGGGTGTATATTATATATACACAAACGATGTACTCCGGCACTTTTACATCAGTTAAAGTGTCTGATTGACTACATTTGCTAAACCAGGAAAATTCACATGGATCACTTATTATGTTTTTCTATTGAAATGTTTGTTATATGATTTTGAATTAATATTTTCATGCTGATGTATTTTTGTCATTCAGATTTCTTTAAGTCTCTGTAATACTTGACAACTCTCATCTAGTTTGTATAAATTCTTTGAGTCGCTAAAGAATAAAATTGGGACATCAAAAAGTCAACTTTCAACTTTTTAAGTACATTAGTTTGATATTTCACGTATGCTTAAAAAGATATGATTTCATTATAATGAGTTATTAGTTGTAGAAACATAAACAAGTGTTGCTTTGTATATTTTATTACAAAAATTATTTTACACTTACAGTAAAATAATTTGAATAATAAAATATACAATTATTATTACTTCAATTTTACTAGTTTTCTTTTAAGTATTATAATTTCTCATCTCTCTCTCTCTCTCTCTCTCTCTATATATATATATATATATATATATATATATATATATATATATATATATGTTTATATGTACATATGTGTATATATATTGTGACGTGCCACTTCTGAGGTTAGCTTTTTTTATAAATTTACTTAATTTCTTTTTTTTAATCTCAGATTGCGTGGAAGGCAGCTATGGTGCTACGTGCCAGTCCGTATTTAATTTACTTCCTCTATAAAAAGAGCATTTTAAATGGGTATAACAATTATCTGCCATTCTCTGACTAAAAGACAGTCTATAGGCTTGTGTGTTGTATAAAATAAATACCAGATGAATATATAGATCCATTAAACAATCGGCTGTCTGTCACTGTAAGAGAGATGACAGAAAAATTTCAGCATATATTTTATCAGGAAAAGATAACAATTCAACATGCATATATATGTATATTCCTTTTTTATTTTAATGAAAGGAAGCAAAGAACGAGTACGTAATATATACACATTTCAAAATATGATAATATATATTTAAGTCCATATGCCTTTCTTATCTTTTTGCTTGCTCTTTTTTGTATATTTGCATATATAGGCATATATCTCATATCCTAAATCTCAGTAGAAAAAGGACAAGTTTACAAAAGATAATTTACAGAGTTGTGTCCCTTTCACCATCATTTTTTATGTTTATATATATATATATATACACATATATATATATATATATATATATATATATATATATTATTAAAATCTTGCGACATTTCTGAGTTTTCGTATTTAAGAATTCTCTTAAAGTGGTCCGATATGCCTTCATAATTGACAAATGGAAAGAGCAAAAGATAAACCAAGCTTTATTGTATGCTGATGGACATAAACGATACTCGTTTTTTGCAATTCCTTGTGATGTTGATTTTTATCAGGGGAGCTGCTTGGATAGACGGGCTCTCACCTTGAACTCCCTGCTGCAGCTAACTTGCGTTTCAAATGCTTAACCGTTAACTTTAACCGACAGAAACGGTTGACAATTTTTTTCTGAATTTTAAATATATCAACCTTTTTTATTTTCTTTTTTTTTTATTGTTTTTCACTTCGTTGTCGCCGTTGTTGTCATTGGAACGGTTCACTTGTTTCGCGTCTTGGAATTTTTACCATTAAATTTGTTCATTTTTATTAATACGATATTGATATATCTCAATATCGTAACTTCTTCCCACATATAAAAACAAAATATAAAAATGATTAATTTTTCGTTCACTCCAGTCTCCAAATCTCCCACTTGATCCAGTGTTTAGTTTTCGTGGTCCGAATAACTTTCATGGCATCTAGATAAGCCATCAGCTACATGGTTCTCCTTTCCTCTCACGTAGTTATTTCCAAGTTGTGTTCTTGTAGACTGAGATACCAGTTCTGTAATCGTCTCTTTTTGTTCCTCATTCTGTTCAAGAAAACTATTGGATTATGATCGGTATGTACTTAGTGGGACTTTTTCCTGCTGTTGTATTAATTTCGAAATGTGATACTGCTAGCACAAGTGCTAATGTTTCTTTTTCTATTGTTGAATAGGCTTTTTGATATTTATTTAGTTGGAGAAATAACTGACGGGTCGAAACTGTCCGTTTTGGTCATATTGAGATAATATCGCACCGAATCTGTCTGTAGGCTAAACGGTTTCTCGAAGTCTGGTGCTAATAGTGCAGGTTCGTTACTCAACATGTCTTTTACCATCTCAAAAGATTCCTGACATTCCGGTGCCCATTGGAATATTATTCGTTGCTTTAAACTGTTTCTCAAGGGAATTGCTATCCGAGAAAAATTTCGATAGAATTTTCGATAATATCCTGCCATTCCTATGAATCTTCGGACCCCCTTTACGTTTCTTGGCCTTGGATACTCTCTTATGTTTTTTGTTTAACTTCGTTAGGACTAACGTGCCCATATCCTACGATGTGTCCCAAGTAATGCACTTCTGCTTTCCCAAATTCATTCGTCTCAAGAATGATAGTTTAGTTTGCATTCTCCAAGCGATTAAAAATTTGTCTTATGCTCTTCAAATATGCTTCACACGTTTTGTTATAGGTGATAATGTAATTTATATAAAAAAACAACATTGTGACGTTCAGTTTTCTGTAATCTGTTCAGAATCGAACAGATCCGTCTGGTGTATCCACCAATATGCAAGGAGACGCCCAGGGGCTTTGGCTGGGTTCGATTATTCTGTTTACTAACATATATTCGATTTCCCTACGTATTATCTCTCTTTTTCTGTGGTTCACTCGATATGGATGTCGTTTAATGGGTTGATCCTTGGTTAATTCGATGTCGTGAAATATGGCATTTTTCCTTCTAGGAAATATGAATAGGAACAGCCGAGAATATTCCTAGAAATTGCTTTATTTATTTATTATTTTCTTTTTTACATTTTCACCCCAAACAAGGCTTATTGCCACTTTGTTGTAGGAGGCTACTACCAGGGACATGACCATCAGGGGTACTGTGTAGGGAGTTGGGCAGCAAGATGTCGGTTCACGTTGCACTTGAACTTCTGCATGTCAGTACAGTTGGGGAATCAGGGACCCGGCAGGGAATTCCAAAGTCTAGCTGTCCTGGGGAAGAAACTACTGGAGTAGAAGGCTCTCTTACATCTAGGAATCTCTACGGTGAAGGGGCGGGATTTAGCTGCGTGTCGGGTTTGTCGGGGGTATTTACGTCGAGGGGGCACAAGCGCTTGCAGTTCGTCAGAGCATTCACCGTTAAAATACTTGTAGAAAAGGCAGAGGGATGCAACATTTCGTCGATGGGACAAAGGCTGAAGTTGAGATGACAGTTCAGGACCTATCAGATTGGCGGCTCACTTTTGAACCTTGTCTAGGAGCGAGAGACTAGTGGCAGATGCACCAGCCCAAATATGACAGCAATACTCCATACATGGGCGAATGGTAGCCTCATAGAGGTATAGCATACTTTCGGACGTTAGTTTCTTTCTAGCACGGTAAAGAGAACCTACCTTCTTGGCAGCGATCCTGGCGATACTCTCGGTGTAATTGTTCCAAATCACGTTTCCTGATAGCGTTAGGCCGAGGAGTTTAAAGAATGTACTTTACGATAAAGAGTCATTCGGCATTGCTATTGGTGGTAGAGAAGGTTTTTTGTAATTATTGAAGGAAACCAGTTTAGTCTTGGCAGCATTAAATGTGACCATCAATTTATGTCCCTATTCCACTAAAGATCGGAGGTCATCCTCTAGTGTTTCTGCCATTTCTTTCAATATGTTTCCATTTGTTTTCCTGTCGTGTCTGTTATAGAGTGTGGTGCCGTAAGCATATATACCCATCTCACAGGTAATTTTGTCAGGGAGGTCATTTATGAATATTAGGAATAACAGAGGTCCCAGGATAGACCCCTGAGGTACTCCCGCATTTATATCGTATTGTTTAGATGTACGACCGTCGAGGACAACCTCGATTTTTCTCTCATCTAAGAGGGATTTAATTATGTAATGTATTCTTCCATTGATACCATATGAGCTGATTTTCCTGAGAAGACCCTCATGCCATACCCTATCAAAAGCCTTAGATATATCTAGAGCTACTGCTCTACCCTCCCCCGCGTTGTCCAGTGACTGGTATATACGTTCTCAGATTACAGTATGGATCTCTGTTGAACGGGTTTGTCTAAATCCATATTGTTGGTCAGTCCGAAGTTTAGCATCAGTAAGGTGATGGACTAGAGCTTGGTTAATTATTGTCTCAAATAATTTGGCGAAAAGTGGGAGGCTAATGGGCCGATAATATGATGGTTCAGTTCTTTCGCCAGAATTATTGAAAACTGGTACTACATAAGCAGTTTTCCAGCAGGCAGGAAAGCAAGATTCATTGAGGCATTTGTAGTAGAGTTTGGAGAAAACTGGAACTACTTTGCCCATTATTTGCTACACTGTTGTAGATTTTCCAGAAGTCGCGATTTTCTTATTTCTGTGCTTCGATGCGTTTTTTGGTGGTTTAAGTAAATTCTCTCTTAGCTGTTGCTAGTTCTTTCTTACAGTTACTTCTGGCTTCTATATAGTTCTGTCTGTTTGAACTGGACTTCTGTCGGTTAAATCTGCGGTACGTATGCTGCCTTTGCGCGATGGTGGCTGCACAAGTAGACGTAAATCATTGAGGAGAGTGGGGCTTGCTATAAAATTTCCGTGTAGGAACATGTGCTTCAATTGCTGTTTTGAACCATTCAGTAGTCTCATTTGCGCACTGTTAAGCAGGAAGTGAAAGTATATTTTTCCATGTGGCGTCTCTGATGAGACTCCTGATGGCTTCCCAGTCAACTTTTTTTATATCTCGTTGTTTTGAGCAGTGGCTCTTCAGTTTTGGCTCTAAAGTTTAGGGCTATTCAACTATTAGAACTGCATGATCGGCGTTCCCAAGTGAGGTGTGGGTATTAGTGGCACAGTCATCGAGAAATGTGGTCACAAACTGATCTAGAAGTGATGCGTGTTATTCTTGTTGGTCTGGGAAACGGGTTTGGAAACGTAACTATCTGTGATAGGGAATGAGATATAGAGAAGTTATATGCAGTCATACCAGCTGCGTTTGTGTGAGTAGAAAATCCAAGTCAGTTGCTGTGGTGGACATTGAAGTCACCAAACATATGCACTTGTGCGCTAGTGTCGAGGGAAAGCCATGTATATATGTTGTCGGATACTTTGTTTAATAGGAAGAGCGGTAAAGTAAATAAAAGTAGCTAATGTTATGTTGCATGTTAAGTCTAAAGCACAAAAATGCTTAATCGCCAGTTCTAGTTTAGTTTTTCTAGTCAAGGGGAGGGTGTTCCGAATATATACTCCAAGTCCGTGCATATAGCTGTCAGAGTTCTTACGGAAGAGTGGGAGATATCCAGGCATGTTAAAGTAGTTAGAGGGGATGGAGGATTGTAGGCTAGTCTCATTTAGTGCTAAGGTACCCGGAGGTGTTTGTTAGGAGAAATGCTTCGACATCATTTAAATTAGTTCTAAGCCCACGTATGTTCGTAAATGCAAGCCCCAAAGGAGAAGGCAGGTTGTTTTTGTTTGGGTTTGGGCCTGGTTTTAGCGTATTTTTTTTATTGTACTCTCATTTCTTTTAAGAATTTCAGTTTAGGTAACGGATGCTGAACAAGTGGTTATGCAGAACATGCAACACAAGTGGTTATGCAGACATGCAACACAAGCAGACTTTCATTTGTCCTGCCATCTACTAGGACTGATTGTGGCCTCGGTATAGCCCACCGGGGATGAATGCAGGATCCCTTTCCATGCGCGACATGACACTACAAACAACCCGATATTATACCACTATTGATGCTACAGCCGCTCTAAGCGCTTCCAAAGAGTTAGGGATCCTGTATTACCAGTCGGGAACAACACCAAGAAACTGTCTATCCGGTACCCTCAACCCAATCTACTTGTACTGGCATTCAAGCACTCCCAAGTGCCCAGTTTAGTGGATGGGATGTATCGGGAGTGGGGAAAACTGCGTGCATTGCCCTAGTCAGGAAACAAAATCGACCATTAAAGGTCTGTCGACTCCCTGTGATTCGACCTCTACGCCTAGCTAATATGCAAAGAAGGAGTATGGAAGCCGGCCGATAGACAGTGCCTATCTTCTTTTTTTTATTCAATTTTCACCCCAAACAAGGCACAGTTCCACTTTGAAGCAGGGGCCTACTATCAGGGACTTAATTAGCGGAATCATTATGAAGGGAGATGAGTAGAAAGATGTTTGTTAACATTACACTTGAACTTCTGCATACCATTGCAGTCGGGAAAGCAGAATCCCGGAAGGGAGTTCCAAAGACCCGCAATTCTGGGGAAGAAACTATTGGAGTAAAAGGCTTTCTTGCACCTAGGGATCTCTACTGTAAGGGATGAGACTTAGTAGCTTGTCGGGTTTGTCGGGGGTAGTTACGTCGGGGAGGTACAAGTGTTTGCAGTTCGTGAGAACATTTACCATTGAAGTATTTGTAGAACAGGCAGAGGGATGCAACATCTCGTTGATGGGACAGAGGCTGAAGCCTAGATGACAGTTCAGGACCTATCAGGTTGGCGACTCTCTTTTGAAGCCTGTCCAGGAGCGAGAGACAAGAAGTAGATGCACCAGCCCAGATGTGACAACAGTACTCCATACATGGGCGAATGGTTGCCTTATAGAGGTATAGGATACTGTCAGGCGTAAGTAGTTTTCTAGCTCGGTAGAGGGAGCCAACCTTCCTTGCAGCAGCCTTGGCAATGCTCTCAATGTATCTATTCCAGTTCATATTCCCTGTAAACTTTAAGCAGTTTAGGTTTGCAGACCGGTAATTTGTTTGACCTCGGATAACTCATTTCGCTTCTTTTCTGATAGGTGGCCCAGTTTTTCTTCTAAGTTTGACATTATTTCGGAGTTGTATAATTTTATTGGGGTGTGCTTGATTAGAACGCTGTCATCCATCGGTGAGTCTTTGTTTCGAACTGTTTCTACTTGCCCCCCCCCACGTGAAATTCGAGCTCGTTTGTTCACTCCACATATTGCTTGATCCGAATTATATGGCATAATTGTATCTGATCCTGTCT
This sequence comes from Euprymna scolopes, assembly GCF_053919585.1. Lineage (NCBI taxonomy): Eukaryota > Metazoa > Mollusca > Cephalopoda > Sepiida > Sepiolidae > Euprymna > Euprymna scolopes. The sequence goes on from NC_136492.1 coordinate 34,367,620, forward strand.
GTTTGGGATATTCACTTTATAATGCAGGTAATCAACCTTCTCCGTTATTGTATAAGGGCCTTGGAATTCGGCGTCGAATAAGGACTTTCTAGTGGGTAGGAGAACCAGAACCGTTTCGCACATCGAATTGCCAGACCTCGCAATTTTTCTGGAAGTTTTTCGCACTTTTTCTGGGACTTGCTCAGGCGTCGCACTTTTTCTGGGACTTGCTCAGGTAGGTTTCTACCATCACTCTGGCATCGTTCAAGTTTTTCCGCGGGTCTTTGACATACTCCTTTACTGGTTGAAGTTACTTTCCTGGGTCATCCCATTGTTCTTTTGCCATTTTGAGAGGATTTCGCATTTCACTCCCATAGACTAGTTCAAATGGACTATATCCTAGCGATTCTTGAATTTAATCTCTAGCAGCAAAGAGTACAAAAGGTAATTCTTTGTCCCAATCAAACCGTCTCTGTGTGCAGTGAGCTCTCAGCATACTTTTTAATATTGCATGGAACGGTTCTAACGCGCCCTGGGACTGCGGGTGGTATGGACTTGATGTGTTATGTTTTATTCCTAGCTGTCCAGTCACTCTGTTAAACAGATTTGATGTGAAATTTGTGTTCCAGTCTGTTTTGATGGTGTCGGGTATTCCCATTTTTGAGAAATAATTTAGTAGAGCACCTACTATTTTCTTTGTGGATATTGTGCGCAATGGTAAAGCTTCGGGGAATCTGGAGCTCGCGCATAGTAATGTCAACAGATAATTGTGCCCTGCTTTCGTTTTTGGTAGAGAGCGCACGCAGTCTATTATCCCCCTTTCAAAAGTTTTTCCGTGATAGTTATTGGCTTAAGCGGTGCTGGTGGTATGTCTGGTCTAGGCTTTCCTGCCCTGGGACATTTCCTGCACGAGTTACAAAATTCCTTTGTACTAGCCCTCCTGCCCGCCCAATAAAAATGCCTGAGCAATTTTTAATAAATCTTGATTATACCGAGGTGTCCTGCCAAGGCCACTTCGTATGCCAATCGGAGCATTTCCTCACGATACTTTGTTGGCATGACTATTTAGTGGTACCGTTCCTCTCTTTCTCCTTTGCGCTTTGCCGCCTGATAGCTCCTTTTCAATATTCCATCTTCCATATTGATGCGTATCTTTTTCATCTGTCGCTTTACCCACTTGCTCATATAGCCTTTTCAATATTCCATCTTCCATATTGATGCGTATCTTTTTCATCTGTCGCTTTACCCACTTGCTCATATAGCTTTTTTAAGCTGTTGTCGCATCTCTGTGCTCTTTTCAGCTCCTCGCGTGGTCTATTTAGCAACGGAATCTTTTCATGCATATCTTGTTTCTTACTTCGCAGGTTATATGTATGCCCGTCTCCCGCATCTATCTGGCATAGTACAATATGAGCTGTGTTCTCTAGTAAAATGTCTATATTATTCATAAGGAGTGCCTTCACTGTTCCGACTGTTATTTTCTTATTTATTTTCCCTGTTAGGAGTTTCACTTCTTTAAAGACAATTCACATCGCGTTTCCTCCCACTCCTTGTATTGCTACGAAGCCTACCGTCCGACTGTGTGGTAACTTTTCCTCCAGGTTTAAGGATTGTTCCGCCGGTGTCCCTTAATATGGGCACGGAGGTGTTATTTCCTGTTCCATCTACAATCTTTCCGTTTTCTTATGGAGGGTTATTAAATCTTATCTTCATGCGTCGACGATACAACTCCTTGCGGTTTGGCCTCTCCTACTTTTTTCATCTCAGGTCCACGCCCTTACCTGCAGTTAATGGCTATATGCCCAGGATTTCCGAATCTATAGCATACAGTGCGGTTTGACTTCTTTGTCGGTGTCTTTACAGTTCGTTCTCTCAGATCGCTTGTCCGATCTGTTAAATTAGATCTATTTTTGCCTCGTTTACAGGTTATCTATTCTTCGGCTAATATTGCTAAGTTTCTACCAGATTTGATTTATTTTCATTTAGGCAAACCCGTATTTCCTCTAGTAACCAATTTAGTATCTCTCCCACCAATTCTAGCTGTTTTATTTCTTCGGCGTCTTCTTCTACTCTTTTCGTACTGAACCATTTGTTCATCAACCTTTCCTTCTCGTTAACAAACTCCTTGAACGACTGAACATCAGTCTTCTTTGTGCTCTAACTGTTGCCTGTACACGTCGGGTACAAGTTCGAAGCTCTGCAATATTGTTTTTTTAACTACACCCTAGTCTTTACTTTCTTCCGATGAAAGTGTGGTAAAGGCTTCATGTGCATTTCGGTACTAACCGTACTTGTTTTGTTAAGTCGAACACACACTGGTTCGGTTCTCGCACTCTTTTCGATAGATTAATTTCTCTTAGTCTTATCTCTTGCTCTAACTTGGCCTTCTCAAGTTCTAGCCTCGTCTGTAGCTTGTACTTTTTCTATTTGCTGCGCTGTTAGATTGATCATTTCGCCCGGCAGTCTGTTTTGTACCTCTGGATCGTAGATGTGCTCAGATATTATTCGCATTAGTTTTTCTTTTCTCATTGACTTTTTAGTTTCCAATTATAGCTTATCTCCGATCTCCAACAAGACACTTTTTCCCATCATTTATAACTTTTCCAGTGATGGCTCTATGAAAAAATATTCTATCCCGTCCATTTTCGTTGGATGTATCACAAGTTGATGCAATTAACGCCGGTAAGTTTTCTTTTTAACTTGGCTTTTGAGCACCCAATGTAATGAATAGTATCGCTGTCTATATGTTAAAAAAAAAAAATATTTTCTTTTCAAAGTTCCCTGTAAATTGTGTGAGTATAGTTTGCTTTTCCAAGTAAAATTAAGGAGCTTTTCATTTTTATTCATTCATTTAATAAAAATTCATTCCCCGGACGAGATTACCATGTGACGTGCCACTTCTGAGGTTAGCTTTTGTATAAATTAACTTAAAAAATATTTATCTCAAATTGCGTGGAAGGCCGCTATGGTGCTACGTGCCAGTCTGTATTTAATTGACTTCCTCTATAAAAAAAGCAGCAGTTTAAATGGGTATAACAGTTATCTGCCCTTCTCTGAATTAAACACGGCCTATAGGCGTGTGTGTTGTATAAAATAAATATCAGATGGAGAGATAGATTCATTTAACAACCGGCTGTCTGTCGTTGCAATAAATGGTAGGCCAGAAAAGTTTCAGCACATAGTTTTAACATGAAAAGATAATCACTTCAACACACACACACACACACACACACACATATATATATATATATATATATATATATATATATATATATATTCCTTTTTTATTTTAATGAACAGAATCAAAGAACGAATAAGTAATATATACAAATTTAACAAGATGATAATATATATATATATATTCATATATATTTATATATATATATATTAATATGTCTTTCTTATCTTTTCCTTGCTCTTTTTCGTACATATGCATGTATAGGAATATGTCTCATATAAAAAAAAAACTTTCAATAAAAAAGAACGACCAGTTTACAACAGAGATAATATACAGAGTGGTGTCCCTTTCACTATCATTTTCTTTTATATCTTATTACAATTACCACGAGAGGCCACTCCGGTTGATCTTCCGGTATATTTATTTTTGTTTGTTTTTCATTCTATCAGACGATATATATATATATATATATATATATATATATATATATATATATATATATATATTATTTAAATCTTGCGACATTTCTGAGTTTTCGTATTTAAGAGTTCTCTTAAAGTGGTCCGATATGCCTTCATAATTGACAAATGGAAAGAGCAAAAGATAAACCAAGCTTTATTGTATGCTGATGGACATAAACGATACTCGTTTTTTGCAATTCCTTGTGATGTTGATTTTTATCTGGGGAGCTGCTTGGATAGACGGGCTCTCACCTTGAACTCCCTGCTGCAACTAACTTGTATTTCAAATTCTAAAAGCGTAACTTTCTCCGAAAGAAACGTTTGATACATTTTTTCTGAATGTTAAATATATCAGCGTTTTTCTTTTCTTCTTTATTTATTGTTTGTCTATTCGCTGTCGCCGTCGTTGTCATAATAACGGTTCACTTGTTTCGCGTCTTGGGATTTTAAACATGTGTATATATATGCGTGGTATAGGTATATATGTCTGTATATATATATATATATATATATATATATATATATATATATATATATATGAAATAAAATGGAGGTGGAAGGACGAATACTCAACGTTTCCCCCGATTTATGCGGGCTTCTTCAAGAGGGATGGTCATTGACGAGAGAGTCGGAGAATTGGGGCTATATATAATGATGGGGGAGAGCAACGTGTTTTCCTTATGTAAATTAGATGTCATATATACATATATATACATTTTATGAGAGACAATAAATTAGAGTAAACTAGTGTGGTGGATTAAGTCTAAAAGTTAAAATATCGTATAGATTAAACAATTGTGTCTGGAAATATAGCGGTGATAGATTAAGTAAATAAAATGATACGAGATTACGAAGGAAGTTTTTTTTTTCATGACCTTGCAATACTCTCAACATTTTTTGGCAAATACAAAAAGAAAAGCACTATGAATTTACCATAACCGAAACCGAGACCATTCCCTAAATAGTCAGACACACAACAGACAATTAACATTACCAACTAATAAAAACAACGACACAATCTATAAGAACCTAAATAAGACAGCCATTCAAATAACAAAACTAAACTCTTTAACAATTAGGGATCTAACACGTAAAATTATGACTAATAGCAACATTAACACCAAAGCCGGAATATATTCCATACCCTGCCATGATTGTGGAAGATAATACGTAGGAGAAACTCAACGTAATTTAAATAAAAGAATAACAATGAACACAAAAGAGATGTAAAAAACAACAATACACTCAACGCCATCTTTTGTCACATCATGGAAAACGACCACCATTTTGATTTTAACAAAGCAACTTTCCTTAAACACATACATAACAGATCCACACGACGTTTAATTGAGTCAGCTATAATCTCCCATTCCAGCAATATAATTAAGCATGAAAAGTTTTTTTTCCACGTTGCTCCCTTTCTGTCGAAAATAATTTTTACAGAGAACAACTTAGACACCGGTTAAACGCGATATATATATATATATATATATATATATATATATATATATATATATATATATATATATATATATATATACACACAAATCGTAATTTCACTTAATTTTATTATTTTTATTTTACTGATTAACTGTATTTTATTTTATCATTATCTATTTTTAGACTCCATTTTATCACTTCCTATTCTTATTTTTAGACACAATCTTTTAAGTTACTACGCTAGTTTATCACAATTCTAATTATCTCGTCAATGACCATCCATCTTGAAGAAGCCCGCATAAATCGGGGGAAACCTTGAGTATTCCGGTCCTTCCACCTCCATTTTATTTCATATCGTCGGATTTAATCCATCTCAACAATCATATATATATATATATATATATATATATATATATATATATATATATATATATATATATATATATATATATAGCTGTACCCCCCAAATCACGCGTTGTCGTTGGGTAGTCTAGTTAATTCAACAAACACACGCACACACACACGCAAACACACGCAAACATACGCGCATACACGCACACCCACTCAAACACATACACACGAATACACACAAACAAACTAACGAAAACATACACACCAGACCCACACGCACGTACATATACACATAAAACACACACAAGCACTCACACACACAAACACCCGCACACAGACACACACGTACGCGGGCACACAGACGCATACGCAAACGAAAAGAAGCAAACACGAATAACATGCAATCACGCACATGCCCTAACAAACACTAGCGCACATAGTCAGGACTAAACAGTTTAAAGGTTTCCAAATAACACATATGGCGATTTTAATATATAAAATATAAATTGTAGACAGTTTGAATGCTTCTAAATCACACATAATTGGTTATGAGCACTGACCTCAGCTATAATAATCGTTTAATAATATTTTTTAGCGTCTAAATAAATAATGTTCGTCTTTTATAAAAGAAAGACGGAATGATGATTATCAGTACCGAGTTATCGAAAAAACGGTATGTACGATCTATGTGCGCAGAGAAAACTTTGCACGGTAGTCAGGAATAGACAGTGAGCGTCTCAACTATATTAATCGATTAATCCGTTCAGAAGGTGTGTATTGTATTTTCGAAAGCACAATGGAGCCAATATACGAATAGAAGTTTAAGTTTACTGTAGATGTGAACGTGTGTAGTTTTTTTTTTATTCTCCGGTAAAGTTCGTTGTGTGAAATGTGTATAAACAGAAAATATTATGTGTCTTTGTTGCAATAGTCTTAAGAACAGATATTGTGTTTCAGGCCTATTGCCAAGCCAAATAATGTTTCTTCAGGACGCCACGTTTTATTGTAAAACAGTTCATTTTTATATAGAAAAATAGAATTCTGTAATATGAGAGTATGCATTGCTCAGCCAATGAGAATTCTGGGAATTTGCGAACGTAGAAATTCTTATTTTTGGATCGGGAATGGAAAGATAATAGCGTGTCTCTGAGTATATGGGTCAGTAAAGAAGGTTAGATTGAAAGCATACTTATTATGTGTATATATCTTGTCGGTGTTGACTGGGGCGGTATGAGGACTATAGATATAGAGAGGGAAACTATCCCTTAGGTTGGCGATCGTGATGATGTTTCTGCTAGGATGCAATGTAGGATTTTAATAAATCCAATAAATGTGTCTAAAATGATGTTCGAAATTACATAAAACGGTGGATAATGCTTTAGACATAATAACTTTTTATGTGGCATCCGCTGTGTCAAACCTACTATAATTTGGTCCAAAGGGGAATTTCTGCGAGCAAAATAGTATATACAGGATATATAGATCTTAACTATTGAAATTGAGAGGAGATTATTGTTTCGTTAAAGTAAAAGATACCAAATTCGACTAATACTAAGACGATACCTAATCTCAGGTTATCACTTCTTATTCTATTCACATCGTAAGAAGATTGATCCACTTTTTCTTTGCTATTTATAATTATGTGCAACTTCGTATATGAAACGGTGTTTTTTACTCTAAAATCTAGATGCCTATATTACCCTTTAAAAAGCATATTTTGAAGAATGTCTGGGTGATAGATGAATAAAAAAAATAGTCAATCCATCTGAAAATATCATAACTACGTCTTTAGAAAATCGGACCGAATATGCATCAAATCCGAGTCAGACATGTTTTCGTCTTTATCTTCTTTCAAGCGTATCATACATTTTGACTGACATTGAATGAAGGTAGAAGCGAATGCAACTCAAATGTCAGATCCCGGGAGAAAGTCGAACTAGATTCGAGAATTTGCCTTTTTTCTGCCAATTGACTTTTGTCGGGAAACAAAAAGAAACAATAAAGTGAACCTTCTTATGTCGATATTACAATTGAATAATAACACAACCAGTAACATGATAATGCAAACTACAAAAACTTACTGAGGAAAATTTTATTTTTCAAATTTTAGCAATACATCAAAGAGAATTATGATATTAATTAAAGAAAAATGACATACTTATGTAATCATATTTGAAATATAAGCGTGATAAACTGACGAACAATATATTTTGAATTAACATGAGAAACAGTCTTGCGTATAAATATACTTCCGCATTTTTAAAATGAAATGCGTAAATAAAATCTTACTATTAAGTGATGTTACTTCTACCTTAATCGTGACAGACAAAAGAACGAATTTGATCGAGGAACAGCGTGAATTATATAAACGATTAGACGTATCTAAAGGATAGTATAAAAAATACACTAACGGCGTTAAGAAAACATGAAATTAAGAAAAATATTTTTACAAGTTATAATAAAACATATGAACATGTAGATTGTGGTATATTTCCAATCGTTGTTTTCATTGTTATGCAACGGAAAAGGCGCCCTTTTTTAAATGATGATCATTTTCAGGAATGGCTAGTGCTTAAAAGAATAGAGAGCAATTCGGCGCGTGCAGAAGCAACACGAAAATGTAAAAAAAATACCATGTTCATCAATTGAAATTAGCTGTTTGAAAATAATCGCTGTGTCCATCGATGTGTCTACTGGCGTGTTTATTTATCTGTATTTATATCTATCAGGCTATAGATGCAATGTTGGTCATTTTGTCGGGCCATCTCCCTACCTTTCCTTATATACACACACACACACACACATACATATATATATATATATACACGGATACACACACACATATATATATACATATATATATATAGTCAATAAAAATCATATTTTGTTAATAAAATCTCATAAAAAGGTCAGAGTCGAAGTTATTATGTAGTATCATATGCATTTTGAACTGCTCTTTTCCGATCCAACAATTAGATTTCAAAATAAAAAAAAGAAAAGTACAGAAATTCCAAACGAAATGTCTAAATAACCGTGTTCAAATTTATTGGCACGGTTTATTATTTTCATCTATTACCATTATAATTATTATTTTCATCTATTACCAGCATAATTACAACCAATTTCATGTTTGACATGGTTTCGTTATCTTTTTGTAGACATATTATGCTTATCTTATGTTACATTTTAAAATCTTCCTTTTTCAGATAAATTTTAGACAGCGTTTGCTTTGAATTAATTTAAATCAATTTATGTTCGTTATGGTTAAGACTAAGGAATGCAGCGAAGACCCCAGGAAGCGTATGATAGCTTGTCAAAGGGGAGGGCTACGATGAGATTTCTAAGAAGCTAAACTTTCTTAAATCCACCATTCGAGCCATCGTAAAGAAGTTCAAATCACAAGGTCACATTATGGATTTGGAAGGCGAGGAGAGAAAATGGTCACTCTCCGTGAGAGCAGAGCGAATAATACTTCGACGTGTCAACCAAAACTCGAGGACAACTGCTGAGGAAATTATTGAGGAACAGAGAAGCTCTCGAGTGAACGTGATCGACACACAGTAGAGTCTTAAACAGCGCTGGTTTGAAAGCATGTCTCACTTATTGAATATTGTGTATCTGAAAGCAAGGCTAGAATTCGCAAAGCGCCATATTGATAAAGATGATGCCTTCTGTAAACATGCTATATGGTCCGACGAAACGAAATTTGGGTTAATCGGCCATAATATTGTTTCTTCTCTTTACAGGAAATCTGGCGAAGCCTTCTTGCCTTAGAAAACCATACTAAGTGTGAAGCACGGCGGAAGCGGTTTTATGTTTTGGGGATGCTTTTCTGCCACTGGACCAGGACGACTTGTTAAGGTCAGCGTCATTATGAAAAAGGAGGAGTATGTTAAAATCCTGAATTAAAATCTGAAGGACTCTGCTAAAGAGCTGCCACGTAGTCGAGGTTGGTGTTTCATGCAAGATAATGACGCAAAGCATTCGGCTAATCTGACTAAGAAGTGCCCATCCTAGAACCCGGACCTCAATCCCATTGAAAAATTGTGGAGGAATTTAAAATTGAGTGTAATTGAGAAGAAACCTACGAATCTCGCTCATTTAGAGGATTATTGTCAGGAGGAATGAGATCAATTTACTGCTGAAGAATTCTACAAGTTAGTGGAAACTATAATAAACGACTAAAGCAAGTAATTAAGCCATAGAATTGCTCATTAGAATTACGGTGCCAATAAATTTGAACAAGTGATTTTTTTAAAATGTCGTTTGTAATTTCTTTATTATTCATTTCTTTTTTTTTAATTCGAGTGCTGCGTTGGAAAGATCACTTCAAAATATATATTATACTTTGTGATTTCCTTTGATTTAACTTTTTCTGGATGATTTTAAAGACAAAATGCGGTTTCTATTACACCGTGCCAATAAATATGAACATTATTGTATATATATATTTTTTGTGTTATTACTTATTTCTTTTTTTCTCATTTTCCTGAGACTCATTTCTTTTAAAACCAAGTTTATGTATCATTTGTAGCAAGATATAATATACAAAAACAATTTTATGAGTGAGCAGTTAAAACAATAGTCATGGAACCTCGAAAGTGTTTCTGAAAGATATGAAATTAGAAGGCATCAAAAGCGTTACAAAACCGAGTGTCTACCCTCACAGAAGATAAACTGTGTTTCCAAAAAGTTATTTTCCATAGGTTTGCCAGTTTGACTAATTTCGAGATCACAAGTAAGTAATTGTTGTCACTCCTTTTTAGAACTAAATAGAATCAACATGAATACCACTGGTTTCAGAGATTAAATGGAAACATTCATACTATGTTTAACCGCATGCTACGAACACGTTCCTCTCATACCACTTTAGTGGCTTCTGTATTCTTTATTATAAATGCATATTTTACACACTATTTGTGGTGTCTTTCATTTGTAACCCCTAGCACGGTCTACAACAACTGGTGACGAGGACGATTCAAGAACTTTTCGGATCAATCTACAATAATTGCTTACAACAACTGAATGGCGAACATTCGGCCAACAAATTCACTGTAAAAAAACAGCGATTTCAAAACATTTGACGACCAAAAGGGTTCAAGAAAAAAGAACACACGCGGATATTCGGAATAATTTTTCCTACACTCGGGGGAAATTCAATTCTCCAAAACTATTTATTTTTCAAAAGGCCGGTGATGAACAGAAAAAAACTACTGGTCGATGTTGGGGAAAAACCAATATTCGAGTGTAAAAATTCACAAATACGGGAAAAAGAACACTTCGAAAAAAGGACAAACATTCTTGCCGAAAGAAGTATCTTACAAAGACTGCGTCAAAAAGCATTATTTTTCCGTTAAAATGTTACTAAAACGTAAACTACGAGCTGTAACAGAACTCATAAGACGAATTGCCTGGAGAATTATTAGTACTGAATAAACGAGACCAAGTTTTCAGTAAGTACAAAAAACTTTGTCGTTTTAAAAAGCATGTCTTGCTAATACGTCCTATGGTTACAAAAATCTCCTGCAAAAGTAAATGATATATTTTATTTTATTGGCTAAAGCGAGTATTCACACAAAATAAAAAAAATACGTCGGATTTTTATCAGATTAAAATAAACTTTTCCCTGGTCGACGGGACTGCACGTCAAAGAAGAAGAAAAGCACGACAAACAAAGTGTTAACGAGTAAAATTCATTTTTCCGCAGAGAAATCGAAAATAATAGCCAATATAAAATAAATGCTATAAACTTTCTTTCAGAGATAAATAAACTTTTCTTTTTAAGGAAAAAAGAGGAAAATGTGTAGGATCAACAAGGCATTGAACCTAATACTTACACGTTACGACTATTGAAAAATGACAAAAGAAATCTACTGCTTTCTGTATGTATGAACTATTTTCTTAGACAAATTGCCTCACTAGGAAATAAATATATGAACGAAATATTCGTTAAATAACCAGGTGTGAATTTTGTAGAAATTTGGTATTGTAAGAAAATTAAATCAACGAATTGTGTTCTTCTGAAAAAATCATTTTGTCATTAATAATTTCACTCCGTTTAACGAAAATGGACGATTTTTTAAAACAAATTTTGGAAATGATGTAATTCACACTAAAGCTAACATTTAGAACTTGAAAAATGTTCCGAGAAGAGCATTTGCCAATACAGAAACAAAACGAAGACAAACAGTAAAATTTAATAAAATATCTCGAAAAAAAAAAACGAGAAAGAGAATAGAAAGAAAAGAACGAACAAATATTGGAAAAGCAGTTAAGTTCAATGAAGTTATTCGAGGAAAAACAGGAAAGAGAATGGAAAGAAATGAACAAACAGTTGAATTAAAAAAATACATTTAGAGCAACAAAACTAGTCAGATAAAGAAAATGGATTTGATAACGCAATTTTTAGTGAATAAGTACAGCGGAGAAGAGGCCAGCACGGCTATTTTTCCCAAAATACTATCTGGTCAGCTATTGATACATTTCACTATGCTCCCGAGGAGGGCCTTAAGTTTGAGGCATATTACAGAAGATTTGAATATTTCTTTAATTGCTACAGAAGTTAGCCACATCCGAACATAACAAATTCGTGGACTCTATTTTACCAATAAAAACCAACGAATTGTTGTTTGACAAGGCAGTCCAACTATTAATGGAGTTATACGTCAGGACTATACAACTTTTGCGTTTACAGTTAATAAACACTGTGACGATTTCAAATGTTTTCATTAACGGCGGGCAATTTCAAATGCTTAATATTCACACACGGTTCGATAGCCACAAAAGACGCCGATATAAGAGGTCGTGCTCTAAATAAATTGGAATTAGAACCTGATTTGACGCTTCAGAATCTGGCTGAAGATTGTCAGCGGTTCCTGGCAATGAAGCAACGTTCCCAAAACATAGAGGAAACAGGTATCGCGCACATTACAAAAATACGCTTCAAAAACAAAGAACACCCGCCCACCAGCAATTACCAACGAAGAGGCAAAAAGAATCCTTCACAAAATTATGAGGATATACAAATTCATAGGACACCGTGTAGGAAATGTGGAGGGCCTCATACATGTCAATACCAAAGGGAAATGACATGTGACCTATGCAAGCGAGCAGGGCAGAAACCCTCATATTGAAGACCTAAAGTAAGAAAAAGGAGCTACGTAAAAACTGCGAAAATTGACCCTTCACCAACAGAGAATATAAGAAAATATCTTACGGTGAGAATCAGAAATAAAGAAGTAAAACTGCAGCTCGATTCAGGGTCAGAATTTATCAATTATACATTTTCACACGTGGAAGCGAATAGGAAAGCTCAGGAGTACAAAGACAAAAAAAGTCGCAAGATCGGTAACTGGTGAGAAATAACCTGTTAATGCGTCACTAAAAAGAACGACAAAAAAGCTAAAAGTTCTCGTTCTAAGGAAACGAACTTATTGGGGACCGATTGGATTCAGAAATTTGAGTTATGGGACTCGGCAATAAATGAGTTTTGTCACAAAGTCGAAAACCTAACGGCTGAAGACGACAATCTCAAAAAGGATCTCAAAAAAATTTTCCCAAGTGTTTTCTCCGAACACCTTGGGTTTAGCACACAAATAAAGGCGAGATTCTAATTGCTGCACGCAGCTAAAACAATATTCAAAAAGCAATGAAGCGTAACGTTCGCTTCGAGGGAACATATTGAAAAGGAATTGGAAATACTAGTTAACCCTTATCAACTATAGTGAGTGGGCAGTACCCACCGTATACGTAAAGTAATCTAAAAAGATTAGGGTATGCGCGGACTTCTCGACCGGATTGAATGCGGCGCTCAAGGACCATCACTACCCGCTATCAAACCCAGGCGAAGTATTCGCTAAGTTAAATGGCGGAAAATATTTTTCCAAAATAGACTTAAGCGAGGCGTCCCTACATATATCAGTGGAGGAAGATAGCTCGAAACTTTTGTGTATCTCAACGCACAAAGGGCTTTATGAATTCAATAGGTTAGCATTTGGTATAAAAGTAGCACTTTCAATTTTCCAATACATAATGGCTAAGCAGTTCGGATTTCGCAATAGGCTCTCTGGACGATATTCTTATACGTAGTCCAATCGTTAAACAACATAGAGATCATGTATTTCAAGTATTTGACAGAATAAAAGAATACGGCTTCACATTGAAGGAAGCAAAATGCGAATTGTTTTGGAAAGAATCCCATACATAGGTAATATAATAGATAAGGACGGGAGGAAACCCGATCTAGACAGGTCAATAGCTATAAACCAGAATATGCCAGAACCTTATAATGCAAATAAATATATGTATAAACACTGCAGATTTTTTTAGGGTTCGCAAACTATTATCAAACGTTCATAAAAATCATGCATGAATTGCGTGCGCCATTGAATATACTATTAAAAAGGATAAAAACTGGGCTGACCGCCTGAGTGCCAGGCAGCGTTTAAGAATTTAAAAGAGGTATTAACGGAAGATTTATTCCTGACCCATTTCAACCCGGAATATTATTGATTATTGTCGCAACTGACGCAAGTTCTTATGGGATCAGGGAATGCATTCTACACAAGATTCCTGATGGGTCCACTAAGCAGATCACCAATGCGTCAGGAAATTTACTTCCTGCCGAGGAGAATCACTCCCACATCGAAAAGGATGCACTTGGGGTCATATTCGGCATTAGAACATTCCATCGATTTTTACATAAATTGAAATTGCAAACTGACCATATTTGGCTCTAAAAAGGTCTGCCAACTTACACAGCCCACAGATTGCAAAGACGAGGGACCATTCTACGTAATTACGATTTCAGTATGGAATTTCTTACATCTGCGATGTTAAGGCATGCAGACGGATTGTCGCGATTAGTCCCGAAATCAAGGGAACCGCTGGACGATACAGTAATGGCGTTACTACAAAGTGAAAAGGACTGTACATAAATACTATTTAATACGATGAAGGAACTACCAGTCACTTTGGAATATATAATAAGGGAGGCTGAAGAAGATAGTTCTCATCAATAAACGAAACAAAAAATTCAATCGGATGAATCGGATGTGGAAGCTTATTCTATGTGCAATGAGGTATTGTTGTACCGAGAAAGAGTAGTAATCCCAGCTACACTACAAAAGAAAATTCTAAAGGATCTCCATACGGGGCGCCCTGGGGCTACACGAATAAAGAGCCTCATGAGGTCTTACGCTTACTGGAAGAGTATTGACACTGATTTAGAAGACACGGTAAAGTCGTGTAAGGGATGCGCATTGGCTGCAAAAGCGCCCCTGGCCTAAAACGGACCACCCAGGGCAAAGGATACATGTAGATTACGCAGGCCTACTTGATAGCACCTATTATTTAATTGTGGTAGACAGTTTTCCAAAATGGCCTGAGGTATTTCGATGTTAAAGTCCAGCGACGGATTTTGCAATCTGTGCTCTTCACGAATTGTACACTAGGTTTGGTGTGGTTGATTCTCTAGCATCAGACAATGACACACAATTCACTTCAGCAGATTTTAAAAGTTTCTGCGAGTATTTCCAGGTTAATAACATAACGCCGCCAACCTATCATCCCCGATCTAACAATCAGGCAGAGAGGTTTGTAGACAAGCTAAAAGGAGCCATGAATAAGTCTAAAGGAACGCCCTCACAAAAGGCGCTACAACAGTTTGTACAAGTTTACCGAATTACGCCAAATAAATACACCCCATCGAAGATGTCGCCGGCAGAGTTAATGTTCGCGAGAAAAAATTAGGCCGGTCTTCGAGAAACTTTTGCCAAAACAGATGAAATCGCCAAATACAATATTTCCTAAAAAGAGGCATTTACCTGGTGGAAAAGTTATTTTTCAAGGTACACAAAAATAACAGTACGATGTGGGAACGAGGGAAGGTCCAGAAAAGGATCGGAAGAATGGTATACCTTATCCAAGGTCCAAGATTTATTCACAAGAAATATTTAAACTAAATTCGGAAACATAACACAAATGACGAACAACAACCTCTTGCTGAACAACAAGAGGTAATGGACTAGATATAAGCCATATTCGACTTGGTAACACCACAAGCAGCCGAACAACGCCGGTCCTCCAGAAAAGGGAAAGTGACCGACCCGATAGAGATCAGCCCCAGGAAAAAAAACTATACGATAATCCCAGGGGAATCAAACTCCGGGAGGGGGCGTTGTGGGGTACAAATCACACCTATTTTAGAACTAAGTGGAAACAAAAAACAGTCCTATGAATACTACTGGTTTCAGAGACTAAGTTGAAACATTCATACCATGCTTAACTGCATACTACGAACACGTTCCTCTCATACACCTTTAGTTACCCCTGTATTCTTTATGATAAATACATATTATATTTTATACACTTTACACTTCTTGTGGTTTCTTTAATTTGGGGCAACTAGCACGGTTCTACAACAGTAATAATACTTATAAATCTAATGCGTTCGTTTTAAAAAAATCATCGATCTAAAATCACCATATATTTTTTAATAATAATTTTCCGATTAATTTTCTATTATTATTGGAATTTGTACAAATTTTGACATAAACTAGAATATATATTACATAACCAGCCATACAATAAATCCCAAACTGATGCAAGTATTCTTAATCCGTCGATACCTAGTTCCCAACGATAACAAACACACCATTATCTGTTATAAAAAAACTGCAGACAACGAGTCTCGTAATCAAAAACAACATTTCGCAGACAAATAACTTGTTAGAAAAAAACTATATAGTTTACAAATTTAATTGCCCATTAGGAAAGGGTGTCTCTATTACTACTAAGTGCATCAGCTATATTACAAACACGCTGCCGTGAAGATTAACTCCTCACGTCTCCGACTCCTATTCAATATCGCAACATTTGGGAAAACATGGCTACCATCTTTTTGTATTCCGAATAATCAAGGTTGAGAATACTAAGTTCTTGCAAAGTGAAAATAAAATACTTGAAACATTATATATGAAGACAAGGAAGCCTCAGATGTTAATTTCGAATGTAGTCAAAATATTCTGAAATGCCCAGGGTAGTAAATTTCGAATTTTAAATGTGGATCAAAAAATAATCCGCCCACCCAACTTGTAATTAGCCACCATATAAGCATTAGAAATATATATATATATGTATATATATATATATATATATAATTAAAAACATAGTTTTATATTGAGCACTGTTGAAGTAAATACTTAAAGTTTACGCATAAAATAATACTTTCGTATATTAATTTATGTGATTAAATTAACTTTTTTTTCTATATTTTTAAACCAGGTTATTGCTTCGGCAGTATTTGCTCACTGGTTTTATTCTTATGCGTAAAACTAAAGTATAAAAAAATCACTGATAAGCACAAAGAAGGAAAAGGGTATGGGATAATATCAAGGAAACTTACTCCACCACTTAGTACAATTGGAAACGTTATTAGAAAGCTGGTGAAGCTGGTGAAAATCTTCAAAGGTGTGGTTGGCCAAGGAAATTTAACGAAAAAAATCAAGGTGGGTAAGCAAAAAGGTACTACAAAACCTTTTCTTATTCGTGGTGAAATTCATACGGATCTCAGAGAAGTTGGGAGTATTGTGAGCAAGGATACAATCAGTAGAGTTCTTAATCGTGCAGGTTTTGTATCAAGGTCCCCAAGAAAAGTTCCATCATTGAAGCTTAAACATGTCAGGTCTCGTTGTAATTATGTTAAAACATATGGGAAACAACCCCCAATAATTTTGGAATAAGGTAATCTGGTCAGACGAAACGAAAATCGAAGAAACACAGCAACACATGTATAGCGTAAAAATGGAACGGCCTATAACAAAAAGAATACCATATTTCCGGTAAAGTTTGGCAGTGGTTCGATTATAGTATGGGGATATTTTCTATCCAAAGCTAATGGTGAACTAGAAATCATCAATAGTAGAATGAATGGACGTATGTACAGGGAGATTTTGGAGAAAAACCTCCAGTAATCTGCTGATTTGTTCGGACATTATTATTATTAGCAAGTTCGTGTTTCAGCCGGACAATGATCCCAAGCATACTGCCAAACGTACACAAGAATGGCTTAGATATAACGGAATTGACGTCCTTATTTGACCCAGTCAGTCACCAGACCTGAAGTCAATTGAAAATTTGAGGAAAATATTGAAGCTCAATGTTCACAAGAGTGATCAACAAAATATTCAACAACTAGAACAGTTCTACATAAAGAATGGCGCAAAATACCTGCATATCTTTGCAGAAGAAAAACAAGTGTGAAACTATAGAAAGCGATTGGAAGTTGTTTAACGCAATAAAGTCTATGCAACCAAATATTAAATAAATGTATCCAATACGTTTGCGTTAGTTGATTTATATTTTTCCTTTAATATAAACTTTCTAAACTTTAATTTTGAAATTATTACCCCAAATATTACTTAGAATAGAAATAGAAATATAATGACCAAATTTTAGGTAAAATTTTGAACCCTAATTAAAGTTATGAAGAAAATGTAATGTATCCAATGCTTTTGTGTGGCACTGCATATATACAAGCAACAGAGAAATGGTACGTTGTATCTATATGGCTGTATATGTGATTTTATTTGCAGCAAACTCAAAAACAATCAGGCCGATTTTTATAAGATTTCATACAAATGCATTTTATGTACCTGGCAATGTTCTCATATAGGTTTGATTGTGAGATTTTCTCTATAAACATCGATAATAGAACAATCTGATAAAAAAGGGACAGGGGAGTTTGACTAACGTTAACACCTAATGTGCATGTGAGAAGTGTTGTTACCACACAAGCTGAAAGGCATAGCATATACAATCAACATGACTTTCCTTTATTTGACAGGAACGCATTCGAAATCTTTCTATTTAAGCGAAATTGGTCCATGATACTTGACTTTTTGATTTTAACATTTAATTTAAGCCATTATTTCAGCCCAAGCAGAAAGGTCAGCCATATAAAATTAACAGTCTTATTTGATATGAAAGAGGTGCGTTTGAAATTAATATTTTTGTTTAGAGCACGCGTGATAAGCTATTTTTTTCATTTTAAACTTTAATTCAAGCCATTATATATAAAAAATAATTTTAGAAAATCTATAATATGTTCTCTACAATGCAACTAAGACTATAATGTATTGTGAAATAAGTCACTGCAAGAAGGAATGTAGACTTTCTCCTGGGGAATCTCGATGAGTTTCCAACTAGAGCAGGATATAAATCGATTTTTTTTAATGACAGTTAAACCGATTTTGATAACAATAAAACATATGGGAATGTGGTCATCATTCAATCCCAGACAACGTTAGGTCTTCTTGCTAGTATATATATATATATATATATATATATATATATGTATATATATATATATGTGTGTGTGTGTGTGTGAGAGAGTCTGTGTGTATGTGTGTGTATATATATTTGGTAAAACTGGTAATTAGTAAAAACCTGTAAAGAGTGCTCAATACTATTGCAGCGCAAATATGTGTTTTATTTTTTATGGCCGTTTTATCTGTTTGGTTACATATGTTTCGGGTGTTGGACCATGTTTACGATCCAACAGCCTCGTCAGACCTTGCAGAAATGCTTGTTACTATTTGGAATAAGTAACTGAACAAGCAAAAAGCAGTCAAAATTAAAAACCTAAAAATTGAAACTTCCCCTCCTCTCCTTACTCCCCTCTCTTTTTTCTTTACCCACCTCTCTTCTCACCCTCCCTATATCCATATATATCCACACACGCCTACCTGAATCTGCTACCCCACACACACAATATAATCTAATGTATTTAAACCTTCAAAACTGAAATACTGTCGATACTTATCTTTCTCCCCTTATTATCTCCTACGCCCCTCTTTTTGCCTCGTACTTCTTCTAAAACACTTCTTCCAAATACTAACAACTATTTCTGCAAGGTCAGACGAGGCTGTTGGATCTTAAACATTGGCCAACATCCGAAACATATGTAACCAAACAGATAAAACGGTAATAAAAAATAAAACATATATATATATATATATATATATATATATATATATATATATATATACAGAGATATTAAAACTATACACCTAGATTGCATTCAAAACTTGCGCATGAGAGTTGATTAGGCGTTTTTCATTGATTAATAAATTAGAAATTTCATTAAGAAAACACGTCGCACAAAAAATGATATTCTTTTGATTTTCAAAATGTTTATTTTCTTTTATATTTTTTGGTTCATTCCGTTTCTCATTT
>NC_136492.1:34392263-34399763 GCF_053919585.1 Euprymna scolopes
GCCTTTGATGTGTTGCCGTAGATGGTCGTGTCATCAGCATAGATGTCAACGAATGATTTAAGTATGGGTTTAGGGAGGTCATTGATGTAGATCAGGAAGAGAATTGGGCCAATGATTGATCCCTGAGGGACTCCAGCATTTATATTGCAGGCCTCCGATTTTTGTCCATCTACCACTACTCTTATGAGCCTATCGGAGAGAAATGATTTAATGATTGAGAAAACATTAGCTGGAATTCTTGTGAAGTAGACACTTATGCCATACCTTGTCGAAGGCCTTTGATATGTGAAGAGCAATTGCCCTAGAAAAGTAGCCTTTGTCAAGAGATTCATTAATCCTGTGGGATAGAACCGTCAGCACATCTGAGGTAGATCTTGCAGAGCGGAAATCATATTGTGTGTCACTAAGAAGGTTATTTCTGCTGAGGTGGTTGACTATTTCTCTATTTAATATGGATTCCAGCAACTTACTCATAACACACAGGAGACCTATTAGTCTGGACTGAGAGGGAGATGATTTATCACCTGAATTCTTAAATACAGGGCAAACTGATGAGGTCTTCCAGGGAGTCGGAAAGCACTTCTCCTTAAGGCAGCGCTTAAATAGTTTCGTAAGTATGGGAGCAAGTTCTGGTTGAAGCTTTTTTAACACTATAATTGGGATGCCATCAGGGCCAGTTGCTTTACTGGAATCTAGGTTCTTGATTAGCTTGGCGACCTCATGCACGGATATTTGTATGTTACCTAGCTTGTTCTGTGTTATAGGAGGAAATATGGGGAGTTCATGGCCTTCGTCGCACAGGGTAGAATTAGCTGCAAAGTTATTTGCAAATAGTTTGGTCTTGTCTGACGTTGACGAGATGACCTCTGGTCCATTGATAATGGTTGGGGTAGAACGCACACTACTGTTCAGGATCCTATTTGTTATTTGGATTTAACAGACTGGGCATATAGCGGTCTTGCATTTTTATTACTCTTTTACAGTGGTTGATGGCAGTCCTGAAAGCAGCTTTAGTCTCAGTGCATCTATTACGTTGGTAGCTATGGAAAAAGTGATTTCTGTGCGCGATTGCAGCAGCACATTCTGGGGAGAACCATGGCTGGCTGTTAGGTTATTGTTGGAATTTTTTAGATGGTATGAATTGATCTATGCCTACAATAAACCATTCGGTGAGATCTGATACTATAGAGGACACTTCCTTTTTAAACATGGAGTGCAGATGTAAATCAGATATGAATGTACAGAAGTTATCCAAGTCAGCCATAGAGTATCGGTATACAGTGCGGTGGAGGGGTACGTCTGGGGGCTTCTTACATTTCGTTTTTATCTTAACTGATACGCCGGAGTGGTCGGAGGATCCTAGAGGAGAATGAACGGAACATGAACATAGCTCAGGGGAAGTTGAGAGAAAAAGGTTTAAGAGGCTTGCATATTGACCCGGTGTATCGGGCACACGGGTGGGTTCGCGAACAATCTGAGTGAGGTCATAAGCAATGGCAAAATCATGACAATGCCTCCCCTCATCATCTTTCTTATTTGAATGCGTCAGCCATTCCACGTTATGGACGTTGAAACCACCACAGATGTGGATGTTAGCCGACGGATGTGAAGACAGAATGTGGTCTATTTTCTCAGATATGCTCTTAAAGATAGTAACTCCGCTGTTGTGGGGCCTATAAAGGGCACATATAAATGCAGTGATGTTAGCAAGTGCACCCCTGAAGCACATACAGGGTAAATTAGGATCTTCTCTAGAGATATCCCTGCCACACGGGAAGCCATCCTTAATGTAGGCGCATATTCCATGCCCATGGTCTTGGGTGTCAGATTTAGCTGTTAAATTAGAGTATCCGTTAATTATGAACTCATCTGATGTTGGAGAAGGAGACCTGGTAGTAGGGGTCTACGTTGGAAGATGAGGTTCTAGGTTTAATCGAGTTTTTATTCTGGAGATATTTCATGTTGAGGTTTGGTATTTGTGGAATAGGTCGGCATACTTGGTTAGAGCAGTACAGAGAGGAAAAGTAAGAGAGAAAAAGACAGGATTTTTTTTGTAGCACACGAAAAGGTAAAGCCGTAACAATTATCCACTTGTATGGCATCGAGAGGCCCCACCAGGGACTACTGCATGGTCCAGATCCACTCACCAAATTGCAATACAGCCGTCCCAGTACTTTGCGCCTGCTGATAGGACAGCCTCCTTAGTGGTTATCCAAGGTTCGAGCCCCTGACTATCAGGCGGATAACGTCAGCCCAGACAAAACGTTTACCTCCAGCACCCTTACTAGTGACATAGCCACAAGGACAGACAGAGACAGAAAAATTACCGACATCTCAGACTACTGGTCACCAAGTACTACGGACCTTTAAGCAGCTTTTTCTTCACCCTTTGTCAGAAAAATCACTCATTGAATGAGGACTGAATGACAAAATAGGAGAAGCGAGAGTTACTGGAGCTGCCGATGACACATCCACTGTATTATCTACTCTCCATTTAAAAAAAAGTGGGGGAGGAGGGGAATGGGTAAGTGACTTATTTATATCTAAGTAGTAAGTCCGGTGCTAAGTTAACAATTCAGGACACTTTTGATGATAATCTCCCCTCTCATATTAACGGGTGGAAGTTTGTCATTATCTATCGAGTTTGAATCATTAGAGTTTCACCTTATAATTAATTAAAATCCAATAATTAACCATTATCAATTTGTAAAGTCGGCTTAATATTAATTTACATTCGAGTTTAGATAATTATTTAAGGTTTTACTTTACGAGGTTCGTTTTCATGAGTAACTGTTTCTTTTCACTTTA
The DNA here is from genome assembly GCF_053919585.1 of Euprymna scolopes. Lineage (NCBI taxonomy): Eukaryota > Metazoa > Mollusca > Cephalopoda > Sepiida > Sepiolidae > Euprymna > Euprymna scolopes. The sequence continues at coordinate 34,395,072 of NC_136492.1, forward strand.
TTATATTTCGAATATACTTGAACATAAGGCTACCTATATTAGATGATTTGATTGGAAAGGAAGCAAGCATTTTCAATATAGGCAATCTTGCAGTAATAGTATATATTAAGTATACTACTTAAATAAAGTCCTAAGTTTATCTACTCTAATAGAGAATTTCCGGCATTTTTTTTCGTTAGTTGCCGGAATTTGTTTTGTTTTTATCGTTTACTTTGTAGCATGCGGGGGGGGAAGACGGATAAGACAGGAGATACAGACAAAATACATAAATAAAACACGACAAACAAGTTTAAAAGCAAGGTAACATAAAAACATTTAGGATTAGTTAAAAAAATACTTAACGTTTTTGCACTAGAGTCCCGTCCACCGTCTTTTTGTCAACTGGTAGCTGGCATATCATGTATATCAGAGCAAAAGAAGATTTCTATTTCTGGATAACTTGGTCGAGTGCCTATCTATTTATATATAACTTTTTTTTATAAAGTCCTAAATTTATCTACTCAAATAGAGAATTTCCGGCATTTTTTTTCGTTAGTTGCCGGCATTTTGTTTGTTTTTATCGTTTACTTTGTGGCATGGGGGTGACGAATAAGACAGGAGAATACAGACAAAATAAATAAATAAAACACGACAAAAAAAAAAAACAAGGTAACATAAAAACATTTAGGATTTGTTAAAAAAAAATACTTAACGTTTTTCCACCGTTTTTTTTTGTCAACTGGTAGCTGGCATATCATGTCTTTCTAGAGCGAAAGAAGATTTCTATTTCCGGATAACTTGGTCGAGTGCATATCTATTTATAGAATACAAGTCGTTACGTTCGGATGTGTAAAATATTTAATTTACACTTTTTTAAAAAAATTTTTTTAGAGTGGTTCTATGACACGTTTGTCTCACCATACCTCTACCTTGCCATCCTCACTTGGTCTCACTCCATTAGGCACCTCCCCAAACCACTTTCCAGCACACTTCACCCCAACCTTCTTACACACCTCCCAATATATTCGGAGTCCCATGCGATCGTGCCTTTTGCGGTACTCTCTCTAGGCCAATCCACTACACCCTGCTGCGAGGTACGCAATTGACTCTGAGATCTTACCACAAATCCGGCATTCTGCAGCTACTTCCTCTTCTAGAACACCTTTTTGGACAATCCTGTTCTTAATGACTGCTCTTGTGCTGCACAAACAAAAGCTTCAGTACTCTTAGCCAGATACGCAGTTCAAAGCCATTGGCATGATTTTTCATCAGCCACTTCTGCTAAATCCTGGAAGAACCTTCCGTGCATTTTCTTCCTTACCAGTTCTTCTTCCCTTTTTCTATCCATACGTTTCACATAATCGGCCTTGGTCTCACATATCTCCACTTCATTGGAACAACGTTAAGCATCCACTCCTTAGTTCTAACCACGTGCTCCTTCAACAACGATATCTCCTCGGTTCTAACACAATCTTTTACACTTTTTAATTCTCTTCCACCATCTTTACTCTTTTGATACAGCCTTGCTACGCTACTTCGAATGTGAAATATACCAAACGTTGCTTAAACTGTTTCTTGTTTTGATAGCTATAGCAAGAAACTCCTTGTCAGACCATTCTAAAAACTGTACTCTAAACACCGATTGCCCATGCATTCACTGCTTTCATTAGGTGTCCTCCATTCAATGTTCACTTACCAATTAGATTCACTCTGCTAAAATACTCGTTTTTGACTTTCTCCTTCTATTTCTCTGTTCATGATGCCTACACTCTCCAAAAATCCCAAATACTTAAAGCCTGTATCTTCTATTGCTTTCATGATTTCCCCATTTGTCAGCACTATCCCAATCGAATGAACCTAATAATAATAATAATAATAATAATAATAATAATAATAATAATAATAATAATAATAATAATGATAATAATATGTTTATATGTGTGCATTTTTGTCGTCGTTATGATTGTCGAGGATAATTGGCGTTTGTAACAGTTTGCCGTTTGAATTTATACCAAGGACAGAAACAGGGATTCCTCGACAAGTATATCGTATGTGTTCGTTTTGCTTATATTTATTTCCATATATATATATATATATATATATATATATATATATATATATATATATATATATATATGATTACCTGTGTGCATGGTAATCGTGATCGTTGAGAATACTTAATCTGTGTATCGGTTGTGGGTTAAAAATGAGACCCGAGTTTGTATCTCGATAAAAATACTGGTTCGTTGCAAGCATAAATACAACCCCGTTGTAAGGACATGCCGGTACAGAGGTCTAGCGGATATAACCGAGTTCTACGGGCAAGTGCAGCGTTCTTTAGCCTTAATTGGCAGTCATTAAGAGATGGTGTCACGATAAAAATACCGAGGGAAAGGCCTCCACAAATACAACTAATCTAATGATGAATACGGATAAAATAAATAGAATATGTGGAGGACTGCACCTTTCGTGCAGCACCCCGATTTCTCCCGTTACGAACTCCAAACAGGCAGCACTTCTGTCACTGGTGTATCGAATTTGCCGAAAACAAGAAATTCAATTATTACACTGGTAGGAAATCGGCGAAGAGATATGTTATTGTGAAAAGAGAATAGAACAAGGAAAGCACAAATTTGCAGTGGAATGTAGCCTAAAAGCCTACTTGAAAAGGTGACACTGAGATATTGAGAAGAGGGGTGTTTGAAAAGAGGGAAAATAAGCTGATGAATCAGATAAGAACAACAGTTAGAAATAGGATCTATCAAGAGGAGAATAGTAAACAGCCAATCGCACAGTGCATCAGGCTGCATCAGTAGTATACTATGATAAAATCTTGATAAAATCTGATTGTTAAATTACTTTCAGAAATGCCTTTCAGAAGTGAGCCAATAGATACCAGAAGAAAATAGAAATGCCATTATCATTATCATAGTTGCTGTTTCTCAGGATATTTAAGTCAAATTGTGTAAGATGCGAGATTGACTTGTTTTACTTGTAATGGTAAGGACTATTTTGATAATGAAAGATCCTGCTAAATGGCCAGATGTTGAGAATTATGGAGTAATTTCTTGCTTAGACTTGGTTTGGAAGACACCGACAGGGATAATCAGTTCATAAGAATATGACCATCTTGAAGTAAATGGTTCGCTACCAGTTGAATAAAGAGACTGGAAGAAATGATGTTTAAACAAAAAAAAACAACTATCGATTGAAAAATGTACTTTAAAGAAATGCAAAATGAGAAAAACAGACTTGGATGTAGGTTGGCTATATTGCAATATAGCTTATGAAATTATTTCGCATTCATGGGTATTCAGGACGTTGAAAATGGTAGGGTGGCTAAACATATAATTGCCTCCATAGGATAAAGATGGAGAAGTATTAATGTCGGTTAACATCAGACGAGGTATCTTCCAAAGAAAATTCATTTTCATCACTTTTATTTATGATAGCACTCATAACATTAACATATGTACTAAAAGAAAAATATCGGTACCAACTGGAGAAGAATGGACCGAAGATCAGCAACTGGTTATTTACTGACGATATGGAATTTTTAAAACAGAAAAGGAAATTGACTTTCAGGTTCAAACTGTACAACAGTGAAGTGAATATATATATATATATATATATATATATATATATATATAGGTATATATATATACATATATATATATATGTATATGTATATATATTAAACTCACCATGTCCATTATGCTTATCAGAAAAAACTTGAAATAACTAGGTTTAAAGATAGGGATAAACTGCTAAATATTAAACAAGAAACTGCTATATCCTGCATTTCAGAATACATGCACTTAAAGAACTTTCAATTAGAAAATCAGAACAACTATGAGTACAACTATTCCCCATCCAGTGACCCCCCCCCCCAAAAAAAAAGAGGATAAGTGAGATCGTAACTATGATCATACCCGTATGGATTACATGAGTCGCTTAATATTCTACTTTCTCAAGCTGTTATAATATTACCAACCTAAATAAATAAAGTATATTTGAACCAAGCGAGTAATAGATTATTTAGGTGAACCTCGTAATAATGCATGCATGTGGATATGTTTGGGTGTGGGCATGTATGTGTTTATGATCTGTATGTATATATACGTGAGTTGAAAAAAATAAAGAGAGAAATAAAACAGAAAGGGAAAGAAAGATAAAATAAATAAATAAAATAAATAAATAGATGAATGAATAAAATGGAATAGAGTGGACTAAATGAAATAAATACATAATGATGAATAAATAGATAAATATATAAAAAAAAGTAAAAATAAAAAGGGAAAGAGAAGAATAGGAAATAAAGAAATAGGGGGAATAAATAAAGATGTAGGTAAGTACCACAATATATAATCCTTTATACTCCGTTTATATAACCTAAATACTCTGATTTTTTGTCATATCTTATATATTATTATTATATATCGTTATATATTGTATGTATATCTGTGTAACCCTCGAAAGAGTGCTTACTAAATATGGGGATAGACCTATGGACTTCAAGCTGAATTCACTATAAATTTTTACGTAGTATAAATCTTTACGTAGTACAAAAAACGTACAACTTATGAAAAAATAACAAGCGGATGGGGGCGTGTAATATAACTTTGCGTGTCGAGTTGGATAGAAAGGAGAATTATGTAGTGAATGAGTTCATTTCTATTTCTATCAGTTGGTGACAGTATACATATATATATA
>NC_136492.1:34404763-34469763 GCF_053919585.1 Euprymna scolopes
GCATTTTAAAGCATTGAAATGTACTTCAATGATGTTTACCGGCCTTTCACTACTTGCAACATTAGGGTCTCACCTGACGAGAAAGCACCCCAGATCATTAAAGACCCTCCTCCACTATGCCAAGGTTAAAAAGTCTCTTTGAGCAAATTTTTATCATGCCAATAGTGTTGAAATCCATCTGGACAATCTAGAATAAACTTTTTCTCATCGAAGAAAATTACATTTTCACACTTCTCTTCATCCCAAGTCTGGTATTTGGCAGCATATTTAAGTCAGTTAGTTTTGTGCTGTTCGAGAAGACGTGGTTTCGCTTTAAATGATTGAAACACTTCATTTTCAGATGCCTTCTGATGGTTTTAGGACTGCATTTTGCTGCTGTTTGGCTTTTCAATCGACTTGAGCTCATACTGGACTTTTTTTTTTAAACTTCAAACTTCTTCTGATACGGCGATCCAGTGATGGGGTTATTTATTTTTTTGTTCCCATATTGATCTGGAGTTCTTAAAAAATTTGTGATGACCGTTTTGCAACGGTTCACTTCGTTTGCAATGGATCTATGGGAGATTAAGCTCAAAGATCCTTCCTTTCTCAAACTCTGATAATGGTTTTCTTTTTGCCATTTATAATTTAGTAAGATGTTTTTTATCCACTAACAAGTTGCTTTTAGTAACATAGATAGATGTTCGTCTTCATTTTTTTCAAAACTAGCCGATTTTATTTTATTGGTCTTACCATTTTGACCAGGTTCTTTAAAAAATAATTATTATATCAGGGTTAAAGTTTCGAATGGAGCAGATTTCATTTTTTCCATCGTATTTTTCTTTTTGGCACTGGTTTACACCATTTGTTTCATTAAAACTTCGATAATATGCATCGTTTACTTTCTTAAGTGGTCTTATGATTTTGACCAGGACTGTATATATATATATATATATATATATATATATATATATATATATATAAAAGGAGATTAGAACAATAGTCTAAAGAGCAGAGTGTATTTTAATGTAATAGTAAAATTACTAATTTAATTAAAATACACGGAAAAGAAAAAGTGATCGTTGCAATTTAGATATATAATAAGCTCGATAGGTAAATATCCTAGAGCTAATTTAATATTCAGTAATGTGATTTATAATTTAAAATTCAAATTAGAATTAAATTAAAAATCCATGTCACAAGAAGGAACAACAACAAAATCAATAATTTGTACGATCGTTTCGGAAAACAATGTTTTTATCGTGGTAGACATTAAGCCACGGACAATACTTTTTACATATAGCATTTTTAAAAAAACAAAGTTTCCTCATCAGCAAACGTATTGGGAAGGGGTTTTAATATATGTAAAAGAAACCATAAATAAACCTAGCATTAAAAGTAAGGCAGATTTATTCATGGTGTCTTTTACATATATTAAAAACCCTTCCCAATACTTTTACTGATGAGGAAACTTTGTTTTATAAAAAATACTATATGTAAAAATTATTGTCCGTGGCTTAATGTCTACCACAATAAAACATTGTTTTCCGAAACGATCGTACAAATTATTGACTCTGTTGTTGTTCCTTCTTGTGAAATGGATTTTTAATTTAATTCTAATTTGAATTTTAAATTATTAATGACATTACTGAATATTATATATATATATATATATATATATATATATATATATATATATATATATATATATATATATATATATATATATATGGAGTTTGGCATGTTTGATATGCAGTAGTTTGTCTTTAACGAGGGAACATATCAGCCATGAAAGGCACGGTTATTCCAAATGATAACAAATTAGAATATATATATGCAGCCGCCTGCAAGTACCTGGGATGGCTTACACTTGATACAATGAAATAAAAGAGAATACGACAGAGATTTATATGAGGAGACTGAAATAAAGAGTGGATGGTAGGAGCCTGTGATCAGTCATCAATTCATTGGCGATTGCTCTAATTCGATAAAGTTCCGCTTTTGTAGATGGGCATAGGAAGAAATGAAAAAAGACGAATAGAGACACATGGAAACTAGTAGTCAAGTATGAAGTACATCATCCAATTTCTTATGTGTTCAGGCTGTATATAACAATGAAGAAAGGAGGAGTGACGAAAGAGGAAGAGCTAGATAAAGATCCATTGGAAGATAAGCAGAAGTACAAGGAAAGAATTGAAGCATACAAGTTTACCGAGTTGGTAAGAAGAAAACTTCGTGGTCAGTTGGAGCGAAGTACTAAGGCAGAAAAGTGTCTGTACACGTTGACTTTTCTGTGTAAAGGTGACTTGAAAAGAGAAATATAAAAACGTATATTTGTTGCTCAGGAGATACATTAAATACAAATGCAATAAATAAAAACATCTATGGGAAGGAGTGTTATCATAATTGCTGGTTGTGTAGTGTCTCTCTTGAAACAATGTCACACATTGTAAGGGTTGCTCAAAAAGAATACAAATGTCGCCATGACAAATATTTTAAAATCTGCACTGGAGTTTCTGCATAAAGTTTGTAATCAAAGTGACGGACAAATGGTACCACATCACGCAGAAGTAGTCGCAAATGAAAACTTTAAAATTCTCTGGAATATCATGATTTAGTGTGACATCACCCTACTCCAGAAGCCAGTCCCGTTTGGCTCAGCAAACACAGTACGGCAGGTTATTTCCATTCTAATTGCTTTTTGACTATTTTCAAAAGCTTGACGGAAAACATCGGTTTACAACATTACAACACTGAAGTTAATGTAATAATAATAAAAATAATAACAAAGATAAGTTGCATTATTTACATCACTGGTTTATTATGTGGCAATATTACTATTTAACTTTTTTAAAAATATAAATATATAAAAATATAACATATAATGTAACTGGCCATTATTATTTAAGACCTATTTAAAGGAATAACTGTGAATTTTTCACATAACATAAAAACTGTTTAGGCGTAATTAATTCTATGTAGTATATTTTAATTAGCCATACTTTATTTCTTCCCGGTGGTACCTAATCTTTAGTTTATGACCGTTCCTCATGATATCATACTACCTTTTTTCTTTTTGTGTGTATGTATAGATTAATGTAATATAAAATACGTTGCTAGCAGAGTTATACAACTGGGAGGTGTTTATTTGCTACTCTCTCTCTCTCTCTCTGTATATATATATATATATATATATATATATATATATATATATATATATATACATATATATATATATATACATACATTACCAAATATGCGCTCCCTTTGGTTGTATATCTCTGTGATGTTTAGATAATATGGACGCTTATCAGAACCATTTAGAATATCAGTAAACACGACACAGTGTCTTATAGATATTTTCAGTAATGATTGTAAAAAATTGCCATAGTAGTTTGGGCAATAGTTATGTTCCTTTCATTATAAATGAAATGATGTACGAATCTGTACATCTTTATTTATATATGTTGTTGATATTGTAACGGAATCCAATAAGATATACTTAAAGTTTTCCGCTTTCCAGACTTCTGGGTAAACTTTTATCAAATTCAGCTACTTTATCATTTATTAATGTTCATAAGAACTGTTTGACATTCACGAACTCTCCAGTTCCCAGTTCAAACTTTAGGGCATTCATCGATGACATTTTAAAGATTGCTGAAATGTTTTTGTTTTTTTTTACAATGTAAACTTTTTTTTAACTTAAGATTTAAGTTTTGATTTTGCAAAAGATTATATCAATAGTCGTATGTAATGCATCTCTCGATTGTATCAAGACCAGCTTAAGCCTATATTCCTTAGAATATATGCTCCTGTTTTGGGAATTTGGGAATTCCCTCATTTCTCAAAATAAGGTGGTTTTCATATTTTTTCCACTTTAAGAGTGAGTGTTTGTCTGATTCAGTATAATGTGATTGGTGATTTAGTAGTATTTGTTATTGGTAGAGTTTATTAATCCACTTTAAATCTGCTGATTTTAGTCTGAGAGAATATTCATTTTAGCTATTGTGCTCTGCAGATATTTGCTATTTATACCCATATAAAATAAATGTTACTTTTTAAATCTTAGTAAACCATATCTTATGCTCTTAAGAGACACTGCGAAATGTATCTTACGTGATTCAGTCGCTATTCACGAATTTTTATTGATTAATATATGATCTAATTGAACTATTACATTTTTTTCTATTGGAATATGCAAAGGCTTAACGATTACTAGATCTAATTTTATATCTAGTTTTCAGGCATACATAATCATTTCCAGTGATTCTCATACCCGAGGAAATGGTCATAAAAAAGACGCGAACAACAGATTTAGGTAAGAAGATTATAGTGTAAAAGAAAGTTTATACAATGAAAGGTTGTGTGAATTTCGACTGTTAAGCTTGACAGCTTGCAATCCGCGGCAAGTCGCGATATTTCCCACAAGATTATTAAATTAAAGTAAAAGAGTAGATAATTAGTGAATGCGTAAGTTTCATAACAAACATATCTTAGGATTTCATACGGAAACTTGTATTTTTAATTTTAAATCAATAGTAAAAGGTTACGAGAATTTTTGTTTTGTTTTGTTTTTACTGATTCGAGGCGATCTAGAGCTGCTTGGACTGGTTTGATGTCGAAAGTGTTATCGTCTCAATGAATTCTTTTTTGTGACACGTGTGGTTAGGATTATGTAACAAACCCTTTCTCATCCGAGCCCTGTCGGTGCGGCATTAGAATACGCCGACTGTCCCCCTGCGGAGGGTAAATGTCCCTCAATGGGGGATCCTGGATATGACCTTTAACTATATCCAGTGGTGAGGCCCCAGCTTGCGGGCTTTGGGGAGTGTGGAGCCACCCTTTAATTACCATTGCTCCCAGGTCCCCTTTGACCCGGAGTGGTAGTACCTGTTAGGGTCCCAACTATGGGTTGAATAGAAACCGACGTGAAAACAACAAATATATTCTATTAAAAAAAGATTTCTTCAAAATCTTTGGATTCGGCATTAAATAACGCAAAAAGGGTTGATATGCCGTAAAACAACCAACCCACCAACCTTTCTCATCCGATTAAAGTATCTTTTATGCGTAAATTTACGAAACTTGAATAATGTACACCATATTTCGGATTGTTTTATCTATTGTAGCTAGTTCCTTGGAATTCGTATTGTTTATGTAAGTTTTGAAGAACACTTTTTCTCTTGAGGCATAGCTTTTTCCAGGCACAATAAAAGTTTATAGCTTTGTTTTCTTTGGTAACAATTTTCAAATACGTGTCTTATATTTCGCTGGAACATGGTCTCTGCTGAGAATAATGCTGATGATGTGTAAAGATTACATGTGATCCTAGAGATTTGTATAATCTGTTGAAGTGCGGTTTATGTAGGCGTGCCGCATGCTTTCTTGCGTGCTCGTTTGAACGTGGCGGCGAAGAGTTTAACTTGTCCGTTTGTTTGTCAGTTGTACTGGGTAATCGGGGCATGAAGTCTGTGGTCGTAAATTAAGTACTGTTGTCACTTACTTAGCAGTATTGAGTCTCTTACATCTGCACACTTCGTATGACTTTGTGTAGCTGTCCATCACAATAAGGTAAACCCAAATCGCCAGTAGCCTTGCGAAATCTGTATAAATCCTAAACCAGGGTAATTCTGTTTTGAGCTATAATTTTAAAGAGATTGATCTTGCCTTTGCCGTCCAAGCACAAACCCTTGCATCAGTAAATCATGTTTTTAATGTCTTTATTTATCATAGGTGGATCGCGGGTGCTGCTGGAAAAGTCGTGACGTCATTAATTTTAATCACATCAAATAACTCCTTGAAGTCCGTGGATGTATATTCAGTCCCATCGTTACTTGCTAATCAGCCATCTACTCAAACTAGGCAAATGATAACGCATGAAGCTCTTCATTGTGTTCAAGCCTGTGTGTCACATATGAATATCTTTTATTATCTTTTATGTAATGATTTTTATATGAGGACCTTTTTGCTGTATCGAAAGATGTCATCACGTAAAAAAAATTGTCCTTTATTCACTAGTCTTCAGGTGGACATTTTATAGCACAAATAAATGTGCGGCGAGGAGTAAAATTTCAACTTAAATAGTAATTCAGCAAGGCCTAAGCTATGTAACCAGGTAATCCTTTCTTCGAGCAAAAGTGGCCAATACAAATTTATGAACGGTCTGCAGTATAACAAGTCTCTGTGTATATACTTTGCAAAGATAAAAGCAAGAGTTTATTTCTCGGTCTGTGAATAGTTTTTTTTTCTGTCGATGGAAGAGATACTGATGCGCGTGCAATCGTTTTTTTTATCTTTCTCCGGCATTTCATGTACGACACAAGCCATTATTAAATATTAGCTCACATCACTAGCGACTATTATATATAGATTTTTGGTAATATTACGTAAGTAATAGATCTGAGGTCAGATACGTTATATTTTATCGGATTCCGCTGGGTATCCAGGTGTCTATTTATATAGTCTGTCCTTTTCCATTACCTGTTTAATTGGGCTCGTAAGTCGTGCATATTGGGAATGAATGTCTAGTAATATTTAGCGAACCCCAAAATATCTTTGTAGTTCAGTAATATTTTTGAAGTGGACCTGTCTTTATTTGTGTTTTTGCTATTGTTGCATTAGTTTTCTTTTTCGCTTTGTATTTCAACATTTATACTAAATCTGATATTGAAGCTTCTACTGTTACTTATTCTTTTTCTTTTTAGAAAAGGTAAAGGAAAATGAATGTGTGGAAGGTACTTTGTTATTTTCTTTGAAGCTTCATGTTCCTTTCTTTATGATCAAACGATGTAGATCTTGCAGTAAAAATACCTACACCCATGTTTCTCAATTAAAATTCACGTTCAAGTTCTTTTTTTTATTACATTTGATGTTATTTTGAGAGAATACTTAAAGAAAAAAACGAAGTATGACCAGTCACTTTTTTGTTCAAGTATATTAGTGTATTTCTTTAATACACTTACGGATTGTATCTGTAGAAATTATTTACTTGTTAAACAATTTATTATATGTTTTAGTTGGTGCGGCAAAATGAGAGTTGGTTGTTTCGAGAAATAATTCTTCAGAATCTTGTAAAGATCAATGCATCTTTCAGAATTGCTTCTTGGTTCCGAAAACAATAAGTCCTCCGGTACTAGGATAACGATTTACAGAATTATATGTTCTTTATCTTTTTTAAACACTACCATGCATGTTCGAATACTTCGTAGAAATGTTGAGGTGCATCCTTTCGATGTAATTTTGTTAGTTCAAATACCTTGTCGCTAGTTGTTCCGGAGCATTGAAATATTTAAAATTCGACATTTCCAATTCTTACCGCCCGTTGTTGTTGAAACACTGGAGTAATGAATCTTTCGGTTTCCCTCGTGCGTTCTCAAAACATCGTCGCCAGTCGTTTTGGCTCAATTAAAGAGCCATAAAAACGATCCAACTAACATAAAGTGTATTATACAAATAAGTGGGTACAAAAATATATCTGTTTTTCCGACTATTAAATTAGACAACTTGTAGTCTTGACTAAGATCGAAATATGTCGACAACAGGAATAGATATAAGAATTCATAATGACATAATGTGTGATTCCCCATAGCAGTTATGAAGACCTGAAGAGCTAACCATCTATACTGTGGCACTAAGAGTATATATATATATATATATATATATATATATATATATATATACATACGCTATTTTTTCTATTTAATTTTGCATCTCTATTTTAACGTCCCCATTTGCCTTATCCGTAATTATTTAAAAATAAATCATATATAATATTGAAATTGTACATATCCATAATCTGATTGTTTTTGTCTGGAAGATGTATTATTACTATTGGCATTAATAATTATGTTTCCTTATGGATTACCAATGGATATTTACCGGATCTACTTCGGATTTCTCCTGTTCTCGATTTCACCGTCTGTTCCATCGGAGTTTACCATATTCTTTCTCTTTTTTTGCATCATTTTTCTCATTGAATCCCTATAAACTTTCACATACTATTAAAAACCTTTTTTCTGGTGCATTTATATCAAATGTTCTTGTAATACAAAGAATACATTAGAAATATTATAACTCCTTATCCTATAGGATTCCGATGGCTACCATCTCTTCAGAGGAGAAAATATTAGCAAATAGTTATAATGGTTTACACTTTATTTGCTAAAGTCAGTGAGACATGGAAAATCCCAATTAAAAGATGGTGAAGTATTTAAATGTCATAGAGTAAGGAAAGTTAAAGAAAAGGATATAAAATTCAGATCCAAATTAAAATCCGATGTGAATGTCTTGATAGCAGTGTGGTAAAATGATCCAAATTGTATTTTGAGTAATCCACATCACAAGGTAATGGTCCGAAGTAGTCATTTTCCTGGAGCAATTTTCTTTTTTTATATAATGGGTTCGGTAAAAAAATGTCTTTTATAGGTCCGGTGGATATGTTTATTAATAAACATATAATTTAATATATTTAATATTTTTACAATTATAGAACATGAGCTTCAAATTCCACTCTCCAAAAAACTTCTAATTGTTAATAAAACCGGTTTTAGTAGAAAGGCCACGCAAATTAAACGAAACTGAACTGAGAATAAAAATAAAAAATTAAAAAAGAAAAATTAAAAAATGTAAAAATTTAAAATTAAAAATAAAATAAAAAAGGATAAAAATAAATAAATAAAATAAAATAATAAAGTAAAAGAAAGAAAAAACATGCTGACGCGTAATAAAATTGCGAATATAAGAAAAGATAAGATAAAATAAAATAAAATAAAGGGGAAGGGGAGGAAATTGACTAAGGAATAGGGAAAGATAGAAAATAGAAAATAATAATGAGGACAGACATAGAGGGAGAGAAACGAGAGAGAATAAAAGAGGAACTACGAAGAAGAAGTCAATAAGCCTTTATAAAATAAAGTGAAAGGCCGCGAAAATAGGTCAGAACGAAAAAGTAAGTCGATACATATGCAGGAATGAAAAACTAAGCAAATAAAACATCATCCCGATTAAATAAATTTTAATTAAAGTCAACTCAAAATTATCTCATCTAACATATACAATAATCTAAGCTAATTTTATTTGTATTGATAATATGTTTATATGACAATATTAAACTGAAAACGTAGAACTATAATAATGTGTTGAAGTAATTTGCAAAACTAAATCTAGGTGAGTTAATAAAACGTGTTATAAATATTATACTACTAATGATAATACTTTACTAAGAAAATATCATAATATTACGAATATCTAACTGAAAAAAAAACATTTCCCGTCATAAATTTTTAAATTTATTGAATGACTAAAATTATATATATATATATATATATATATATATATATATATATATATATATAATTTAAATGTGTCTCATCTGTTGTAGGATTTTAAAATAAAATTATGTCCTTACTCTGTAAAGTTATAAGCGGCATTTATATGCTTATTAAACTCACATCATCAGCTCATAATGGGAACACATAATGAAGATAGATAAACATGCAACCTCTTTTATCAAAGCCGTCTTTTTTCGAACTGTCTTGATTCCATAAAGCTGAGCTGATTGAAATATGCCGTACAGAGTTCTTGTTCTAAGCAGTAACGATCTACCCACGTCAATAAAACGCTGCCTTAATTTCTAGAAATCATAATATACCAGCTAGATTTTGGAAAAATACAGAGGTGACTCATTCATATGTAATATATTGATGTCAGCATTCTGAAGATGTTCACCATGAATAGAGACGCTCTGATATTACAGCTCTCTGTTAAAACTGCAAAAGTATTTATCTAAGCTAGCAGTGACGCCTGGAAAGCCCAGTCGTAAAGCATGCTCAAATATGGTGTTTTCATTCGTAGGGGCTTTGTATATATTATTATACAATTAATTAACTATCGATTAATATCCCTATATATAATAAAACAAGCGCAGCTTTTCTCCTCTGGACCAAAATACCGTGGATTCAAAATAACAGATAGCACATTTAATATTTTTACACTATTAGCCATTACCTTATATTAAACTTTAGAACGAAATTAATTCGTAATATAAAAAATTACATTTATTCCTATGAGCGCCATCATCATAATCTTCATTACCTGCAGAGAAAGCAGTTCAAATTTAACCCCTATTAAGTAAGTCCTCTTACGATCCCATTCTTCACCGCGTCATTTTATATTTTCCCGCTTTGCTGTGTCTACACTGTCATTAACTGCCTACTGAATTCATATACCTTGCACACTCTTACCACTTTTTATCTACACAAATAATAATTTCTCCCGCGCGAATCGGTGTCAAGCTGATTGGCAGAAAAATAGACGTTCTAAAATTCAGCTCTACGATTCTTATACCATTAAACAAACGGTTATCCACTAGAAAACATACCGCCATCTTTGTATGTAAACATTCATTTCTTTTACTTGGGTTAGCTATCGTCACACGTTTTAGTTATATGTGCGCGTTAATTCGTGTTTATACTCAGATTAGATATTGTTCCGCAATAAATCCGCTATAGAGCTATAACACTCAAAAGGCGACAACACAAAATGAAAAAAGGTTCTGTTTTTCTCATAATTTTCTGCTTATTGATGATTAAGTTTTATTTTTAAAATGCAAGGCATTTATTAAATACAAGATATGATATTTATAACTCTTAACTTTTTGGTATATTTGTGAAAAAATTTACAAATAAATAGAATTTTTTTTATTGCAAACCCATAACTTAGATTAATCATTTGTTAACTTGTGAAAACAAAATTCGATAACGAGTTACAACACCCAAAAGCCAACCACAGAAAATAAAACAATAATTCTAAAAAAAACGAAAACGAAATATGATTTATTGTGGGTTTGCAACCAGATGTTCATAATTTGTGAAAAAGTTTTTCTCTTAAAATATTTTTTATTTCAAACTCTTAATTTGAAGGTTATTCATTCGTTTACTTATGAAAACATTCGGGCGGACGTACATGTGTGAAACCCCGATCGCGAAATACGCACTGACGACAAAGTTGTACGCATCGCGTTGCGGGGAGCGTTCCTTTTCTGATCATATCGAAAAGCAGTGAAATTTTGATATCTTAAATACAAAAATCTACTCGACAAGAACACGACAGTTTCTGTTTCAATAATTATTTTTTATTCAAAATCATTTCAATTTGGCTTGAACAGTGCAATTATCGAATTATTTTATTATATTGTTTTTGTTTTTTTACCGGATTTAACAAACAAAATTGAAACAACAAAAAATGGTGCTTATGCACTTATGTTACCGTGATTTTTTATTATTTCAGTGTCCCCCATATTTGCAGTGTTTCTGATTGTTTTAAATGTTTGGAACTTGTTCCCATATACCCCCTCACCCGGCCACATATATATTAGGGATACTTTAACTAGATACCTTCGCCCCGGCTTATAAATACAGTAGATAACACGAATTCCACATATACATGTGAAATCATATAACCATTGAGAATGGTTTGCCCTCATTGAACCGTGCGTAAAGAGTAACGTTATTATTTAGAAAGCAATTCTTTACTTGTGGACATGTCCATCAATTCTGTACTTTCACATAACAATTTAATAAAAAACATATATCGTAAATCTTTAATTAAACTTGAAAATACCATTTAAAAAATAGTGCGGATCAATAAGTGCATTGAACCAAATAAAATTTTACTGTTTTTCGATATGAGAATACCGACGATATTGAAAGAAAAATCGGTTTGCCAACCAATTTTATTCTGTTTATTTTTGTTCATCAGTGCAAGTGCTAATCTGGACTTGCACAACTTTTCCTGTAAATAATTTTCTATAACTAAAACTTCCAGCCCCCCCCAAATATATATAGAGTCAAAATAAAAGAAACGTATACTAAAATAATCCGAAACGCGCAAATTCTTTTTTGCTTCAGAGCAACAATAGGACGCTCTCTTTGACACGCTGCGTACAATATTGTAGTCAGTGCGTATTTCGCAATGGGTCCTCACTTGTGTACGTCAGCCATGTTAGGTTTACGTACAGTGTGATAGCGTTGTCACCCATTTATTCCCTTTTGCTTGGTATAGGGTAAAGCAACCCGCGGCGGAATCCGACAGTAGACTAGACCTACTTCGTCTCGACAAGGGACGCAGTTATCCAACAAGCTAATAATCCCAAGCCGATGTATTTCAAGTAGGAATTTCCAACTCGCCAGGACGATGCCATCCAGCAATGCTAGCCTAATGAGCAATTAGTAATAGAATATTCAGAATGTGAGATATTATATATATATATATATATATATATATATATATATATATATATATATATATATATATATATATATATATATAAAATTATTTCCTCAGCCAAACAACGTCGCAGTCCACAAGAGCCATGAGAGACAAAAAACTGGAAATTCAAGGCTCGAGTTTCGTCTTCATTTAGGCACATCAGTTAGACATATCGAAACCTGAGCCTCCTTTGTCGAGACGAAGTATGTCACTTCTACATTCGGCTTCCATCGCGGTTTGCTTGATCTGTTAATAGAATTCCCTGTGTGCGGGGCGTTTGCTCAGTTGGCAGAGTGCTTGCCTCGCAAGTAAGACGCTCGAGTTTTGAATCCCGGGTTCGGATATGTCTAACTGATGAGTTCAATAGCTATGGAAGTAAATATATATACTCTCACATTCTGAAAATATATATATATATATGTTTTCAAGGTCTAGATAATAATTCGGATAATAAGGGTCGTTTAAGATCAAAGGCATTATCAGGATATCTTAATGACAATTTGTTTAAATAATATATAAATACAGAGAGCAACAAATCCAGTCCCAACTATTTTTATTATTTATTTATAATATCAGCATGTACAACTTTGTTAAAATGGCTATAACACTGCCGGAGGTATGTTTGTGTTTTAGTTTACGTTTGTGTCTACACGTGTTCAATAAAAGAGCAGGTAATTTGGATAGCCACATATTTTCCAGCATATACAAGCATTTAGATAGAAATGCGGTAAGCATATGTCATAAAATGATCAAGGGTTTTATTTTTCATTTACAATGTAGAATGTTGAAAAAAAAAACCCTATATAATGCAACGTTCTTCTTTCAACGTTAAGATAAATTCAGTGATTGAGTGAAATGCGCTTACCGTATTCTCTCTCTATCACGCTTTTTCTCTTTCTATTGTCTCCTTACACAAAGCGAACAGAGTTTATTAGAATTTATTAGTTATATATAAATTCAATATCGGCTTGCAGCTTTGATAAATTATATGACCTTTCAAAAAATATTCATGTCCTTAATTTCATAAGTAATATTAGTAGGTTCATCAGTAGATTTGCCCCAACTCCACGAATTAGCGGACGATTATTAAAAAAAAACTAATTAGTGCAGAAAACAAGACTTAAATATTCTAAAAGCCTGGAATTAAATTGATCAAATAATTCTAAAGAATCCAACAACTAGGGGGAAATGTTCAATTTCTATAAGTAAAAAAAAAGAAATTTTCGGAAATCGAACGTACTCTTACAGGATTTGTATACTTTTATACTAGATCGACTTACACAGAGATGTTCATAGGACCGATAATTGTATAACTTAATTGCGTTGAAAATGGTATGTGGAATCATTACGAATACCCTTAAGTTAAACCTGACATAGTTTCTTACCATTCTATAAAAGAAGTCTCTAATCAAAACTAATCGATAACAAAAGCCTAATTGCTTCTTGAAGCCTTATACAAATCATTAATCATATTTTTTGTTTTGCACTGTAACCAATATCAATTAGATTTCTTGAGTTTATAATGATTTTCACAGACAAAAAAAAAATAGTCGATTTCTACAGGTGATAACGGTGCAACTTCCACTCGCCCTTCTCATTTTATTACCAGGAGAGAACCTCACTAATCAGAATTTAGATTATTGTCTCAAACATACTTGACGCATTTAAAATAGATAGTTTTTATGTAATAATGGTTCTCTAAATAGCACACAGACATAATAAGCAACGTAAAAACACATCAGAATATGTGTATATTAGATATGTTATTAATTTATATAAGTTTATATTTTCTTCTTGAGTATTGTTAGTATACCAACAAGAAATGGCAGTTGCTATAATTACTAAGCTTCTATTGGAATTAACTAATGGAAAATTCATACTACATTGCCTTGGCATGAGAGAGTTTCTGCGATAGAAATATATGCGTATTATTTTATTGGTAGCAAACATTAGACATGGTATATTAAAGCTAAAATAATTTCCTAATACCAAATAATGTATGCTTTTAAAAGGTTAATCCATAATAGAAATGAAATATTTGTTATGATAAATAAGCTTTAGTAGATTTGTATTTTAGGTATCTTATGAAGCGGGGTTAAAAAATGCAGCATTGGAGAGATTTCCAATAAAAACGTCTCAGGAAAAAGTGTAGGAAGAAGAAAACTGTATTAAATTAAATTTACCGTGATCCCCTTTTGTGTATTGTTATTGCATATTCGAAACAACACAAAAGATGATACACTAGTATTAATGAAATATTAATTCCAGTAATTGTAACTAACTTTCTATTAAAAAGCGCCCATTATTTAATGCTGAAATAGAGTATTTACAAAAAATAATTACAATAAAAAATGCATATTATTATGTTCTACTACAATCTAGCATTATATGTGTTCCAGCAATTCTTTGGATGGACTATAAAAATAATGATTTACAAACATCCGTAAAATATTTTTGGAATTAAAAGGGCTGATCACCTTCTGAGTACTTTGACAGATTTTAAATCGAACCAAACCGACGTATACCGAACTAAACTTTAAACGTATGTTTGAATAAATGTAGAGTTAGTTTATATTAATAAAAAACAAGATCGGTTCCAAATTTTGAAGTACACAAAAGGAAATTAAAGATGAAAAATATGTGTATATATGTACACACACACACACATATATATATATATATATATATATATATATATATATATATATATATATATATAATTACTAATAATTATAGGGAGTGATAAGTACAATTCATTCATCTGAATCGTATTAATATTACAGACTGGTCAATTTAAAACATATATCCATTTTAAATGGGTAGTGTATCTTTACTTGTAAAATATCAGTAAACAATCCGTGTGGGGGCAGGACTGGCCTATTACATGTCGGACTGGGGAAGGCCGCATGGGTATCACCCAGGGGGCTCACTCTCCCAGACTCTGCCACACGACTTTCGGGTGGGATAAGTTTATTGCCTATTTCCTGAGGCGCCTGACAATTTTTGCTTGGCAAGAGTGCCCCTCTTTTAGAGGAGCTTGCTTGATACATCGTTTTCCCGACCTTGTATTACAGAATGTTTTGATTGGGCAGCGTTTTAAATTTGGAGACAATGAGGAGTGTCACATGTACAGAAGATATTTTAGATAGCATGAATAGGTTAGCCAAATTAATTTGGAGCAAGAAACTAGATCCAATATGCGGGACTTTTTTGTGATTGGGGCTGTTTGATTACCACTACTCAGAAGACATGATTTAATATACTATTTTGTTTGTAAATCCCCAAAAGCGTATTTCAGGGTAGACAACTGATGATTCCTGTAATAATATTAGGACTATTTTGAATTCCAGAGAGCAAGTTGATACAGCGATTGCAGCTGATTAAATGACTTACTTCCTTTATATTTTCCCAATGAATGATAACATTTTTTTTTTAAATTAAATAAGTTTTTCTATGTATTTAAAGCTTAAAACTCCCTATATATATATATATATATATATATATATATATATATATATATATATATATATATATATATAATTGTGACATAATGTGTAAAGTTACATATAGACTTTATTATATTATTAAGTCAACTAGCAAAGATACCCGAACTTCGCATGGGACTTTGCTGCACACTCGGACCCTCCCGGCCGCCGCAGACATCCCTTCGCCCAAATGTGAACATTTTTTTTTTTTTTTTGTGGGGAGGTCAACGTGGCGTTGCTCATTTTAGGTTAAATTATTATAGAAAAATGATCCCTCACTTTATTGAAACTAACATTTCTTCAAAAAGCCCCAGGGTCCAGGAGCTCATACCATGCAAACGGTTAATTTGTGATGCGTTTGATTATCAGATTTGGTGTCAGAAAAAAAATCGGTTTGTGTTAAAAAACGAAAATAAATGTTTTGTTTTTTATCATAAAAATAATTATTTGTCCAATCATGAGAAGTGTGTGATATATCAAAATTAATGATATTAAGAAAGTGAAAGGAAGGGGATGGTCTTTTTTTGGCTCGTTTGGCGCATTTTGGTGTGTTTTTTCCGAAATGCACGGGAGACCATCTTGCTTGCCAATCTATAGTGATTATGTTGGATACTGAATGTCTTCAAACATAGATAACTACTCGTTTGCGTAAGATATAAATGCGATATTCGTTCTCAGCGTACCTGAAATCATATATGTCGACAATTCAAAGGTGAATGCCGAGGGGTCGGTAAACTAAAGAAATTCCGATTTGTGGTAATAATTATACCATAGCGATGTATGTATTATCATATATGGTAAAAAATATATTTTATATTAAATGAATTAGTAAGAAAATCTGTTTCGCAGGCTATGAAACACACTTTCTAAGGTCTAATGATTATAATAACCCCTGGGCAACATGTATTAAATTTTATAAATAAAAAAATAGAGCAGATAAGTTATGGGATAATGGATTTTGCTCACATGGAAAATTGGCCCTGTGTCTGACATACTCTGCCCTCGTGGGGATACAAGTAAATGCTGACCTTAGTTTTAATTATTTTTCTCTAACCCCATACACCCTTTACCCCGGGCATCGGCGTTGAATAAGGAAAAATCATGTATTCTGGGGCAGACAACTTATGAATTATATCGCCGTACTTAAATACAGTGAAAGAAACGGATACCCCCAAAATAACAATAAATACGTTACTTAAAAATTAAGAATAAACAAAAAAAATAACCCCGAATTAAAAACAAAAATAATAATTCAGTTTAGAAAAAAATATTTCGAAATGAAAAGGAATCTATTACAGAAAATATTTAATAACATGCTATGTTTTAAACAGTTTTTGCAAAGAATTAAGCTATCACAATTATTCCCTTTTGATTTTCTGGTTTGAAAATTAAATGGTTTCAGATTTTAGATTAAATAAAGTAAATCAGATATACATTGTAATGGAAATAAACTAAATGAGTAAATTTTAAATTATATTTTAAATAATACAGTTGAAACGAGGCTATCATGTCGAATAAGTAATGTCATCGAGCTAATTATTTAAATAGATTTAATTTAATGTGATATGCTAATGACCGGAACTCAATCAATGTAGATGTTGTCTGAAGAATACTATATATGGAAATTACGCATAAAATTTGATGCCTCCTTTGACAGAAGTATCATATCATGGGCAATACTATTTCTTGACACGGTTAAATGTACACACATATCGCCTTTATATTACTTTGAACATACGAACATACACGCGAACGCTACCACGTTATATATATATATATATATATATATATATAAAATGTAATTTAGAAATCAATTATTTCTAGTCATAAGAAAAGAAAGAACTGGCATTATACAAATTCAAGGTTAAATGGTAACATCGACTGTGAAAACGTTTAGATTTGACATGGAAAAATTTTGGGGATCACAATTGAAAAAGTATAGGGGGCAATATAATGTGGATGAGTAAAAGGATAAATGAAAAACAATAATTGCTAAAAATACAAAACAAGATATGAACAATTGAAATACTAACATTATTTGAATTGTGTAACAATATTAAACATTAATTTTTTTTTAACTTCCCATTTTTAAAAAAAAATTAAAAAATTGAAAAAAAAACTTACAATAAAATTCTGATAAAAACAATAAAAACTATTCGCGCGTGCGTAGTCCCTCTATGGTGCTGCACGTGAGATAACGCCAGAAAAAGTGAGGAAATGATTAATGTGCGAAGTGTAAAGGGTCAAGTTTCAGAAACATCTAATGGATGCGGCAAAAGTTATGGGGTAAAGAAATTGCATATTTTTGCAATTTGGGGCCATTTATAACCCATTAAGTGCTCATGAGAACGCGGAATCCAAGTGAAAATGGAAAACAGTGTAGTTTCCCGCTTTAAAATGTGTATTTGCAGTGAGCACCATGGAAAGCCACTATATAGGCATACATATTGTTTATGAGTAATATAGAAAAAAAAGCTCCAAAAGGCATGATTTTTAGCCTTAAAACTTCCAGAGGGATGCGACCCAGAATTTTACCAGTGTCACCCATACTGATTTTATATTATGAACAATGACTTGCACATTTTGGTCAAGTTTCAGGGAAATCTTCTGGCGGGATAAAACGCTATGGCGAAAAAAGTGTAATTTTTTACCATTTTGGGAAATTTTTGACCCATTTTGAGCCCCTGGAATCGCAGAATCCCAGTGTAAATGGATAACGGTGCAGTTTAAAGCCTTAGCACATGTTCATTTTAGTTGACCACCGTGAAAAAACACTATATAGTCAGACATATAAAGTTTTATTTAGAAATGTGAAAAAAGCCACATTTTTAGCACTTAGATTCACCAGGGACGTGAACCAGAATTTTTCCAGAGTCACTTATACTGGATTTATATTAAGAACAATAGTCATCACATTTTGGCCATGTTTCAGAAAATATCTGTAGAATGGATTAAAAGTTATGGGGCAAAATGTGTCATTTTTTGGCGATTTTAGGGCATTCCCACCTCTTTTGAGCTCATGGGGACGAAACGGGAATTTTCGCAAAAGAATATTTTTACTGTGCACATCTATTTAATGAAATACAATTTGTGGCAACATTTCAGAAAAAAAATAATGGACGGTTATCTGGCAATCGTTCGGACTAACGGACGCACGGATGCACGGAAGCAGAGACGCACGGACGCCACTGAAACCATAGGTCATTCTCTGATAAATCGAGGGACTAATACACTTACAGCAGAACAAATTAAGTACAAATCAGTCAAAAAATGGGTAAGAAAAATAATAAGAAAAATAAAATCGTAAAATGTAAATAAACCGTATTCCATCAAGGATAAGGTATTTTCTAGCATAAAATGATACGAGAGTAAATATCCTGTACAGTCATATGGAGAATAATTCAAAAAAATAAAGTTTAATGTCCGTAATGAGTCTTTAAATTACCGATGAAATTTTTGAAATATAGAATTTTCTGTTAAAATTTAAAAAAAAAACTTTGTGTGTTTTAATATTTTCGTAAATTCCTTAGTATTAAATATTTTTCGTATTGTTTTATATATTGTTATAACCTTTATTGTCTTCCGTACCTTTTCTCTGTTATCCCCACCATATCGCCCCTATATATATTATCTTTCTGATTCTAATATAATAAATTATGATATTTCTAATCTGAATATTTGGAAAATCGGTGTTTTTTTTGTTTTTTTGCATTTAGTTTTTTTATGCTATTTTTATCTCCGCAACTTCTAAAATGCTCCTCACATACGTAGATTTATACAAAACCATAAAAACACACAAGTGGACATAGCGCAAGATTTTGACCAGATTAAGCTAAACAATGTTATTTTTAGAACTAGAGCATCAGATTCGTCCCAAATAAACTAAAGAAACAAAGACATGCATTTGTGTTGATCAGTATTATTAGTTCATTTCTTTTAATTATTTCTCTTTAAAACATTGCTTGATATAATATTGATAATTCGAAAACAGCATTAAATAATACATGACAACAATGAATTTTGATAAATTAAAGGGGTAGGATATCTAAATATTAAGTAGTCAAAATATACTGCGACACAAAGTGGACCAAACTAACATTTTACTGAGAGAAGAATAAACGTTATTAACTGTTTCCTTTTAAATTGGCACGTTTTCTTTGCGGAGGAAAACATAAAAGCCCAGAAAATATTAACTAAACCGTAATTGAATTTAAATAAAATATTTTTAAATTTGTGTCAAGCCAATCAAATAAAAATAAAATAAACCTAATATTAACTATATCTGTAAAAGTGTCTTTGATCGAGCTCACTCCCATTGCATTTTCTTTCTTTCTCTTTCGTGAATTCCCCTTTTTCATTTTTCCGCCCCCTTTGCACCCAAACTTAATTAAGCGGAAAATATGATTGAATTAATAATGCGGAAAATTTCAAAACTGATAGCGTCTCTGGCTTTCGTAATCACTCTCGCGAAGGAAAAGGGCATCAATTCAATTAATTTACCCAATTAGAGTCGGTGATAACGTTTTGTTTTGTACTTCCAGCAATGTCAGCGTTGTAGCACTTGGTTGTTATCTTGCAAATCGAAGAGTTGTAGTGTGTGGAAAATATATTCACATGGCACAAGAAAAGAATGACGATAAATTGGTGTGGGTGTTTATGGGGGAGGGGTTCAATAGATGACGTGATTTCCGTTAGGAGCTAAAATGATATAAAGATAGTGGCCACGGTGAACGGAACAGATATAAAAAGTGATACAAAGTATTGTTAAAACAAAAGATCAAACCCACATTGAACAACAATAGAACAATATAGCCATAGTCAATTAAACGGTGGTCTTTTTCCGGGAGGAAATTAAAAAGATGACGTCAATAAGTTTGAAAATAAGATCAAAACAGAGAGATTCTAGAAATATTCAGACACATTAAAACATTATCTATATTATGATAGTCAGATCAACACATTTTAATCCTGTTATATTGCTTCGATGGTTTCATCTTATATTTAAACTACACACGCTAAATCGAATTACCATTCTTGTCATAGTCAATAATGAAATTGGAATGAACAGAAAAACAGTGATCAGCAGTTTATTGAAATCTCATAACGAATCTAAGCGGTTCAATTTGTCAAACTCTAAATTTGTATCCAATCTCGTGTTTATGGCATTTAAATACTATACTTGAAGCAACAAAATTTAAATAGCTGCATAATTTGAGTTTATGTATGGGTATTTTGAAGAATTTTAGACACAATGTGTGCACAGTCTTCTATTTTAAAATACTTTCGATTTATATCGACTTACACTCAAACACACCAAGTAAGCATGATTCCTTGAATTCCAGTTTCTTTTAAAAACCCGTTGGTTCTCCATTTAATATATTTTGTGAAATCAAATCCATGTAATACATTTTTCATGAGCATTAAAATAAAGGTTCAAGACTTAAAGGTTAGTGTAATTATATCTGAAGTGGAATAATGGTGGATTAACATTAATCGATCAAGATATTTCTTTCTAGTTGTACTGAATGATTAATTGCATGTATCCTGGGACGCACATTCTTCTCCTTTCATATTGTATCATCCGAGGTATCAGTTATACATTAACACCTTCCGTTTTACTATTAAAATCAATGTAACAACAACAGGGACGATAACCATTACAGAGATTGCAGCGATTACCATGTTGTAAAGAAGTTGAACCTTGAAGACGATTTTGACACTCGCATAATTAGATAAAAAAATTCAATTACTATGCCGTTAACAACTCTTGTAATGCTTCAGGGTTGGACTACTCCTTTTGTTTACTAGAGATTTGTTTCGAACTCATTATAGAACATTACATTCTTTTCTTGGATATCATTATTTTCTTAGTCCAAGTTCAAACGTACATCATTTTCTTTGATTTATAGAGGCACATCTGTAAACAAAATGTTAAGTTCTTAACTACTAAGCTAAGAAAGTAATAAGAAAACATACAAACACACGACGGCTAATATTTATATACATTATATAAAAGAAATACACAAAAATAAGATAATGTAGTATGCAAAGTATACATACGAATTTACATTTGATTCTATTATTAGAAAAATTTAGTAAATCTATTTCACTTGTGCACGTATTAGTCTACATGAATTATAATTGTAACTATTGTTGTATGGAAAACAATCAAGTATTCGACTGTTAAACGCACAATAGGATATTTGACCTTCACCTGAAATGTATTTTTATCTTAAATACCTCTTTTCTTAATACTTAACTATAAAATGCCGGAGTGCCTCAGGGTTTTATCCTTGGACCTCTACTGTTCCTAATATTTATTAATGACCTCCCCGACAAAACTGTCTCTGAGATTGGTATATATGCTGATGACACTACACTCTATAACAGGCATGACAGGAAAACAAATGAACACATATCTAAAGAAATGGCAAACACACTAGAGAATTACCTCCAATCTGTAGTGGAATGGGGGCATAAATGGATGGTCACATTCAATGCTGCCAACACTAAACTGGTTTCCTTCAATAATTACAAGAAACATTCTCTGCCACCAATAGCAATGGCCAATGACTCCCTGTCTGAGAGTACATCTTTCAAACTGCTTGGCCTCACGTTCACAGGAAACATGAGTTGGAACAATTATATTGAAAACATTGCCAGGGCCGCTGCGAAAAAGGTAGGCTCTCTCTACCGTGCTAGAAAACTACTGACACCTGAAAGTATCCTGTACCTCTATAATGCTACCATTCGCCCATGTATGGAGTATTGTTGTCACATTTGGGCTGGTGCATCTGCTGCTAGTCTCTCGCTCCTAGACAAGGTTCAAAAGAGAGTCGCCAATCTGATAGGCCCTGAACTAACATCTAAGCTTCAGCCTCTGTCCCATCGACGAAACGTTGCATCCCTCTGCCTGTTCTACAGGTATTTTAATGGTGAATGCTCTTACAAAATGCAGACCCTTGTGCCCCCACGACGTAGATACCCTCGACAAACCCGACAGGCAGCTAAATCCCACCTCACACAGTAGAGATCCCTAGATGTAAAAGATCTTTCTACTCCAGTAGTTTCTTCCCCAGAACCGCTAGACTCTGGAATGCCATTCCAAGTTCCTGCTTCCCTAACTGACATGCAAAAGTTCAAGTGTAACGTGAACCGACATCCTGCTGCCCAAATCCCAACATAGTGGCCCAGTAGTTGCTGCCCCTGATAGTAGCCCCCTACACCAAAGTGGCAATGTTCCTTGTTTGGGGTGAAAGTGTAATAAAAAAAAAATCTTTAATTCTAAAATTAAACAAGTATTATTACACGAATATACAATGACAATGCGGAATGGGGGCATTGCCATTATTGCTCTTTAAACATAAAGTATATTTTCTATACAATACTGAGGTAATGAGTGTTTCCCTCTTAAACTTCTAGGACACACTTGCACTATTACTGCGAGCAGACTCTCATGTAATTTTTTAGCTCAACCCAAATTGAATAAGTATATAGTATTTTTCCACGAAAACAATGTGAATATTAAAAGCAAAATTGTATGAAACAAAACTGCATGTATTTAAATATGGATCATCCTTTATAGATTTCCATCAATCAAACTCATTAATATATTTGTTCATGGAAATGTCTAAGATTTATCTCATATTTAAAGACATTTTTTGAAAGTTCTTCAATAATATGCGGTATTAAAAAAAATAGAAAGTTTAATAACGATGATGTTAATTGAGAATTAAAATGTGTGTTTTATATTTCAATCGTTTACACCCTGAAAATACCTGGAAGTTACATTTAAAACGGATAAATAATTTTTAAAAAAAACAAGTTTAGAGTGGATGTCCATTTTACAATAAATATGACCTAAAATGGTTATATGTTCTTATATCTCATAATGAAAAAGACCACAAATAAGTAATGTTCTTAATAATCAAAATGTTAGTCGGTCTGTCGTTATATGCTTAAGAATTAAAAAACGGAATATTTTCCTTAGAAGTCAAGCGAAAAAAAATTAAAACTAAATCAATAATATATTTTACTTTTATAAGTGGTATACACCATTGCGAATTTATCTCATATTTTTACTTTAAATGAAACTCTAAAATATATGATAATTAAATATAAAACATCTCCAACAGTTTTTATATTAAAACATATAATGTAGATCTACAAGAATTACATTATTCTTGTTAAACATTGTGCAAATCTGGATTAAAGTAAAAAAAAAAAAAAAATGAAGACGTTTTACATAATTTGAAAACTAATGTTCGGTGATATAAAATTATCATTACCCCCCCCCTTACATATTTTTTTGATTACTGACGGTTCAATCGGCAGAGTGAAACAAGATTACACAATTACACAATTGAGTTAGGCATTGGATCGGCAAGGCTTGAAAATCGACCAGGTAAACATATGACATCGATCTCCGTTTTATATATAGACATGGATAATAAAAGATCTACTCTAAAAAATAAGTCCTGATTTTTTTTGGTTGGAGCAATTTTAATATTTGTTTTTATCTACAGTGCCTCTATTTGTGAAACCGTATTTGCCTCAGATTAAAAATCGACCTTGTATCTAATATAACTTTTTTGGAGACGCAAGTAAATAAAAACCTTGTAAGCATTACGTACACAACTACGTCTCTGATTCAATTAAACTGAATGACCTTACACAACTTCATAAGTATGTATTTCAGTGTGGGGGTTGAAATGAATAACTCTACGTAATTTTTTCAATTGCAATTCCATAGAACTTACCAAAGTTCGTCTGTGTTTCTCTAGTTTAGTACAAGATTATATTGACGTGTCTTTACGCATGACTTGAAACTGTCTTCCTAGGCCATAGGTAGTTTATCTTTGCAAGAGAAACGTTTGGAGATTCGGAAAGTGCTGGAATTGGCTAAGCTTGGCATTTCTTGATTGGACATCTATCGACAATCGCGTGACGCCCAGTTCAATTCGGCTTTACAGAGATGTCATTCAATATCAGAGGACCATAGCCTATATAAGATAGAATGATATCGGAATACGACACTTTATATATATATATATATACACGGTTAGTCCTCCATTATTTTTGTAATATAAACATGTAAGAAAATAAAATAGATAGATAAATGCATTCATGCCTATACATACGTGAATAGATATAATTATAGCGCACATAAATCATTTAATTACATAACATATAATAGAGGGATACACATTTATGATTTTTATTTGCATGCTTACGGTTTAAGAGTACATATAATTTTAACCATTTATGAATAATTACAAACAAACTCATGTATATATACATATAGACGCACGCACACACGTGTGTGTGTGTATATATATATATATATATATATATATATATATATATATATATATATATATATATAAATTACAATAAGTTTACCAAGGTAATCAAAATGGTAAACTTAAAATATATTATAAATATTAAAGAATTAATATTTACAAGTAAAATAAACTCAGCCAGATGTAAAAACTCAATAAAACCGAAAAGGAAATAGAGCTTATAATATGAACAAATGATTAATAAAACATGTTAAAATACATATTGAAAAAGAGTTAAAAACATATTTAATTTAAAAAAAGGAAGCACAAGATAAGTGGATAGTCCTTAATCCGCGGAGTATTATGCCTGCAACATAAGATAAGGAATTTTTCGACGCAGTTAACGAATTATAAAACTACACAGCAGCAACCGCATACATTCTTACAACGAATACATAGTCAATGTTGATCCTGTGGTTTCTTTCGCATACGGTTCAAGAAATCATGGCCCCGAAATAGTTGGTTTTGAGCTAGAAGAATAGCTGTGAAGCGGAAAAATCAGAGAAATTTGGTTGTTGTTGGCACTTTGTCGTGGCTACGTTGGCCAGTAAGGTGTTTAAAACCGAAATTTACTAAACTAATTTTAAAATTACAAAAAAAAAAGAAAATATTGGAAGATACATATGAAAATAAGCATAAAACGGCATACAAGGAAACCCCCGAACAAGGCCGGTTAATACTGCCACTGATATATACGTACTATATATATATATATATATATATATATATATATAGTACCGGCAAAAAGAAAGTCCGCACTTGTTATTTTTTCAAAAACTGCAAATTTAAGCTAAATTAAATGTAACTGTTTAATCATGTAATTCGCCTTTTATTCCTATATAATTTTACCTGTTCATATTTGTACTTTTACTTGAAATATTATAGTGTTTACGTCAATTTAAAAAAAATAACTTCAAATTGAGGAGGCAAAAAGAAAGTCCGCAGTAAAAAATTCGCTAAAAACCAGCTGAAAGTATCCCCCGTAAATCAGTTTAAAATAACAAAACATATCTAATCGTAATTGTTGTTGTTCCCGGTTATACAACGTAACATTTAGTCCATATGCCACGGGAACTCTTTCATCTCCACTTTCTGGTTTACCCAATCGACAAATCGGCCGCAGATTGAAATGTGATGAGAAAACGGTACGAAAGACTCTGCAAAGCACCAACATACCGGCAGTGTTCGTGATGCCCCTAAACCCAATTTTTTCTGTAAAGAACAGAAAGCGCCGTTTGGACTGCATCAGATGCAATGAAGATAATGACTCTTTGGTCAAAAGTGCGTTTTAGCGAGAAACGCAAGGCAGTAATGGTAGGCGGTATGTCCGTCGCAGGAAAGACGAACAATTTTATCCTAGGTTCACAGTCTCAACGCTCCAAGATGGTGGAGGTTCAGTTTTGCTGTGGAGTATTGTTACTACCAATGGCCCAGGGCCTATATTTCGCTTGCAAGGTCAAATTAATTCGACCAAGTACATTAACATGTTTACTGAGCATTGTCTTCCCTATTTGGTCGGAATTTGGATGATAATCCCATCATCATGTAGGATAATGCCCCCATTCACACAGCTGGCAATGTCAAGAGGTTCTTGGAATAGCATGATATTCCGTGCTTGGATTGGTCTGCACAATTTACAGTCCTTAATCCTATCGAAAGCGTATGGCATCCCATCAAACACCATTTGCGCAATTATAAAATTTCAAATTTGGAGATAATTTGTACAAAAATTAAAGAAAAGTGGGATACCCTTTCACTGGAGTATTGTTGCAGTCTAATTCAAGGAATTCCCAAAAGATTGTTGACTATCAAATTGCAGAAGGAATATGCTACTAAATATAAAGTAGCTCATTGTATTTTGTTGCATTAATGTGCTTAAGTCACATTTAAATAACAATTTTCCATTGTGTGGACTTTCTTTTTGCCTCTTTAATTTGAAGTTATTTTTTTTATATTGACGTGAACACTAGAATATTTCAATTAAACCTCAAATATGAACAGGTAAAATTATAGAAGACTAAAAGGCGAATCAAATGAGATATACGTTGTTTAAACAGTTACATTAAATTTAGCTTAAATTTGCAGTTTTTGAAACGTTTGGAAATTACAAGTGCGGACTTTCTATTTGCCGCCTATATATATATATATATATATATATATATATATATATATATATATATATATATATATATATACCAGGTTTACTATACATGTATGGTTTGGTGCATAAATATTTTAGTAAATAGTGGTATCCTTGTATGTATTTATTGAAATTACATTATACAACATACAATTTGACACATATCTCACGCATATGTAGATTTATATATATATATATATATATATATATATATACAAATACATATATATATATATATATATATAAAAATATATATATGAACAAACAGTTAATAAATATGTTAAAAACACTTTGAAATGAGTTAAAAAACATATTTAATATGAAAAGGAATCACTAGATAAATGGATAGTCCTTAATCCGAAGAAATACTCTCCTTCTCATCAGAGGGTAAGAATTAGCAAAATGGGGGATCGGATTTTGCATGCAGAAGTATTTGATAAAACAACAAGTAAGTCAAAGATCTTACTTGAAAACAAAATAAGTTAAGCAGAGGGAATATGGTAAAGAAAAAGGTGATTACACATGAATGGATAGTCTGGTGGAAGATAAAAATCCAGTGACGGAAAAATCCAAATGTAAAACTTCAAGAAAGTTAAAAGAATTTCCATTTGTACAAGTAAAATCCAAAGACATCCCGTAATTGGAAGAAAATGGTGCATAATAATCCAAAGGCAGAAATCCATGGAGTAATTCACAAACATGTATACAAGGAAAAAAATAATATTAATAAAAGAAAAATAAGATGTGCTTTTCACTCTACTTCCGAGACATAACAATAAATAAAAAAGATCTAGGAAGAAAAAGGAGAGAGAAAAAAAGGAGAGAGAGAGAAAAAAAGGAGAGAGAAAAAAATGATAAAGTTAAATATAAAATAAAGGGAAACAAAAGTCAAAACGACCCATACAGGAAATGTTAAAGGCGCAAATATATATATATATATATATATATATATATATATATATATATATATATATATATATATATATATATATATAGGGCAAAATAATATAGGTCAACTGAAATGTACAGGTTATCGCTTAAAAATGTCAGCAATAGTTATTAAACGACACTAAAAGGAAAAAAAACAAAAAAAGGAAAATAAAAATAAATAAACAAATATATAATAAATAAATAGAAAATAAAGAATAAATAAATGAATAAAAATAAAATATAATAAAAATAAAATATAAAATATAATATATAATATGAAATAAAATAAAATAAGAAAAGAATAAAGATAAAAAAATTATTAAAGGGGAGAAGATGCCCGGTATCTGTTATTTCAGGAAAAAAAAAAAGTAAATTCATATAGTAAAATTTAAGTAAATATACATACAAGATATGAAAGTGTGGGTAGATTGATATATTAGATAGATAGGAAAGTTTAAAGAATAAAACAAAAAATGCAGATAAAAAACCGGCCATTCAAAGAAGAGATAAAGAATTAAAATAAAGGATTATTAAATTATAAAGTATTAAGAAGTATGTCGAAAAGCGAAATATATATATATATATATATATATATATATATATATATATATATATATATATATATATATATATATATATATATATGTATATATATATATATATATGATGAGAAATATGGAAATAGTACTCCGACAAAATAGAGAAATAAAAAAGAACAAACGTATCATGTGTTCAACGTCTCGTCTTAATTTCGATATATATATATATATATATATATATATATATATATATATATATATGTGTGTGTGTGTGTGTGTGTGTGTGTGTGGAATTTCTACCGATTTTATGCACTTCTGTTATAGTAAACAAGGTCGATGCTCTCGTGTAATGAATGAATGCGTGAATGTAGGATTGACATGAAATTCTTGAAGATAAACTAAAATGACCGAAAAATGGTCTGAAATGACTTAAATAAATAAAAAAGTTAATGATTTAGAATTACTTTAATGCACTTAAGGATGAATTGAATGACCTTAAGAATGACTTGAATGCGTTAAAAATAACTGGAATCCTTCCAAAACAACTTGAATGATCTGGAGAATGACTTGAATGACTTTGAGACTGACTGGTTGTAAATTGGGTGATCATTTTAAATAAAATTAATACAGAAAAGTGATCCCCCACTTTATATCACAATAAATACAGCATGTAGTAAGAAAAGATACTACACTTTGATCTTGGCCAAAACGTCAAGAAAAGGGTATTTATTTATTCCCCCACCAAGCAAATTAGGCACAAGGCCGATTTTTAATTTAAGGAGTGAAAGGAAAATGAGGACCAACTCCCCGGCGAGCAGGGGAGCTGGATAGTGATAATTGGTATGGCGGTATTTATTTGCTCCCCCGCGGAGAAAATTAGGCACAAGGCCGATTTTTAATGTGAGGAGTGAAGGGGAAATGGGGACCAACTCCCCGGTGTAGGGGAGCTGGATAATGACAATCGGTATGAAGGGTTTCCCCTACATTGACCAAAGTCTTATATGTGGGGTTGCCCCCACATATGGTCTTTGCTTGCAGTATCTGCCGGAACAGATACTGCACTTTGACCTCGGCCAAAAGACCAAGAAAAAGCTTAAAAAGCTAAGAAAAGCATCTATTAACAACAGACCTTTGATCTTAACCAAAAAGGCCCAGCACAAAAGTGTTACGAACAGACCGACAGACCGACCGATCGACGGAGTGACTTATAGAATCGCTTGCACGCGACTAAAAAGAAAGTGTATATATAAGTAACATATTTATTTCACATAAAAATGTATATATGTTGATAAAAGTAATTATAAACTAACACGGGGGGAAGGCTTACTGTAGATTTGCCCGGACGTGAAATATGCTTAGATATGATATTAAAACTCTGCAGATTTCGCATATATTATTATAGAGTCGTGATTTCAAAGTAAAATAAAAAGGATTTACATGTCATAAGGTAAATTCGAAACCAAAACTGTAGCATATAAATCTGGCGATGTTACAAGTGTACCCCTGTGACACGCATATAAGCGGATTAAAAAAAAATTAAAATAGAGTAAGATGAATGTAGAAAATGTCTAAGGATTTTTTTTTTCAAATTTGACTCCTTAAACACAATTTTAACCGGCTAGAGGCCCATAAAACAACGGCCCGTAAAAAACCAATCATGTATAGGAAAAGAGAAAAAGCACTACATTACAACTACATGTAACTAATCTGTCTAGAATACAAGAACAACACGACTCCAAAGAACATTATAAGTAAATTACTGGCAAATACAAATTTACATTGTAGCAAGTAATAAATAATAATAAGAAGAAATGCTGAATAAGAATAATAAAAAAAGAATTAAGGTTATTGTGTTAATCTATATAACATATGTTTCATCCTTCGTATCGTTAGCACTTGCGTTATGCTTCGCAAAAGGTCAAATACAACTTTTAAAGGCTAAACTTCTGAAATTCAAAATTCGTGAATTATAATACTACATGATTATAGTTTTAATAGTATTAAACGGAATTTTGAGGTAGAATGATTCTTCAGCGAAAAAACGAGTCAGCAAAACGTTACCTAAAATTATAGGCTTATAAGTGCAGTCATTGATGGGCAGAAATCAGAATCTCATAGTATTAACACTAGTGTTTGTCAAGGTTCAATTCTGACCCCACCTCTTTTCGTAATCTTCATCAAATCAAATTCTTACATCATTCGTAAACATTTATGCAGAATACACCATAATTTATCGCAACACTTCCAAAGCCAGCAATAACCAAGATCTTTCTGATTTTCCATCTTCTGATATTGAGAACGTGGTGCAATGAGAAAAGGGCCGTTGGTTAATTTAATGCATCGAAAACCAAGCTTCTCTCCTTTCATCATAATTGCTGACTCAAATCACGCTTCAATTGAAATCAATGCCTTTTTTCTTGGGGAAGCTCCATGTCTTGACAAGCCACTTAGAGTGACCTTAACTTCTGATCTGAAATGGAACCCACAATCAAATCTGTTGCCAAGATTTCTGGAAAAATGTTTTGATCACTCTACCACCTCAGTAAGTATCGCACTACAAATGCACACGTCTATCTGTATAAGAACCAGGTACGTCCTAAAATTAAGTAGTGTTGCAAAAACTGGGTAGGAGCTGCTCGGCACACGCTACCCTGCTTTGATATAGTTCAAAACTGTCCTCGAAACCCAGTGGCTGATAACCTTTTTACTGTACTGCAACCTCTTTCTTACAAAAGAGACATTGCAAGCTTGTCGTGTTCTTTCTTTATTTTCATAGGAAGTGCTCGACTGAACTCCAATCTATTATCCCCCTTGCCAAAGACAGGTTTGATAAAATTCTTGTAAAGAATTTATTTTTGGAAGACAAGGAGTGGGAAATTATAAGTAACAGCGAAGAATTGCTGGTTTGTGAAGAGATTAGCGACAAGAGCAGTAGCCAAACAAAGTGCATATGCAAATTAGAAAGTGTGCACGAGAAGAAAAATAAAACAGAAAAAAGACATCGCGTGTTCGAAGGAGAAACAAAGTGCGACGTCGAAGAAAATGGACGTGCAAAGTCGGAGGCGATAAACGGCTGGCTATGGCCGGTGTAAGGTCTGAGAAGAAAAGTTTACCGAGGCGACTTGTCGTATGGTGAGAGACTTTTAAGTGATTTCGAAACAATTATAACGGTAATAAAACACGTTTGTTTTTTGTTTCATCTTGTTTGTATGTAACAGATACGTTTGTCTTTTATAAACTCCATAGAACTTAAGTCTTATTTATATGATTCTCTTTATTCAACTCTGAAACAATGAAAAATGTCCCCAAGTTTGAAATTAATAGTTTTCAGTTCATGAATTAAGAAAAAAAAAACTATCGATAATTCATGTATGCTTCAGCCGTTTGCCCGATTGATTTTCACTGCCGTTGACAGGAAATTAATGAGGTTGATATCCGCCAATATAAAACACCTTCATGTTTGAAATACTGACTAATTAAAGAGAATGAGTACTATGGATTATTTATGAGATTTATTGAAGAATGTTTCTCTGAATATAACGAATTAGGGTGAATGATTTTATAACAGCAACTGTTCAAGTCTAGGGAATGGTTTATGTCGAGTTAACATACTGAACGGACTATACCCCAGACTTAAGGCCAGTTTCTATATGAGAAACAGACTGAGGATATATTTGCCAGTGTCCAACAAATAATTTTAGCCTTAAAAAAATGGTTATTTTTAGTTTGCATAATTGGTTTCGAAACGCCTATATTTGGTATAATTGACGAAAAATTTCCGTCACTTTGAGGAAATTGCGTTGAAAACCGACAGTTGTTAGAATTGGTCTGCAAAATTATAATCAGCATAGAAAACACCAACAATTTACGGAGTTTGGATTCAGTTCGTACGTTTGTGACCCAGCCAGCACATGACACGAAATTTTCTGTCTGTGTTTATAAATATAACTTGTATGTCATAAATTTTACCACTAAATTTCACTTATTTTCTATGTGTTTTATGTTCTATGTGTTTTTGATACTTTATCTAATTATTTTCTTCTACCATGCATCTCAAGTATGAAACTGCATACATTTTACTCCAAATAATTCTTTCATTATCATTTGTAAAATTAACAGAACAAAATTAAATATACATGTTTAATTGTAGTATTTACGAAAGAAAATACATTTCCAAATAAAACGTAGTTTTCTGTTCTTTTAAGTTTAATGTCAGAATTAATGTTTCTCTAGGTTAAAACAGTTCTTTTTATTGGCTATTCTTGTTAATTAATATTATAAAATTAACGGTAAAGTGCTGTACTTTATTTAATTCATTAGAATCCTTTTTGAGATGCGTATTTTGTATTATTTACCTATTAATTTTATTGCAGATTATTATCCCCATCTTCTAGTTGTTGTTTTCCCAACTATTTTAACAATCGAAGATCAGATAACAAATAAATGAGAATTTATGAGACCAAAAATCCAACATTGATCGCCCTTCGGAGCCCGTGGCACTGTAGATAGAGACGTTGAATTTCTACAGTTCCAGAGGAGTATTATCTGAAGATTGCGGTTTCAATCCTACTCAAAGTCGGTCAAAGGCTCTGTTGGTCAAAACGTGGTAAGAGGATAACAATTATGAAAGGCAGTAATTGCTGAGAATGCAGTTAGAATATTCGGCGTTCCTATCCTGTCGCGGTAAACTATCTCACGAAGAGCAGGGGAATAGTTGACCGAAACGTCATGAAACAAGAAGATGAGGATATTTGTCCGTAATAAATAAATGTGTAAATAGTTTGTACTTTTCTGAAACTATACCTGATATTTATCCTTCTCGTTTCGATAACGGTAATACGTTTATCAGAAAATTAAATATGAACATATAAAATAACTTTTCTGCAATAACCAATTTTACATAAAATATTTATGAGTAAATACAACTTTGTTTATTCACTTTTGTATTACGATAACTTATAAATTACCAATGACTAACACTTTCATAATGTTATATATTTACTATTGTACTATCACATGACTAAGAAATTTTGAAGGGTTTGCGTTACATTTCATTAAAAATCCTTAAATTACTGTAAATAGAAAAGAAAAATATAGCTTTGTAAATTTTCGTTTTGATGGTCGAAAGAATTATAAAAACAATGACTACTTTATATAAAACCATCATCATGATGGTAAATACCCATGTTTTACTAAGTACAGTTTACAATAATGAACTTCACCGAGCAATATACACAATACAGATAATATGTTCTATTTTTTTTATTCTAGCATATCATAAACTAAGTTTATAAACTAAGTTTATTGCAGGAGCAATAGAAATATATCCTAAAACAGCAAATATGGTTTGCGCTGTTCGTTTTATTTTTTGCGAATATAATTTTATAGTTAAACTATTTAATATTCACGGTTCTTGCTAATAAACAAATGCAATGGGTAACTTCAAATATGTTGCAGCAGCAATGGTTGCTATGTGTCCACGAAAGATAACATAGTACTGGAAAAAGCCTTCTGTATTTCATAAAGATCATACCAGGTCTACGCGGCTATCGATCTGAGGTCTTAAAAAGGGCAATGCGTTGCGGCCAAAGATCTCTGGAGTTTTAACAATTTAGAAACCAAAGGCGAGCAATTATTGTCCACAACAACCTTACAATCTAAAACCTGTTTCATTATTCGTCCATGGAGGTTGACCGACAGAATAAATGTATGATCAAATAACACAAACATTCTATGCGGTAAAAATTGAGGTGTATTTTTTTTTTTACTCATGTTCACCCGTTACAAAGCATATCGCAACTGAAACATAAGGAGCTACTATTTGGGGGCATGTCTAGGAAGGATTGACAATATATTTTTTATGTTACATTGAAACTTCTGCATATCAGTACAGCCAGGAAAGCAGGCAACAGGAAGGGAATTCTAAAGTCCAGCTGTTCGAGGGAATACATTATTAGAATAGAAAGCTTTCTGGCATTTAGGCACAACAACATGGGATGGGTGAGATCTTATTGCAACGCAAGTTTGTCGGGGATATGCACGTCGAGAGGGTACAAGTGAAACGAGTTCATCAGAACACATTACATTAAAATATTTGTAAAACAGGCACAGTGATGCAACATGGCGGCGATGAGACAGGAGCTGGAGCTTAGTTAATAAAGTGGGACCGATTAGATTGACAAATCTTTTTTGGACTTTATCTAAAAGGAAGAGACTAGTGGTAGATGCACCAGCCCAGATGTGGCAACATTACTCCATGCATTGACTAATGGTGGCCTTGTGAATTTACAGGATACTCTCAGACCTAAGTAGTCTTTTCAAGGAAACCCACCTTATTTGCAGCAGCCTTTGCAATGCACTATATGTATTTGTTCCAGTTCATAATGCCCGCAAATGTTAGACCTAGGAGTGTAAAGGTAGACTTCACAGGAAGGGTGCTATTTGTCATGGATATAAGGAGTTAGAAAGGCGTCTTGTAATTGTTAAAGGAGAGCAGCTTAGTTTTACTGGCATTAAATGTTACCAGCAATTTGCAGCCCATTCCACTATAGTGTGGAGGTCATTTTCTAACAATTCTGCCATTGTCTCAGATTTATGTACACCTGTTCTTCACTCATGCATATTATAGAGTGTTGTATCGTCAACAAATTTACCCATATCGGACACAATATGATACGGGAGGTCATTAATGAATATCAGGAATAATAATGGTCCAAAGATCGACCCCTGAGGCACTCCCGCATTACTGTTATACTGGTTGGATGTACGCCCGTCAATGACAACCTGTATGCTTCTATTGTCTAAGAAGGATCTAATTATAATGAGTGTACGTCCAGTTATACCGTACAATTTAATTTTCATTGGCAGCCCTTTATGCCAGACTTTCTCAAACGCCGTGAATATATCAAGGACTTCAGCCCTGGCTTCGCCCGCGTTATCCAGTACATAGTAAATGCGTACAGAGATGATTGTTAAAATATCTGCAGTAGAACGACATTGCCTGTATTCATACTGTTTCTCAGAGAGAAGATTTGCTTTTGTGAGGTTGTGAACTAGTGTTTGATTAATTAAGGTCTCAAAGATTTTAGTCAAGAGTTGGAGGAGACTAATGGGGGGATAATTGAATTGAAAGGGGCTGTTCTTTCACCGGAATTCTTGTACACTGGTGCCACAGTGGTCATCTCCCAGCTATTAGGGAAGCAAGATTAAGCAAGACATTTATTATAGAGCTTGGAAAGTATGCGGGCTAGCTAGGCTGAACATTTCTTAATTAGTAATGCAGGGATGAGATCAAGCACATACGCCTTTAAAATTTCGAAGTTTTTTATGATATTGCCGACATGAGAAGGAGTGATTATACATAATCTAATGTGGATTCAGTTCGCATAGGAAAATTTGGGAGGGGGTTGTTTGTTTGCTCTAAGGTGGAGTTGGAGGCGGGCCCACTGGTTGTTGCTCAGTAGGGGGATTACTGATTGCCCTTTAATTACTACACTATTATATATTTTCTAGAAATAACGAGTTCCTATTTTTTTTTCAATTCAATTCGCTCCCTGATTATTTCAGTATGCTTCTTTTTCCTGTTGCTATTCCATCCTTATAATAATTTCCAGCATCTACGAATTTTGCCTTTTTGTATTTGACTTGTGACGTACAAACGGGCGGCATGCATGCTGTCTGCAATGGCAGCTGCACAATCTGCAGTGTACCATGGGGGTGAGTGGGGTTTGCGATAAAGCTTCCGTGTGGAACATGTGCTTTAATGCCTGTTTTGCACTATTCAGTTGTCTCATTGGCACGCTGTTCAGAAGGAGGAGAGAAGATATTGGTCCATGGGGCATCTCGCATGTGTTCTCTAATGACTTCCTATTCAGCCCTGTTGAAGTAGCTTGTTGTTTGGAGCAACGGTTTCTTACCTTGAGGTTGGGGTTTAAATGTGATGTCAACTGATACCACTATGTGGTCTGCGTTTTCTAGTGAACTGTGGGTATTAGTCACACAGTCCTCAATTATTGTGATTAGGGTTAGGTCTAGAAGTGAAGCTAATGTTATTTCCTAAAAAAAAATGACAACCAAATGAATGTGAGAATCAAAATTATTGATATTCGATAAAAGAAATAAAATATGTAAATACATATTTTATTTGCGGACAAAGGAAGCATGTCGAATAAAAATATAAATCGCTTATTTATCATAAATACATATCATGTATCATAAACGCGTTAAATATGTTCTCAAAGCATGACTCGGGATTTCAACCTAATAAACACGTACATTTAGAATGGGGATAGCAATTATATATATATATATATATATATATATATATATATATATATATATATATATATATATGTGTGTGTATATATATATATATAAATGAAAAAAGTTTAGATTCCAAAGATCTTACCGTTTATTTATTTCAGCATATTAAAATGTTCAATCATTCACAGTCCCTGTTTTGTAGCGCAGAAATATTCATATTATTGTGTTTATTTTTCTTCTGACTTATACAAAAAATTAAAAAAACTCATTAACTTTAAAAAAAAATAAATATATACATGATTATATAAATAAAAAACTGTGTTTCATGATATTTACGAAATCTTTTATTCTAATGCCAACGTATACACACACACGCACACACACACACACACACACACACACACATATATATATATATATATATATATATATATATATATATATATATATATATATATCAGGAATTACAGCTTATGTTTCCAAATGATGCTGTTTACTGTAGAAATTATTGCAGCTCAATCCATACACACTTTAAAGTGAAAAGACAACTTTACTATAAAGTCGAACTTCTTCATTCCAAGAAAGCCAACATATATTTCTACAAAAATATTACATAAATTGTGAACGCAATTCTGACTTGTAGAAAAAGGTAGAAGAGCGACATCATAGTAAAAACAATTTAGTGCATTGCTAATAATTATTCGAGATGATTCCGATGAATATCAATTCAATGTTAACAAATACAAAATGGAGTTCAGTGTTATATTATTCATATTAATGCTCCCGGGAATAAAAACTATCACACTCTAAAATGCAGCAAATGCCTTCACCAATCCATCGTAGATATTTATGTAAAAATTAAAACAAACGTTTAATATCCATTTATATGATACAAAACAAACGTCCCTTTGAAGAATATGTTACTTTGCGAGATGCCGCTTTAAATCATGGCAATGCAACCAACGTTTGAAGACTAACGATTTTCCGATGTTCATATTTGGGAATTCCACATCATATGCATGATTACACTCAAAATGCATTTGAATATGTTCATCATTTGGGCCGCCTTGATGTGTTCCTTAGATTCATATGCAATCAAGCTTGCATGAGATACAATAAATCTTACTTCCTGTTTAATCGGTAGTAGTAAGTTACGATATCGCAGCGCGCATTTTTAGACAGAAACTGAAATCTCTAATACATTTCGAGCAAAAACATAAGGTGTTTAGGCCTGTGTTTTGCTAAATACATTCAGTGAAATGGCAAAGGAGAGGCTTACCACACTCACACATATTAATTTGGTTCTATAAAAATTCAGTCAAAACGAAATCGAGAATGTAATATGTTCTGATATACTCACATTGATTAAGATTTGCATGAAGTTTTGACAACAAATATGATACATGGACTTTGTGGTGCATTGAACCTAATTTTACTATAAAAGATTGGTGAGAAATCTTCCTAAGTGGAATCCTCGATCATTAGTTTTCAACACAGTTACAGTAACTTATGCATATTCTTTATACAAAAAGTCACTAGACGACGGCGGTAAATTATCAACCATACTCACGCTGAATGCTGACATGAATTCGGTGACCCTAAAAGCATTTGCTCTCAAATGCCCACA
The DNA here is from genome assembly GCF_053919585.1 of Euprymna scolopes. NCBI lineage: Eukaryota > Metazoa > Mollusca > Cephalopoda > Sepiida > Sepiolidae > Euprymna > Euprymna scolopes. The sequence goes on from NC_136492.1 coordinate 34,443,334, forward strand.
AAACGTTCATAAACATGGGTTACTGTAACTCAGTTAAGCTCATAAAATACATTTGCGATGACGTAAATAAATGCAGTGATATGCCAGTCTTTGGCTTGTAACATACAGAATTCATAGGAATGCAATCATACATATCGATGAAATCGTACAATACCAAGTTCAGAGATAAGCACCAATAAATCTGCATGGTGAATTCTTTCATTTACAATATATAAACGAAGTACGGCTATTGTTCACTTACCAGTAGATCCAGAAAATAGACAACGCTTATTTTAAATTGCTCTTAATTTACCGGCTACAAGATAAACAGGTTTATTCACGTTACCTCAAATTGACGCATTTGCTAAAGAATTATTCGATTCAGACGTGCTTATGTACTAAACATAGAATATGAGTATAACATAATGTAAATAGCGCAAACGAACATATAGCGTCGGATAAAATGGCATATTAAAAGAAACCACAATAGACAGGCTGTACACTATCTACCCCATTAACCAATAATGTTACTTTCGTCGAATTTAAAACTAGCAATTGCGTTACATATGCCACTTTTTGGAGTGCATGCCAAACTCTGAATTTATTGGATAAAAGAAACCGAGATGACATCATGGCCAAAGATTCAAATTCGTGCATTGTTTACAATCATATTGACCATTTATTCACTCAAACAGAAGAAAAATAAATCACATATGGCTGAAGATGCTTTGCAATTAAATGCATTGAATAAATACCTAGATTTTCAGCAGAAACTATAATAAAGCATTGAGAATGATTTAAAATTGGGGCATAGAATTCTCACACAAGTTCTCAATCAATTAAGAATGAAGTCACCAAATCGATCAGCTGCTACTTTGATGAGTTACGTCGTGAAGAAAATTTATTTCGTTATTCACGCAATCAAATATGCATAAGCTAGCACTTCAGTAAAGAGAAATCTACAACTAAATTATTCAAGAACTGTGGTGATTAATATTTTCTTTAAAATTTAACATACCTGTGGCAGCCATTCGATCAGAAAAGGGCATAGACTTTGCTCTTGCGTCACCCGAAATAGCTGCAACACTGCTGCCAGGTGGAAAACTTCTTATTCTTTTAAAAATTATCGTGGAAACATGGAATTAGTTAAAATTCCTAATATGCAACACTTGCAAGGCATCCAACATGGGAAAATCATTGTAGAAATGCATTTTATAATTTGGAATTGATGCACAATGACACAAAAACTATTCGAGGCTCTCGATCGATCATTGAAAAAAATTGTGTGGAAATGTCATATCATTTGGAAATGCAATAATGTAGATTGCATATTTCAGCCAAACATTATCTGTAATTCTTTGATCAGCCCTAATAAATGAAACAAATGATTGCCTCAGATGCTCTTATTTTTTAGAAAAGCGTAAACATTAAATTAAACTACAAATATGTGCGTCCAGTGGTAAAATAAGCGATCAGCAAAAATAGTTTCACATCAATTGTTGGAAATTTGGAACATCAAAGTAATGATGAGATTAATAAAACGTGTTTTAATATATTCTAATTAATTACCAGAAACGCAGTTCATCTAGTAAACGAGCAATTGTTGAAGTAAAAAAAAAATATGTTCACAAACTTCAAAAAATATTATTCATCCAGACATTCAGGGATAAGTCCGTGGACATTGTTATGGAAGCAGACGAAGCGGTTAATTACCCTATAGAATTTGTGAATTTACTAGAGTTTCCAAAGATGAAGGCGCACTAATGCAATTGCAAATTTGTGTGTTAATTAACACTTTGTGATATAACGACTAGTACAGGATTTTCAAAATGACGCGGCTTACAGTAATAAAAAACAATAATGAACAACATCATAAAAGCATTCGTGCATTCCTATAATTATACCTGGTATGACATTTTACTTTAAGAGATTGCAAGTCGATTAACATTTGCAATCACCATCAACAAAACTCAAGAATTTTTTTACAATTGTGTGGGTTATATTTCGACAATTATTGCTTCTCATATTGAGAATTATATGCAGCATGTTCTGGAGTCAGCTAATAAAAAAATCTCTACATTTGCACAGAAAATTGAACTACCAAAAATACTGCGTATCCACAAGAATTGAGATATATGAGAAACACATTTTTTTCTTTTCTTGGTTTTATTTCTTCATTTAATCAAAATTTGATACAGTAATGCGTGGCCGGATGCAACTAGTACATACTATTCATTTTCTATATTAAATTTAGATCATCAATCCTGACCAATATATTACTAATAATTCGTCATTTCGAGGTAGGGTTTTAGATCCAATATAATTAACGATGAAAATATATATATATATATATATATATATATATATATATATAGAGAGAGAGAGAGAGAGAGAGAGAGAGAGAGAAAGAGAAAGTGTGAGAGAGAGAAAGAGAAAGTGTGAGAGAGAGAGAGAAAGAGAAAGTGTGAGAGAGAGAAAGAGAGAGAGAGAGAGAGAGAAAGAGAAAGTGTGAGAGAGAGAGAGAGAAAGAGAAAGTGTGAGAGAGAGAAAGAGAGAGAGAGAGAAAGAGAAAGTGTGAGAGAGAGAAAGAGAGAGAGAGAGAGAGAGAAAGAGAAAGTGTGAGAGAGAGAAAGAGAGAGAGAGAGAGAGAAAGAGAAAGTGTGAGAGAGAGAAAGAGAAAGTGTGAGAGAGAGAGAGAAAGAGAAAGTGTGAGAGAGAGAGATAGAGAGAGAGAGAGAGAAAGAGAAAGTGTGAGAGAGAGAGATAGAGAGAGAGAGAGAGAAAGAGAAAGTGTGAGAGAGAGAGATAGAGAGAGAGAAAGAGAAAGAGAAAGTGTGAGAGAGAGAAAGAGAAAGAGAAAGTGTGAGAGAGAGAGAGAGAGAAAGAGAAAGAGAAAGTGTGAGAGAGAGAGAGAGAAAGAGAAAGAGAAAGTGTGAGAGAGAGAGAGAGAGAAAGAGAAAGAGAAAGTGTGAGAGAGAGGCAGAGAGAGAGAGAGAAAGAGAAAGAGAAAGTGTGAGAGAGAGGCAGAGAGAGAGAGAAAGAGAAAGAGAAAGTGTGAGAGAGAGGCAGAGAGAGATAGAGAGAAAGAGAAAGAGAAAGTGTGAGAGAGAGGCAGACAGAGAGAGAGAGAGAAAGAGAAAGAGAAAGTGTGAGAGAGAGGCAGAGAGACAGAGAGAGAGAGAGAGAGAAAGAGAAAGAGAAAGTGTGAGAGAGAGGCAGAGAGACAGAGAGAGAGAGAGAGAAAGAGAAAGAGAAAGTGTGAGAGAGAGGCAGAGAGACAGAGAGAGAGAGAGAGAAAGAGAAAGAGAAAGTGTGAGAGAGAGGCAGAGAGACAGAGAGAGAGAGAGAGAAAGAGAAAGTGTGAGAGAGAGGCAGAGAGACAGAGAGAGAGAGAGAGAAAGAGAAAGAGAAAGTGTGAGAGAGAGGCAGAGAGACAGAGACAGAGAGAGAGAAAGATGAAGAGATTTGATCATTACAATATTGTCGGTGGGAACAAGTATGTACTATTCTGACAATTATGTTATTACTCAACAGCTTACAATCTGCTCAGCTCTGAATTTCTAAAAAAGTAGTAGACAGCATATCTATTTTTGTCATACTACAAACAAGAAAAACTTCCATAGACTAAAATTCTACGAATTACATTAAAAGAAAATATTGATCAAAAAATGAGTTCTTTTATTTTAGTGATATCTAGTAAAAATATATCTTAAATGTCTAAAAGTTTATATACGGACATCAAGTTCTCTCCGATTCTCTCTCCTCTGATCTTGAGCACGTAGTACAATGGGGTAAGGAGTGGCTGGTTACTTTTAATGCATCTAAAACCAAGCTTCTCTCTTTACATCATCAACATTCTGATCCACATCTGGCATCAATTGAAATGAATGGCTCTCGTCTTCAGGAGGCCTCAAGTTTTAACAAACTTCTTGGCTTGACCATTACTCCTGATCTTAAATGGAACACGTACATCAAATCTGTTGCCAAGGCCGCTGGGAAAATGGTGGGATCTTTCTATCGATCCGGTAGATATCTCAGTGCTGATGCTATTCTCTATCTATATAAGAGTCAGGTACGTCCAAGGATGGAATACTGTTGCCACATCTGGGCAGGAGCTGCTAGAAAGGACTTGGCCTGCCTTGATAGAGTTCAAAATAGACTTCGTAGCCTCGTAGGAGATGTCCTTTTCTCTTCCTTGCAACCTCTATCTCACAGAAGAAATGTTGCGAGTTTGTCTCTGATGTATCGTTATTTCCATGGAAAGTGTTCGACTGAGCTTCAATCTATGGTCCCCCCTCGCCAAACTTTCACAAGAAACACTCGTCTAGCTGTAAACACTATCAATAATTCCCCCCACTCTTTATCTGTGCCTAAACCTAAACGTAGATTCCATGAACAAAGCTTCTTTCTTAGAACTGCACGCATGTAGAATTGTCTTCCGTTTTCCGGCTTTCCGGCTGACTACAATATGGCTGTCTTCAAGTCTAACGTAAATAAGTTCTTGATGAGCCGTTCCATATAAGTTATCAAATTTACCAAATTTTCATTACTAATGATTACTATATTGTCCAATTTCTACTGTACATTCTTTAACCCTTATCCTTGAGTGGCCTCTTGGCCTTGATAATGTGGTGATGCCTATGTAAAAAAAATATGTGGACATGCAATCAAAATATTAATGTTATATTAATATTGCAATACTAAAAATGCTACTTTGTTGTATAATAGATCATTTCATGTTAAATGGTTTTAGTCTTAACAATAGAATACGGTTGCCGTTGATTGATTGAATTAAACGAATTTGTATTATGAACGAGTTTTCAAATCGAAATAATTATAGAATGTGTAAATAATCATGTGTATTGGAATATATATATACATATATATATACATATATATATATATATATATATAGTCACCTACATACAGTATTGTTTCGCTGTTTCACAGATTATCAGTGCGGCTAGACAAGCCACTACCTAAAGCCAGGATCAAACCCGATCACCCAAACGACAGTCGGAGTTTCTAACCGTTGTGGTATACTGTTGCTGTTATACGGGCAGTGAATTAACAATGTTGTTCTATTGTCTAAAGTACCTAAGTTCATTTTCCCAGCCTTTTCGGAGTATATAAGGAACATGCCTATATAGATCGTACACGTAGATAAATCTCTACATTCGAATCTGGTGGTTTACGTTGCGATTTTAATTGCTACCAAACGATTTCAGTGTGCGGAGAAGTTTTTTTTTTTTTTTTTAATTCTGATTTTCGTCGAATATATGCTTGTCTACATCATTAAACATTGTATTCCTGTCTCCGTTCGATCGATTATACGTTAAACTTGAAATATAAGTAAATAATGCGTTATATCTTCGACATATTTCCGTCTGATGTTTGGTTGCTACTCATCTTGGTGTAGATAAACGTATACTACCTAATGGTGTTCATTCTTCTGAGGTAATATTCAAATCTCTTTCACATCTTATATTTTTATCTCAATTCTTCTGATCTTATTTAACCTTTCATATTATTTAACATTTCATATTATTTAACATTTCATATCATTGACTGAAAGATGAGTTAGTTACTTATTTGCAGTCCGCCAAAGAATAGACGAATGTCAGTTTTGCCATGTCTTCACTTTTTTTCTCACATCAATATACAGAGAAGAAACTGTTTCGTATCAATGGAAATATAAAACTGCAACATACGCAAACGCAATATTTAATGCTGGTCAGTGTTTGTTTGTTTTTTATATTGCCTCTAATAGCAAAATTAAAACGTTTTCGGAGCTGTATTTATGGGAACATTTTCATCGTACAATGCTTAAATAATGTAATTTCTTTTCTTCACCAATATCCATATATATATATATATATATATATATATATATATATATATATATATGTGTGTGGGGGTGATATATATGTGTGTGTGCGTGTGAATAAATTAATAAAATTATCATACATAAATTTATTTCGTGCATTGATATTCATATTAAAACCCCGATTTTTATTTTTATTTAAAATGGAGTACAAATTTTATGTCGCGGAATTGCATTCGCTAGCTAATTTGCATATTCTTTTAAACATTCATTTTACTTAATTCCCTATTAATTTGTACGGTTTTATTTTAGGATTATCATCTTTAGTTAACTATTACATGTAATTATATTCATACAGATATTCTACATTATTTATACTTCCGTATTTTTGCGTAAAACGTTTATAGTAAATATATATTTATGTATGCATATATATTTTTGTTTAAAAATATCTGTCTAGCAAATTCCTTCTATAGTTATTGGTCTACAGACATTAAATTTCATATATAAAGCATTTGAACCCATGCAAAACTTTATATTTAGGTTTCACCCGAGGTAAATCTTTGCAAAAGTGTGAAAATTAAAAATAAAATCTAGGTGAGGGTCTATTGACGGCATTAGAAATATGCATATTAAACTTCGTAGCTAATAGTTCATGTTTTAATTTTTAGCAATACACTAACCATAGCTCAGTCATTAACGGTAGAGGAAAAAATCAGGTAAATGTGTTGGTTTCGATTCTCGGTGGTGATGCAGAGGTCATTTTTTGAAAATCATTTTAAATGATTACTATATATAAGGCGCAATATAATATAATATATGAAATCTGAATTAATCAAAATGTCATATTTACCGCATTTTACAAATGACAGGCGCCCTGCTATTAAAATATATATAATCAATTAAATCCAAGTTCGGAATGAAAAACTTAAACTAACAAGAACGTTTCGTATTGAGATTCTCAATTTTAATTTACTTAAGAACATCAAGTACATTACTTCTTCATATAATAATATTCAGTCCACGCTCTGTTTCTATTTGAATAAAAATCATTGCAATGTTTTTAATAATATTATAATTTTAATAGTATTGATTACTAGAACAATATGTATAACAATATGTATAACAATATGTTACTAATAAAACGCCGGCATATTATGGAAAAAGCAGCTTCAACCAACTAAATTTTCTTTCGATCAATAACAAAATGAAGAAAGTTGGCTTGCTCGCAGTCAGAGACAATTTATCAGATAAATTGCTATTTGGGCCTTAGTTTAAAAATTCAGCTAGATAATTGCATATTACATAGGATGTAGTTTCATCGAATAATTATTGCAATTTCATGATAAAGAACATATTTCCTTTTCAAATTTATAACTAAATGTCACTCTTCTAAAACGTTTTTAATTCTCGAATCTTAAATGTCAATCTTCAACTGATTTTTGTCGTTGCCAGACAAGATAATCGATGAATGATCCTAATCCGCCTCATCGCGAATTTTGTATTTTCATTTCCTGCCATTATTGCAGACAAAATGCAATGTGATACTCTGTGTCATCTTCTGATTCAACAAGCGGATTATAAGATTAGTATTTTGTAGCATCTGATGTCTCTTACATGAAGACCTCTCAAACAGTTTATAAAACAAGGCAGGAGAATATATTAGTGTTAAGAACAGACTATACGACCCACTAGTTCCAAAACTTACTCAGTTTAAAAGATGTTAATGAATTCATTTTAACTTCTATAAACTTTCGAATCTTAAGTCCCGACATGTGATATGCTTATGTAAAAATAGTTAAAAAATATAAAAGCGTGTGCAAGATAAACAAGCCAGTTGTATAGCACTATATTTCTCATGTTTACTTAATAATAATGAGAATTCTAATTTGCTGAAGATATTACTCATTAAAAAATTAATCCAAAAAAGTAAATCCATAATTTCTTAAAAAATGGAAGTATCAAATACCGACTCTGCAATAAAATAATCACGTACATCCAGTTTTATCGCAGCTGGTATATATTCATGGCGTTATTTGCTTTATCTGAAATGGTTTATTTTCAATCTGAAATGAAACTCTAACCGCTAGTAGTTAAACCTGCCAAATATATCTCACTCGAAGAAGTTGTCATGCAGCTTTTAAGGACTCTCTTTTGAGACACCAGCCGTTGATGTCGCGAGTTGCATAATCGGTGTGTTGTTGGTAATTGCACCCCTTATGTTTATGCTGTTACAACCAAGCAAGTTGGAGGCAGATATTTATACTACAAAACTAGCGAAAGTTTTTGAGGGCCAAATCAATATTTTTGCGAAAGTGTAACACGGAATCGAGTTCTATTGACACGTGCACCACATGAACGCATCTGTTATTTATATAACTGTTCTATGCGGTGTGCAACTTATCTTTAGACGCACCATAAAATCACGTTCGTACACAATATTTCATCACTATAAATGTGCATCTAAAAGTTGTAAGGTTTTTAAAGATATTGAAAGACATCTGCGATTAACCACGCTAGGTTTGATCAATTTCATGACTCTAATTTAAAGTACTTGCGAGAATATATGAAACACAACCTCACGGAAATTATATGTACAGCAATTCGAGCCAAATTCTCAATAACCTAATCGGATAATTGAAAAATCACACAAATAAAAACTAACAATATATTTTATTTACCTGACACATATTGTCTAAATACACGCACGCACGCACACACGCACACACACGCACACATATATGGTTATATATATATATATATATATATATATATATATATATATATTTATATATATATATATATAACGTTGCGTCGGGTTATTACTAAAATTGATGAACATTGGGAAATATCAGATGTTGTATCTGCTCTCCGTTTATCTCGGTTCCCTTTTCATTAGTCCTTGATTTTTTCCTTGGAACTGGAGTCAATCAGCGTCGATTGAGAAGTGTGGCTGGAATTGTGCAATCCTTGCTTTACAAAGGTTGTATCCTTTGCCTCTCAAAACTGAACGGGGCTACAAAGGATAAGAATAAAACGGATACGTAGATACAGTAAAACGGAAACATTAACGAATGAGCGGTAGAAAAGACTAAGAAAATAAATCAAATATGCGATATCTCGAACAGTGTTATTCGTGATCAGTTGTTTATTGTAGGTTCACATATAAATGCATAGGTTTCGTTCAACAGCGAAGTAGACTGGTGTGTATTAGGAAAATGGAGGGTGACAATTATAGGTGAAACTTAGTTTTCTCTTTGTAGTAACTTGTTACTGATTTGGGAGAGTTATAATGCCGCTATACTATCAAAGTGCCCGATTCTATGCGTGGTTTCCATTCCCACCATGTGTCTGTGGCACAATGTAAGACAAAGAATCTAACAGAATGTGTCGATAGAACGTAAAGAAAAAGATTAAAAGACGGCAAAGTTTATCTCCAATTATCAATGTTTTTTGTTATATTTTCTTTCATTTATCCGTGTACTAATTTCTTAAAAATCCACACAGATATGTTTCATTTTTTAGATAACTTTTTGTGGATACAAAATGCACATTGGTAAGCCTGATGTATACATTATGTCACTAATAGATATTGTATATGAGTTTATAACTTAGAAACTTTGAAGTATCAAATCGAAATATTATGTTAAAAACGAAGGTTATTAGGAGTAAAGGTGCCGCTGCAGTTTTAAAACAAAAGAAAATCTGAATTGTGTGAACGAAGTATTGATTTCTAACGAAAAAAATATTTATGTAAAGCTATGGATTTATTTTTCATTCGTGGTTTCATTCGGACCCTGCTGCTTATGAAACAATTGAGAGATGGTATTCTGACTTCAATCACGGTCGTGCAGAGACTAAATTTAGTAATGCCGGACAACATAAAAATTACCTACGAAATCGTTGTTAATTGAATGTTCTTGAGATGTTCTTTGAATATATAACAGGTCAGTGAATTGACGAGTTTACATTAATATATCTAAATGCGAACGTTGTGATTTAAGATCTCATCATGCGCATACGTATACTCAAATAAAAAATAAAATTGAAATATCACGTTATACAATTAGTATTAGCAAAAGTATTATATTGGAACGTCGACATTAATACTCTAGTTTTATCTCCCAACAATCTTAATCAGTGAAATAATCTAAAAATCTAAATAAATCTAAAGTAAATTAGATAATAAGATTTAATAGTTAATAAACATGTCCGTATAAGTGTAAACTTATTTGTTAATAAATTCCGCATTTCAAGACGTCATAAAACAGATATGTCGCAAAAGAATAAAAGAAAAAAAAACAGAGTATCAATTACATCACGAAATGAATAAATAAGTTATGCAAAATGAAATAATTATAATCCTTACGTATGTACACATACTGAAAAGTTTTACTTTGCAAATATGATAATTAAAATAGACTGAAAAATATCCGCGTAATACATTGAATGCAGAATAAGTAAAAAAAAAAGATAACGACTTAATAAATTATGAGACTACTACCAACGTCTATAAAACATTAGTCTAATTGCTTTCCCATTAGAATAATACTTACTTCAAGGTTAAATCTGAATACAATTGAAAAGAAGCATATAAAAAGTCATACTAAACTAATAAATTATTGAATATTGAGGCTATTGTCGAAGTGTTTCTTAACAAAAGATAACAAAAGATGAACGATAACTAGGGCTGCGACAACAACATATTCTTTTCATAGCTTTTACACTCGAGTATATATCCGACACAATTAGACAAAATAAATCTACCAAAAAACACCTCACTCTATGTAAAAACATATAAGATAGCAATGGATACATAGCTGAGAGTCAAAACAAGGAAAAGATTATGTTGTTGTCCGAGCCATAATGATAACCCAGGGATGATTAGTAAAAACAAAAAACCATAATGATAACCCAGGGATGATTAGTAAAAACAAAAAGCCATAATGATAACACAGGGATGATTAGTAAGCGTCCCAGTGATTTATCCTATGGTGTTGTAGTATTCCACGTTCAGTGTGGAAAGTGTCCCCACAAATAGTGCATGGATAATAACCAGGGATTTGCTTTTGGTAATGTTTTTGTTCAGGCCTGATCTTTACCTGATCTATTACCGCCTTTCCTGTGTAATGATTACTGCGCTAGCAACTTCCGTCAGCTGCTATATCTTCTCAATTTCTCGTATTTATTGCTTTTCGGTGGCGATTTATTACAACCTTGAAGCGGACTTTCTACCCACCAATCTTTCTGTAATCAATTTCCAATTCTCCATACAATAGAATTTTTGGGCTGCGAGTGTTTTCCGTTGTGGCCACATGTTCAGTACATTGCATTTGTGTGGTAGCGAGTACAACTTCTATGCTGTTAAATTGGCTCTGTTGAGTTCTTCAACATTTTGAATGTTGAATACTCAATAAAGGCAACATATTAAGATAATGCTTACTTTTCTCAAAGTATTAATGTATATTATATACTTTATTTAATTTAGCTCCAGTATTTAATGATGTTTATTTTAATATCAATACTTTACAAAATTATATATATGTGTGTGGGGGGGTGCGTGCGTGTGTTGTTCGGGCCTTAGACTTTTGCGCTTTATTAACTTAATTACATTAGATATAATTAACATAAATTTTAGACAAAACATTACTTTTATTTTAACTTTTTGTTTAAATTGAAATTGATAGTGTTTTCTCGTATATTAAAGCGCTTTAACCATAACTTCTAAATTCACAACTTTAAACTTTTTTCCTATTTATAACTTCTGATACTAAACAGGTATATTATAAATCTAAATAATAAATTATATGCACTTTTATATATGAAATTTGCCTCAAGTAACTTAAAATTTAATTTAAATATATATGTATATATATACATATTTGTATATGTATATATACATATATGTATATATATACATATATGTATATGCATATATATATACACATATATGTATATGTATAAATGCCATTTACATTAATTCTTTATCATTATTACTATCTGCATTAATTAATTTAATTTTATTTATTTTTAACTTTTATGAAATATTTATTATTTTTGTTTTTTATTTTACTTTTTTACATTTTATTTATTTTATCTTATTATTATAACCATTTAAAAGTGTGTTTGTTGTTATTGCTAGTTTTATACTAGTATAATTATAATTCCCAATCATTATAAATATTGTAGTTACTTACTTTTTATTTATTTTTTATTTCAAATGTTATTTTTACTAATGCATTAATTGTATCACTATTATAATTTATAATTAATTCTTATCATTTTAATATTTATTTTGAGGTTTTATTATTATTAGTAGTATTAGTGTTATTATTATTATTATTAGTAGTAGTAGTAGTATACACTTTTTAAGATTTTTTATAAAAAATATTTGATAGTATTATAATCTATGCTACAATTTCTGTTGTGTTTTTCCTTTTCCTTATCTTATAATCATTTAATTAATGTCTTGTGATAATAGCGCGGATGTGGGAGATCGAAGCGTTAGCTGTTCATTTTGACCCTGGCAAATTCGAGTTAATTCAAATGATATTTTATCACTGAGTAATTGAGATATAATTTCTGGTCTTTTTTCACAATGATATTCCACTTTAAAAACGCAATACGCAGTAGAGTGTTAATGTCTTGATCTTTTCCGTTGTTAGCGGTTGTAACACGCACATATATCTTCCTTAATAAGTTGATTTTTTTATTATCTATTTTTTAATGTTATCAATTTCTTATCTCTGGTTTCTTAACCTCTCAGTCTTTTCCCTCTTTATTCCTTTATTTGAATACAAACATTAATCTACACTTTTGGTCTTCTTCCCATATATTAAAAAAAAACAACCCTTTATTTTATTTTATTTTTGTTAATTTAAATTTAATTTTATTCTTTATTGCTTTTTTTTTCATCACATTTGATAGAACCTGATGATAATAAATTCTTATAACGCGAAATATCTTAAATATTTTCATTACAGACTAAGCTTTCTTATATGCTGGATCGCCTGGAGAAGTCTCGTTATTAGAAACTAGCTAACCGAAACATAGCCATGAATGAGTAGTGACATATTAATGCTTTGTAAAATCAAATAAAAAGCATATATATATGTGCGTGTGTGTGTGTGTGTAGTGCGTATATAATATATGCATGCGTAGATATATACACACACACACATATATATATATATATATATATATATATTAATTTGACGTTGGTCGAAGGGATCCATACCTCGAAGATGTAACTTTTATGCGCACTTTTCTTTTTAAAAAAACGTCAATAAAATCTAACCCTCTTTTTTCGTGTATGCGCATATCATTCTATTTAGTTTTATTTTATTTTTATTTCTCAGACACATCTTAACCATTATAATTCACTTATTTTAAAACAATTTCTTGACTATTTTTTTCTTTTTTTACCATGTCATATCGAGGTCGTAGTGGGGAGGGGACATCCCTATATATTAGCTTATTTAGATGACAGAAGAACTTTATTTAAGTACGATACATTATATTAACAGCCATTGTAAGACGAAAAAAAATTAATTAAATAAAAAAATTTAGAAAATTTAATAAATAAGAAAGTGCCCCCCTCGCACATTGCGATCTCCTTTCTGGACACCTATTTCGGGTGTGTGTTTTCCTAGTTATAAATCTATGCTTTTGATCCGTTACTTCATCGAAACACCAGGAAGAAGGATCCCATTAGTAAGCATTGACTTTAATCGTGAATATTTGTCTTGTTTTCTTATTTATCTTTTTCCTAAATCCTTTTGTCAAACATACTATTATTAACCAATACTGTTTCTTATATTTAAAACGAGAGAAAAAAAGTCTCCCACGAAATTGAACATTTCCAAAATTATATTTGCATATTATCTGAACTCCAAAACACACGTTTTTTTAAAGTATGCATTACTTCTAGCTAGTCTAAAGTTTATACGTAACCCTGAAGGCATTACTTCTTAACCAGATTTTTTAAACGAGTTAAAAGTAACCAATTCCAATTTGATAAAAGTTCCATTATAGCATTCATTATGGGGTGGAGCTGGAACGGCAGAAAATTCTGGCATGAGGTCTGCGAACCGTGTGTAGTTCTTAAAATTCGACTCGAAAAACTGCAAGCTTAGGCAAGAGAGAATTTTTAACCCAACAGAAGCGAGGATTTATTTTTTCTACTGTAGAAGACGGAAGAACTTTATTAAGTAGTATACTTAATATCTGCAAATATCATATGCTTGCTTGTATTAATAAAGTGGCCTCCGTGATATCCATACCAAACAACTGAACATAGCTTATAATTTAACTTTCACTATATTTGTAACTGAAATATACAGTATCTTAGCTGTGATACTAGGGCTATTCTTCTGAGTAGATGCAATGCTCTGTGCCTGACCTTAATGTCTGCCTATAAATACAGAATACGAATTCCTAGTCACCATGAACTAGTTGTTCATCTTATAACTGGAAAAAACACCTAACGGCTAGCTACGAAATCCCAATATACATTTTACCTCCAAGACGACTACCACTGTCTAACCTGCATGCCAAAAAAAAAAGAAATGTTTTTCTTTAAACTAAACCTTACCTGAAACTCTAAATCCTAATGGAGATCTACTGTTATTTATAAGTAAATAGCCCCTGTCTCTTGAACGCTAACAATCTGCCCCTTCCCACCAAGCCGCCAGCTAACTCCTACATTGCACAGCATTTGTAGTGGAATCTTAAATTTCCATTCCCTAACCCTTACATGCTAACTGCTTAGTCATCACTAAACATCTATACATTTCTACCTCTTAGACATGCATTAGAGTTCATTCCTATTCAGTTAGGTATTTAACAGCCAAAGTATGTACTCAGAAGCGAAGCGATCTGCATTACATAACTATGTCTCCTCCTAGATAGTTTTGCAACGACTAATACGAAACTGAACCGATACTCCCTGTTATGCTAAATGCCCATGACTCTTACTTGAACGCTGAAATTATCTTCCCTCAATAATAGAAACACACTTTATACCTACAAATTCAACTTTATTCGCATCTAATTAAAAGCTGCCAATATATCTATTTACCTAATTACACATGACTCAAAACTTACTGTTTTATCCGTACTATATTGCACTCACATCTCAACCTTCCTGCCATCTAAAATATAGTTTGGGCACAACTCGTGGTTGAATTCTTAATACCCACTCATACTGGAACGTTATCCTAGGCCTAAGCTAACATAAATAAAATTAAAAAAATATAAAGGGAAAGCCTCAAACGACATTATCTCCTTTCTAACAAGCCTTCTTACAATCATAGTTGCTTACACTGCATGAGCTCTACTCACCCCCCTTTACCCAGTAAAAATGAAATAGCAATGTCCCTAAATCACTTTGAGGAGTGTAACTATTCAGCAGATACATAACCTCTACAAACAAACCCAGTACCATTAACTAACCACGCGGGCTCAGAGAAATACCTGGATTAGAATCCATGCGCGGAGCAAACCCTCTCAGTGCTGACGGACCCAGTAGATCTTCCCAGATCATCCTTCTAGGAGAAGGAAAACTCTGAAACTAAACCAAAGGGGATCGGGGTCTCTTCAGTCTTGGATGGCAACCTTCCTAGAGCTGATGAATCAAACAAATTACCGGTTTGCAAACCTAAACTGTTTCAGGAGTAGATAGGTTCTGTCTATAGCTCGGCTTCCATACTCATTCTTTGCCTATTAGTCAGGCGCAGATACACTATCACAGTGATTCGACAGATACACCCACTGGTTGTCTAGGGCAAGAAACGCCGTTTTCCCCACTCCCGATACACCCCACCCCTAAAACTGTGCACTTGAGAGTGCTTTAGTATCATATATGGCTGAGCAATTAGATTGGGATGACCTTCCTCTGATTGGTTGAGGGTACCGGATTGACATTTCCTGACTGATGTTTCCGACTGGTAGTACAGGGTCCCTTACTCTTTGATAGCGCTTAGAGCGGCTGCTCCATCAACAGTTGTATAAGATCGGGATGTTTGTAGTGCCATGTCGCGCATGGAAAGGGACCCTGCACGTATCCCCGGTGGGCTTTCCTGAGGCAACATTCCTAATTGAAGAAAGGTCAGCTGATGGTCTACTTGTGATGCATGTCTGATGGTCTGCATAACCTCTTGTTCATCCCCCCCTTAGCTAAACTGAAACTCTTTAAAAAATATGACGACAGTACAATCTAAAAATAAGCTTAACTCAGGCTGAGAGTCAAACAAATCCAACTTGCCTCCTCCCTTGAGGCTTGCATTCACAAATATCCGTGGGCTTAGAACTAATTTAGCGGATGTTGAAGCATTTCTCCTAACAAAAACCCCGGATATCTTAGCACTAAGCGAGACTAACATACACTCCTAGATCCCCTCTAACTACTTTAACATGCCTGGATATCTCCCACTCTGCGATCAGGACTCTGACAGACACATGCACGGACTTGGAGTTTACATTTGTAATACCCTTTCCTTGACTAGAGAAACAAGCCTAGAATCGGATGATCAAGCCTTTATGTGCTTTAGACTAAACATGCAACACAACATGAGATGCTTTTACTTTCTCTACCGCTCTCTCTCGACCCAGGACGGCACCACAGCATAGACACAGCACTCTCCCTCGACACTAGCGCACAAGTACATGTATTTGGTGACTTTAATGCCCACCACAAAAACTGGCTTAGATTCTCTACTTACACAGATACAGCGGGCGTAACACCTCATAGCTTCTCTATATCTCACTCCCTATCACAAAGTGTTGCGTTTCCAACCCGTTTGCCTGACCAGGAAGAACAACACGCATCACTTCTAGATCTGTTTCTGACAACAGTTCCGATGATTGTATAACGAATGCCGACAGCCCACTTGGGAACGCTGATCATGCAGTGATAATGGTTGAGACCGCCCTAAACTCTAGAGCCAATAACTGAAGAGCCACTGCTCAAAACAACGAGATATTATAAAAAGGCTGGCTGGGAAGCCATCAGAGATCTTATCAGAAATGCCCCATGGGGAAATATTTTTTCTCTTCCTGCTGAACAGTGCGCAAATGAGACAACTGAATGGGTCAAAACTGCAATCGAAGCCCATGTTCTCAGGCGGAAATTTTATAACAAGCCCCACTCTCCCCAATGGTTTACTTCGACTTGCGCAAATGTCATTGCTCAAAGGCAGCGTGCATACCGCATATTTAACTGACATAAGTCCAGTTCAAACAGACAGAAGTACATAGAAGCTAGAAGTAACGTTAAGAAAGAAATAGCGACAGCTAAGAGAGAATTTACTGAAACCACTAAAAAAACGACTCGAAGCACAAAAACTAGGAACTGGTGCCTTCTGGAAAATCTACAACAGTGTAGTAAATAATGGGCAATCAATAATTCCCCCACTAACCAACAATCACGAGGTTGTTTGCTCAGCAACCGAGAAGGCTAACATGCTTGCCAGTCGGTTTGCCTCAAACTCCACCCTGGACCCGTTCCAACAACCCCCTACCTTAATTTCCTATGCGGACAGACGGCACGCTAGATGATCTGGAAATCACCCTTGCTCAGGTGCATACTATAAAAAAAAAACCTTGACACTTCAAAAGCATGTGGACCCGATCTCATCCCAGCTATGCTATTAAAAAAGTGCTCAGCCGAAGTAGCTCCAGTTCTCTCCAAACTCTACAACAAAAGTCTTAATGAATCTTGCTTTCCGGTTTGTTGGAAAACTGCTTCTGTAATACCAGTTTTCAAGAATTCTGGCAAAATAACTGACCCATTAAATAATCGCCCCATTAGCCTCCTCACACTTTTTGCCAAAATATTTGAGACCTTAATTAACCATGCTCTAGTCCATCACCTTACAGATGCTACATTTCTGACTGGCCAACAATATGGATTTAGACAAGCCCGTTCCACAGCAGACATCCTCACTGTAATCTCTGAACGTATATACTATTCACTGGACAAAGCGGGGAAGGGCAGAGCGCTAGCTCTAAATATATCTAAGGCATTTGACAGGGTATGGGATGAGGACTTCCTCAGGAAAATTAGATCAAACTGTATCACTAGTAGAGTACTCAACATAATTAAATCCTTCTTAGATAAGAGAAAACCCCAGGTTATCCTTGACGGTCGTACATCTAAACAATATGATATAAATGCTTGAGTGCCCCAGAGGTCTATCCTTGGACCTCTACTGTTCCTGATCTTCATAAATGACCTCCTCGACAAAATTGCCTGTGAGATGGGTATATATGCTGATGACACCACACTCTATAACAGGCATGACAGGAAAACAAATGATCACATATCTAAAGAAATGGCAGAAAAACTAGAGGATGACCCTCAATCTGTAGTGGAATGGGGGCAAAAATGGATTGTCACGTTCAATGCCGCCAAGACAAAACAAGCTTCATTTAATAATTACAAAAAAAACTTCTCTACCACTTATAGCAATGGCCAACGACTCTTTATCTGAGTACATCTTTCAAACTCCTTGGCCTAACATTCATAGGAAACATGAGTCGAAACAATTACATTGAAGGCATTGCCAGGGTCGCTGTAAGGAAGGTGGGTTCTCTCTACCGTGCTAGTGCATCTCTTACTAGTCTCTTGCACCTTCACAAGGTTCAAAAGAGAGTCGCAAATCTGATAGGCCCTGAACTAGCATCTAAGCTTCAGCCTCTGTCCCATGAACGAAATGTTGCATCCCCCTGCCTTTTCTACAAGTACTTTAATGCTGAATGCTCTGACGAACTACAAACACTTGTGCCACCACGACGTGAACACCATCGACAAACCCGACAGGCTGCTAAATCCCACCCCCACACTGAAGAGATCCCTGGATGTAAAAGATCTTTCGACTGCAGTAGTTTCTTCCCCAGAACCGCTAGACTTTGGACATCCATTCCAGGTTCCTGCTTCTCCAACTCTACTGAAGTGCAGAAGTTCAAGTGCAACGGGAACCGACATCTTGTTACCCAAATCCATACATAGAACCCTAGTAGTTGTTGCCCCTAATAGTAGCCCCCTACACCAAAGTGGCAATGCGCCTTGTTTGGGGTGAAAATGTAATAATAATAATAATAATAATAATGATAATAATAATGATAATAATAATAATAATAATAATAATAATAATAATATATATATATATATATATATATATATATGTATATATATTTAAAAGAATGTAGTCATCAACAATTGTGGGTTTTTTGTAAAGGTTTTCATCATATTTTTATTTTAAAATATTTTTATAACGCGTTTCGAGCTTAGGGTGTGCTCTCTTCAGATATTTTCGTAAAAAGTTTTTCTTTAAAATGGGAGTTTGTAGAATTACCTCCGCTGATATTAAATATGTTTTTCAGAGTGATGCGATGCGTGTGTTCAGTGTTCAGACATTCTGTCTCCAACTGTAAGTGTTCACAGTGTCCGGTCAAAGTAAGTTTCAAAGAGTGTTTTTTAGTCCATATGGCGAAGGTTTTTATGTTTTTTTTAGGGTTCTTTTTAAAGACTTTCTTTCCCCATGTATAGCATACACTCACACACAATCACATACGCATACATATACATTCATGTACATGTACACATGCACACGCACACGTACGCAGGCACACACACATACACACACGTACATACATAGAAATATATGTAGAAACATACATATATACATATATACATACCCACCTACACACTCACACACGTACTCGCATACATCCACCGCTAACAATTATTTTTATTTTTTTATTTTATATATATATATATATGTATACTTTTTTTCCAACCAAAACACGCATGTATATATGCGCTTAATACTTCAGACATACGTACACGCACCCACACACACACAAGTAAGATGGAGAATAGGTAGAAGATATATATACACACATACACGCACATACACGCACATACACACATATATGTACACACATATATGTATGTGCACATACACTCACAAACATCCACATACTATGTAGGCACATACTCATACACACACACATGCACACACACAGACATATGCAGGGGCTCACACATACGCGTATATCCATATCCACACGAACACATTTACCCACTCATACATGTGCATACATATGTATATATATATACACACATACATACGGATGTGTATACACTCATCCACCCATATATATATATATATATATATATATATATATATATATATATATATATATATATATATATATATATGGGCACATGCACTCACAATCACACACACACATACATATTCATACATTCCACCTTATGTATATATTGGTTGAAGTTTCCTTTCCGATCCAAGCACATATGCATACATGGATTCGGTCACCCAAACACAAGTGCACGTATACATACAAACAAGATGTAGCATAGATAACAGATGATATATACATATACACACACGCATACGCAATCATATGTGCACACCCACGCACACACACATATATACACGCACACACGCGCGCACATACACATACATACGTTTAATTTCTAGTTGTTTGTTTAGTTAAGAGAAATTGTACTGTACTGGGTATGGGCGCGCGCACCTGCGAAAGTGTGCGTGTGCCTTATTGTGCTTTTTTGTTGTTTCGTGTGTGAGGGTGCACACCTACCCAAGCATGCATGCGTGTAAGTGTATTTTGTGTTTTGCCTATTTATGTGTATAATTATGGAGAGATGTTTAAGGCGGGGTTAAACTTTGCTATGAAGTTTTTTTCTTGTGTTAGCAAGTAGAAGTAGTTGTCAGTTTGGAAGATGGGCATTATCTCGAATCTGCCTCCACTGCATGTGTGTATATGTTGTGATACATGTAGGTGTCTATTTTCCGCGATTTTGATGTTGGATCGGTGTAGGGCTACTCTATTACTAAGGTTTTTTGTAGCGCCTATGTAGGATTTATCGCATGCTGGACATTTTATTACATAGATCACGTTTTTTGAGGTGCAATCTAGTTTTTTTTTTTAATTTTGAATGTTTGTATGGGGTTCGTAAATGTGTATGTGTTTCCCTCTAATATTATGTTGCAGACTCCACATCGTTGTTTGTTGCATTTTGTGACTCCTTTTGTTGCGTCTTGATTGAGTTTGGATGAGGTAAGAATGCGTTTTAGGTTTTTGGGTTGGCGTTTGCTTTTTATTATTTTTGTTGTTTTAAGGAAATTGTTTAGTTTGCTGTTTTAGTTAAGTAGGACGAGGTTTTTCGTTATCTCTGTGAAAAGCTCTGGGTTGTTTGTGTTGTGTGTGGAGACGTATGTTAGGATTTGTTCTTTGTTTCGTTCTTTAGGGGTTCTCAAATCTTCTACTGGTATATTTGTCGCAAGTTGGATCCCTTTGTCTATAAGTTGTGATGGGTATTTTCTTTTTCTTAAATTTATTCGTAGTTCCTTGAGTCGGATTTTTCGAAGGTTATTGACCGTGATTATGGTGCAGATTCTACGTGCTAGGGTGTAGGGAATTGATTTTATGCAGCTTTTAGGGTGGTGACTTTTAAAGTGTAGGTATTGTTGGGTGTCTGTAGGTTTGCGGTAAATGTCTGTGATAATGTTATTGTCTTTAATCTTTATCAGTACGTCTAGGAAAGGTAATTCTGTAGAGCTTTGTTCTATGGTGAATTTAATTTTTGGGTGTAGGTTCTGGAGTATGGTGTGTAAGTCTGTGATGTCCCCCATGTGGGTTTCCATAGGATGAAGCAGTCATCTAAGTACCTTTTCCATGATTCTACAAACAGTATTTTAGTGCTGTGGCCAAATTTTTGGTTCTATTCTTTTATACAAGGTCTCTTCTAGGTAGGCTAATGTAAGGGTTGCGTAAGTCGGTGCCATTTTAGTTCCCATTGCTGTACCTAGTGTTTGGATGTAGTTGGTATTGTTGAATTCGAAGGAATTATTATTTAGAATTATGTCTATACTATCGATAATGAATTGCTTTGTGAATCTGGGATGTAGTGTTTGTGCATGTCTGTTGATCCAAAATAGTATTGCTTCTGTTCCTAATTCATGGGGTATATTACTATATAAACTGCTAACATCAAATGTAACTAATAGTGTCCCTTTTTCTACTGTATGTGGTAAGGTAGTAAGAAAATGGATGTCGTCCCTGATGTAGCTCTTAACTTGATCTGCGAAAGGTTGTAATAAGATGTCTATTAAGTTGCTAAGTCTGCTTGTCGGACAAGCTGGTCCTGCTACAAATATACTTACACAGATATACATAAAAGGCCTTTATTAAATTTGTGTCTATTTCAATTCTATGGAGTCCAGGCGTGAACGCAGACCCCACAATTTTATTATACCATCCCTATTTGTTAAAACATACTTACCAATGTACTCTTATGTACATCTATATCAGAAACACCTGTACACTTGTTTTTTTAATTTTTTTATTTCCATACTTTGTGGACCAGGCGCGAACGCAGACCCCACAATTTTAATGAACCACTGTTCTGCCAGATAAAACATACCCATGCCTGTGTCTCGATACACCTACCATTATATGTAATCAGTTTTTTTTTTAAATAGTCAACCATATAGAAGCCTATTCGTGACGAGACACACACATACACATAGATATTCAGCTTTATATTATATATATATATATATATATATATATATATATATATATATATATATATATATCAAGTAAGCTGCACAGAAACGTTCATATCTGACATATATATTATTCATGGAAAGTAAACTAATAAGCTACACAAACTATTCATATATATGTGGGTGTGTTCGCGCGCGCACATCCGTGTATGCACGCCAGTTTGTGCGTGTATCATTTCTGTGATACCATGAAAATACATTCATGTAAGCTGTCTTCATATATTTCTTTGTTAAGAGAGAGAAATATGACGAAATGATTTGTCTGTGTTTAGTATGTTACACATTCCCATGATCACATTAGAGGCGCATAACCCTGTTGACTCTTTGTTTCCGCAAGGAGTTTAAGTTCATTTAATTGCAAATTTGCATCAACACGGTTCAACTGACCTCTTTCTTTTAATTTCACATTTCGCTCAGTCATTCAACCTTAGGAAGAAGATGAAGACAAGGCAATATTTCATCCAATAATACTAGTAATTGTCTATTTATCGCTTTCTTAAAACCGAGTAGTTGAATATTATAAGAGTTAGGACGCTTTCTATATGATTCATAATATTTTCTAACCAAAGACAAAAGACAGATAAAATTTTAAAACTTCAAGATGGATGTCAACATCTACAACTGCATTACGCTATTTCCATGACCAGATTTATATAATTTCCATTATCCTAGACACACTTTTATTAGATATGTTAATGCCGATTAATAATATCTAATTAAATATTTGCTTGTATACGTGTAATCACATATTACTCTCATTTCACTTCAACCGAAGCATATTGCAACTTAGGCATAAGCGGCCACTATTTTTGGCATGTCTTTTTTTGCGGATTGTATGTAGATGGAGAATCAAGTGTATAATAGCATGAAGATGCACCACCCAACTGTTCCACGTCAAATATCAAACCCATGGAGCCAAAGGCTTCCATATTGAGTCGAGCATAGGCAGGAGAACTAAAAGAAATACCTGTATCCTCATTAATTATTCTGAGCATAAGCTTAACAACTTAAGCGAGAATATCACACATTCGACAAGTTAGTGGAAAGCAGAAAGATTCAACAAAGCGACAAAAATGGAAAAGAGTACATAAACCTCCAGAAATGGAAGTTTCTCATTTTTTAGGTGTCTATTTTTATATTTTTCTGTAGAACCATCAACAACTGAATGGTCTGATAAAAACATGCAACTTACAGAAAAAATAAAAGCGAGTTTTAGAAAAGAGTCATTCAATATTTCCATTATCGGAAGACCCAGTGGGGCTTATAACACATTGCCTATCAGGCTGAATGTTTATAGGAAGACCAGTCGGTACCTACAACACACAAAAAACCCTTAACACCTAAATGTGTGTGTGGTTTTACTCTAAGCCGAACAGAAGAAGCGAACTTCAAATAAAAGAGGATTAGTATGGCTTGAATATATTAGCAGCAAATTCATTTACATCTAATTAATGGATGTTGGAGAAGATATTGGGTTTTCCCCGATTATCTTCCTTTCTTTTAGAACGAAGACAGCGAGAAATACAAAATCACAACCTGACCTTGAATAATCCACATAGAAGGATTTAATCGAGGCATACATATGTAAATAGTAAATAGAAGGAAGGCTACCATGAAAATGTCTAAGTAAAGTTCATCCGACAGCAGTCTTCGAACAAAACACGGTAACGATTCGATATAAGAGCTGTCTGTTGACCCTCATGGGGAGACAAGTTGTTTGTTTTGGTGTGTAACGAATCCAGTCTCATAGGGTTCTTTGAATGACAGACACTACCTCATCTTTCTGTTTTCTCCTTCTTAAATGATCTCAATACTCCTAGCTGATGGTATGTTGTCATCAATTAAAGGAAGCCGACTCTTTCAATAATTCCATACTTGGTTGATATAGGTTCTTTGCACGCCATTCGACTGGCACATTATTTTGGTGAATACTACAGCCGAACATGAATCAAGAATTGTTTCCATTATCTCAGTACTTTTAACTGCTAGCCTTGTGACTCATCATTAAATACCCGACGTTGCCTCTATAGATTCCTTGTCACACCATTCGATTGACGTCAACGCAAATTCAGAAGTGCCCAGAAATCTTTTCGCTCTTTTTAGCTTTCCAAGTTCTTTTTAGCTTTCCTCAAGTCTTCGCCTACGTGATTCGATCGATTCTTGTTATGGTGGTTGACGCTTTTCATCCCAAGCATATTTACTTTCGTCTGGCGCAACCGCGACCATGATAGAAGGAATTCCAAAGTATGTACGTCGATAGGGCTCAAGTGGCATGAGTACAGCAACGCAAATTTAATTAAAGCATTTGTAAAATCAGCACATTCAACATTACAGCGATGGGACCGGGTTAAAGCTTGGTCGATTTTGCAGAGCCTATGACATTAGAGACAATTGTTTGTACTTAACTAAGAGAAAAGATTAAGGGTAGATGCATTAGTGCAGATTTAGCAACAATACTCTATATATGAGCGAATGCTGGCCGTGTAGAAACATAGAGGTGGAAACATTCTCAACCGGCAGAATGGACCAATATTCACTGCAACAAAATTGGTAAGGTACTCAAGGTTCCAATTCGTGTTGCCTGTGAATGTTAAACAGAAGAGTTTGGACGATGATAACTCATCGTATTGATTAGGAAAACCTGTGATGAAAAGATTTCTAGTAATTGTAAAATTAAAAAAGTTATGAAATGATAGTATACACTTATAAATCCATGACACTCCAGACTGAAACTCGTGTTCTTATATTATTGGCATTTCCTTGGATATGTGTACATTAGTCGATGACTAGATATTTTTATTTATCGCTTAATGTTATAGCAATATATGATCCACCAGCTTTTGAGTTGTTTCAAATATTCTTTGAAATTACATGTTTTATTTATTAACATGTTAAATAGTTTATTTTAACAAATTATTTCATAAGTAATATTAGTCAACATAACTCCTTGTGTGTGATTATCTTCGTCGCTTTTCAACAATATATATATATATATATATACATATATACATATATATATATATATAGAGAGAGAGATATGATGATTGCAACGTCTTTTCAGACGAGTGTCACTCCCTCAGACATTTAAAATCCATGATTCCAAATGTGTGAGGGAGTATCTATACAAATATGATGTTACAGAGTCTTAGCTTTGTATGACAGCTAAGTCTCTCTCTCGGTTCAAAATGTTGAGATCCAGCAACAAGCAAGTGCAAGATAGCCAGCAACAAATTAAACTGCAGACCAGCTTAATTCGGGTACTGGTCTTCCGCTTTATGTTTTTTTTTTAAATTAGAGATTTGCTTCTCCTAGAAAGGTTGCCTTTACCACGGCTTACGGGAGCCCTCTCTACGCCAATACACATATACACACACACAGATATACACGGTGCTAGTTGGCCGTTGACCCAGAAAAGAGTTCATTTGCCCTTTGGAAGGTCTTTTTTTTAATCCTTCAAGGAGACTAGCCTCCCTCCCCACCAATCCAGTCTGGTGGGGGAACCAGTTTAGTCGCCGGTGACCCGACCATGAGGCAGGTAGTACTGGGTTACATGATACCAGTAAAAAACTGTTTACGAAAACATCTGAAGAGAGCACACCCTAAGCTCGAAACCCGTTATAAAAATATTTTAAAATAAAAATATGATGAAAAACTTTAAAAAAAAAACACAATTGTTGATAGCTACACTCTTTTAAATATATATATATATATATATATATATATATATATATATATATATATATATATATATATATATATATATGTGTATATATACCCAAAACTTCTGGCATTAAAGGAGGGGGAGATAAACTTGCTGCTATGGTTTCAAATTATCTGACATAACAGCAGGTGGAAACTTGATTCCAAATATGTTTCATATGTTATATCTCCCCTCTTTGGGTTTCATACATAAAGTATATTTCACAGTGTATAACGATTATTTGATACTGGGAATATTTATATCGTATTGTGCTTCAAAAAGAGGGGAGATAAAACATATGAGAAATATGT
>NC_136492.1:34472263-34497263 GCF_053919585.1 Euprymna scolopes
ATATCCTCACACGGCACGAGAAGCAACAGCAACACGATTCCCCGACTAACTTAATCGTCGCTCTCCCCACGTCTTTCTCATTAGCCACTTTTATCGCCGTTGTAGGCCGGCTAAATTTGCATATTGCGAGAATTCGTGTGACTTTGCGAGACATCGTACTTTACAAAAGACGGCGGCCGCCATCTTGGTCTTTCTTTTCTATTTTCGGTCGGTGACACCGAGCTGGTCTCGAGGTAAGTCTTTTCCCCTCGTCCGTCTCTCCCACGTACCCACACAATACGCAAACACGCGGGCGCTTATCTCCTGGATGCACGTTACACTCCCTCCTTATCTGATGATCACATAGAGAGCACTGGGGGGCCTTTTAGTGTGTGTGCTTCTGCAAAGAGGTACATTCACTGTTTCAGATTCGGGCTCTGGATCTGGTTCCGCCTCATCAGATGAAGTATCGCTATCTGTCTCTGGAGGGGGCTCACTGAAGACCGTGCATCGGCAGCTCATCGCTAGACGCTTCACTGCTTTCTTCTGTAGTTGTGTGACGCACCTCGGTAGCTGGACGAATATCTCGCACTTGTCGTGGGGTTCCATCGACCAAAACAGACTGCTGGCTAATCACTCCAGATATTTGTCCTCGCTTAAACTTGTCGGTGCACCGATTTCCTGGGGGCCGCACCCACACTGGATCTCCCACTTCATATCTGTTATATGTTCCCTTGTCGGCTGGCTGCGTAGTGTTGATTCCCTTCACTCCGATTCGGTACGTGTAAATAGCATTCGCAGGTGCGGTTGAAGGGGACGTTCCGTCCTTTGGCGTAATGTTGTACCAATATGTGGCTTCCGTAATAGTGCATCGCTTCCTGGCAGCAATTCTCTTGATGCTGCGATTGCTTCTTTCAGCAATGCCATTTCCTGACGGCACATGCGCACATCGCAACCGTAGTCTGACGCCCCACTCATCTAACAACTGCCGGACTTGCTGGCTACAAAACGCTGCATCATTGTCAGTCAGGAGCTCTTCCGGCGCACCTCGCTCAAAAAAAATGGATGATAGGTGGCGAACAACATTTGCTGAATCCTGTCTGGTCATCTGCCGCCACACCGCAAATCTCGTAGGCCCGCAATCAATGAGAGTTAGAAAGGGCTTGTCACTGTAATGGGTAATATCCATGGCCAGCCGCTGCCACACACTCTCAACTTCCAAGCGACCCTTCTGCCATCGCTCTGGTTCAGGATCAATAGACTGGCAAGCCTCACAATTTCTGATGATCTGTCTGACATCCATCTTGGTCACTGCTGGGTATACGCGCCTCACAAAATAAAGGGTCCTCTTGATACCCGGATGTCCGCTCTGTGCATGATTTTTTTGTATTTGACATGGGTCGATTGCAACTGCACAAGATCGAGCAGTAATCTCCATTCCCATCTTCGCGGCTTCATACCATTTGTGAGGTACTCGGGTCAGTTGGTCAGCACGATTACAATGTGATGGCACCAGAGTGACGCTCAGTGATAGCCCATACTCAGATACCAGGTTTTTTAGCGTGTCTAGCCTTCTCCGTATTAACATTTCGCTTGCTGCCTTGGTACGGATTCGTGTCCGTCCTGAAAGTGTGTCAGACACCCAGTGTTAGACACGGAGAGAATCTGTGTACAAGGTCAACATCTTAGACTGCCACTGCAGGGCCAGATTTACCCCCTTTACAGCAGCGTCCAGCTCTGCCAGGTTGATATGCTGAGAATCTGTTACGGGCCGCATCCAACATGCATCCTCGAACACGTTTCCTCCTTGCTCCAACGATACTCCCAACGCCAAAGAACTGGCATCAACCCACACACCTACGTTGTCTCCGTTAACACACCACCGCCCACAGGCAGGGTCCTTCTTGTTCACTCTCTCCAGTGTCTCTTTAATCATCAGAGTTAGTAAGACATCATCGGATATGTCATCCCAACCCGTGGTTGTTAAATTTGCTCTGCGTTTAATTACACCAACAGCTGCGCGGAGCCAGCCACAGACCGGTAAGTGACCAACATTTTTTCCACACCAAGAAAAAACGGTCCGCCTTGTAAAGAGGTTGGGGATGCTTGGAATTTCACTGCCACGCCTCCATTGTAGGGTTCCATTTTCTTCATAAACATCCAATCCCAATACACGTGCTCCTTCCCTTAAACGTTCGGGATTCTTGCATTCCAGACCAAACTGAGCCAACTTTTCTTTGACACACGACGCAGACTGTACATCTTAATTGACGTATACGTCATCAATGTAAGCTGACGTAGAGTCCCTCATGGGCTTTTCTTGGGACAATACTGTGTTGACAATAGTCTTCATGATCTGTGGTGTCACATTTAGGCCAAAGCCGAGGCGTGTAAGGCAGTACCTCTGCCCCTGGAACCAAACTGTCTGGAACGGCCACAACATCTCATCAACTCGCACCTGCAAATAGGCTTTTCGCAAATCCAATATCGAGACATTAGTGCCTTTCTAACGCCATTCCCTCAACTTGCTGGCGCATACGTCAGCATCGGCAGTGTAGGCTTCAATATGCTTGTTAAGCTCTCTATAGTCCAGCACGGGTCGTACTTTCGACTTGTTATGCTGGACTACTGCCATCAAGGGTATTAGACCCTTGGGAGGCTCAAGCTTGTCCTCAGGGTAGGGGATTAACCAGCCATCTTGGATCCACGCCTTTAATTCCCTTTCGTATTCTGCTCGGGCCTCACTGGGTATAGGGTACTCTGCAAACCCATTCTTGAGTTAAGTCGGTGCCATTCCCTTGGTCCATTTCCAAGATGCAATCCAGGCCCTCTTGCGAGAGTCGTAGTCCACTGTAAAATCCGGCCGATCGATGTGGAGTCCTACACACACTGGGACCTCCAAGAATCGCACCTTTCTATCCCGATGAATTGCGACTCCCCCCAGCGCCTTGATGGCATCGTATCCGAGCAACAGGTCAAACCACAGGAGATTTCCTTGGGTCACGAGCACATTGATCTTAGTGGCTGCACCGGTGTCCGTGTAGATCTTGACAGTTCCAGCTCCACAGCATGTCTGGGTCTCGCCTCCTATCGTGGTGACTTTGATCTTTCTCTTAGTCCAACTTGGACACAGCCTGGCGCTCACTATAGTATGCGAACAGCCTGAGTCGAGAAGTGCTGAGCAGGGTATCCTGTTTACGTAGACGGTCATCACTGGTTGCGCCTTGTTCAAATTTGGCTCGGGGAGCAGGGCGGCGCTGACGTCCTCTCCCCTGGTACGTTTCCCGCACAGTTTTGGGCTAGATGGCCCAAACCGCCACAATTAAAACAGCGCACACGCCCCCTGCTGGTGCAATTCCTTGCAAAATGTCCGCGTCGGCCGCAGCGAAAACATTTCCCATTGCTTGCAGGGTTCTGATTCGGAATCTCCCGAGCGCCAATCTGGCCTGTCTGTGTCGCCATCACAACTGGTTCCCCTAGGTCCTCCTCATCTTTGATGATGGCTCGAGCACGTTCCATCAAGTGTTCCATGGTCGTTGTTGAAACGCTGGTTGAGGCTCTCAGTAGCTGCTTCACCCGAGTGGGAAGGCCCGCCACAAACGCGTACGCGAGCGTCCGCTCCGACACTCCTCCACCGAACAGGACTGCAAGTTTCTTTACCTCCGCGAAGAAAACGTCCACGTTTTCCTCCGGTAGAAGTTTTCGGGAAGCAAATTTTTCATAGGCCGTACAAGGATCCATGGCAAATGCCTTGTACAGCGCAGCTTTAATTGTGGTGACATCTCCCTTTTCGGCAGCACTGAGTTGCTGATATACATTCAAGGCACCCCCAGCCAATCTCAGGGGAATCACAGTGTGTACCCTTTTCACCTCACAAAGGTCGCACGTCAGCTCGACCCTTTTAACCCAGTCGACGATGGACGTGGACCCGTCAAACTCGGGTATGAGCTTTATGTCGAATTTCGACTCGGTCATAGTCCTAGAGGCCAAATTGCCGAAATAGCTTGTAACAAAATGTGTAAGGAAAGTCCTTTAAAAAAAAAAAGAATTACTGCGCCCTCTGTAGATGTATAAGGAAAAAATCAAGATGGCGCCCGTCTCTTTCTTTAACACGGTTAGTTCAGGAAAAGATGTTATAAATGTTGCAGCAATTCAATAACCATTATACACCGGTTCTGCACGGAATCCAACTAGAAAGGTGCCTAGACGGACGCGAACGGTTACTCAGACCGGACCCAACAACGGTAAAATATCCTCACACGGCACGAGAAGCAACAGCAACCCGATTCCCCGAATAACTCAATCGTCGCTCTCCCCACGTCTTTCTCATCACCCGTTTTTATCGTCGTTGTAGGCCGGCTAAATTTGCATATTGCGAGAATTCGTGTGACTTTGCGAAACATAGTACTTTACAAAAGACGGCGGTCGCCATCTTGGTCTTTCTTTTCTATTTTCGGTCGGTGACGCCAAGCTGGTCTCGGGGTAAGTCTTTTCCCCTCGTCCTTCTCTCCCACGTACCCACACAACACGCAAACACGCGGGCGCTTATCTCCTGGATGCACGTTACAGTTTGTACACAACTGACCAACTAGTAGATGACCTGCAACAGCAATAAAACAAACAGGGCGACAATTTTATCATATCATTTTGTATATATTTTGAGAGTGTTTTACATATGTCTTATCTGTTTTATTTGTAATTGTATATATTTTCTTCATCAATGTTTACAGGTTTGACTGTATGAAAGTACAGTAATAGTGTACACATTTTTACATGCTTCACTCTGGGTTGTTTTTATTTTTTATTAGTCGATTTATATACATTCGTTGTATGTAAATCCAGTGCCTTTTTTACTTTATCAAGGCGTGTGAATACATATATTAGCCAGATATAAAATGTAAACATTTTCTACAAGCTAATCATATTCGATACAGATAGATTTAAATCTGCAGGTTCTACGAGGAATCACTCATTACAACCTGTGAAACTGACAGGCAATGGTTTCGCAATCTACAACTGAAACTCTTCTGGGTCCAGTGATAAAAAGAATCCCAAGACTGACAAAAAACTATGACGGGATAAGGGGAGAGCACGTACAGCCTTTGGAATCCCAGACGGTCACTCATTTTAGTACTGACCAGGCTTAATGTTGCCTAACTTCGATGATCTGACAGTGCGGCGTCATACCACCGAAGTTAAGTAACGTTGTGCATTTGGGAAAATATACGGCGAAATCACGTTGACACACCGGTTCACTCGAATACCTTCCCGTAATAATCTTCTCCGAGAGACGTTTATATTTTAAAATATTTTCGCTGGCTTGCTGGCTTCCAGTTTATGTAGAAAGATGTTTTCAATATATGTTCAGGACAGGCTCAATTGTAAAACTTAACTATGTGTGTACGCTTGAACCGTCTGAAAATATCACGAAAATGTCCTTTACATTTTAACGTATAATTCTCTTAAGAGGTAGATAAAATAGATAGATGTTTAATAGATAGTATTTATAAACATAATTTCGGGGGGGGGGTAAAATACTAAGTGTGAATTAGATGAAAACATTTCAGTGGAGCGATTTGGATTCGAACCTCGGACATCCATGTTTATAGTCTATGTAACTAACCCCATTCGCTAGCGTAACTTAAAGCACTTTGTCTGGTATCTTATTTCGGTTTAATATAATCTATATATTAATATGCTTGTCCGTACGGTGTCACGTCATCATCATAGCAAACATTAATTAATGAAACGCGTCATCATCATCGCAAACATTAATTAATGTGAATTATCTCCCTTTATTGTTCAATCTTTATTAGTTAAAACAACATTAAACCCTTTTATTTCTCAAAACTTCCCGAACAAAAAATATATATATATATAAACTGTCTATTTATGGTTCTGGATTATTTTAAAGGCAATTATGCATAGAAGGTATCGTTCCACAGTTTAAATGGTATAGTATTTTACTTACATTTTAACGATGTCTTCTGTTTATTATTATAGTGTAATACGGAACGCTTATTCTATTTTATTCAGTAATAAATATATTTTTTTACGTTTAAGGTTACGAGTTCGTTTTTTTTTACTGTGCCACTTTATCTTTTTTATTATTTTTATTTACTTTTGAGTGAGCCTTACATAACAAAAAATATGTTTAGAAATAAATGTTACAAAAGTCAAGAATGGCTTTAATGAATAAATCGGGTTTTCACCAAAGTCACCATTCGAAAATACACTGAGTAACACAGAGTCAAAACATATTTTACGTCTTGTTCTGTTTTGTTTGTGCTTTATGGCATATCAATCCTTTTTCGTGTTATTTATTGCCGAATCGAGTAATTTTGTAACATTTATACATCTTCACGTTGTTTACATAGTTATTATGTTCGTTTTATTTTGCTTCTTTTACAGGCAGTCATCATCTTCTAATGCTCACCGACAGGGCATACATATTTAAATACTATAACATGTGGACACAACATTTTTTTTAATATGAAATCAAACACTTTGTTTCATTATTTATGACTTAATTTATTTAAAGAAATATTTATTTCCTATTTAATGATTTTCAGTATATTTTATTTAACTGAAGAAATATTTATTGTTCATTCATATATTTTTTCCATTATTTTTATTACATGGTTAGGTGAAGTTTCAGAATAGTTAACACCTCCTCCCCATATTAAGAATGGCTTTCAGCATGATTCTTACAATAGCGGTATCAACTTTTTTTTCTTTCTTATTTTAAAACAAATTATAAAAAAAAGATACAAGACCATTAATTTTTTTTTCATTAAATCGCTATTTAGGTGAAGGTTCAAAATAGTTAACCCTTCTCCCCATAACCGTTTTTTATGCAGTAAAATACTTTGTTTAAATAATTATGGTTTAAATAAATATTTATTCCTTATTTTAAGATTTTCAGTATATTTTATTTAACTGAATAAATATTTATTGTTCATACATATAGTTTTCCCTTATTTTTTTTACATTGTTGGGTGAAGTTTCAGAATAGTTAACCCCCTCCCCATATTAAGAATGGCTTTCAGCATGATTCTTACACTAGTGCTATCAAAGTGTATTAATTTTTTTTATTTAACAAAAATTATAAAAAAGATACAAGAACATTTTAACAGTTTCTCATTAAATCGTTATTTAGGTGAAGGTTTAGAATAGTCAAACCCTCTCCCCTTATTAAGAATGGCATTTTTTGTTATTTCAGCTTGATGCTTACATTTTTCTTAGTATAAAAAAAGATACAAGACAACGTTAAGCTTTTTTTTTTACTATTAAAATGTTAAATCAAAGTTCGGAATAACTTTTACTTTATAGTCAATTAGCCAGCTGTATTAAAATGTTTTAGCATTTAATACCTAATAAGGTTTTCGCTTCAATTGCCACATTGTAATTGGCTGTATTTTTGAGATGAGGTGTTTCATTTATTGAGATTGTCGGACTGACTTCCTCATCTTGATTGTCATAGTCACAACGTTTCGGTCGTTTTGCCCTCCGGCCTTCATCAGGTGTTTTGTGTCCTAGTGACATATGGCCGAGTGGTCCTAGACGTTGTATCAAAGTTTACAGTTACCCAAAGGTGCTGAGTTCAATCCTGAACGAAGGCAGTTAAAAGTAACATTCAAAACAGAATAAGCAACTATGTCCCAGAGCCTCGCTGAATCCGAACACGGTACCCCCGTAATAATAATAAATGGTTGGGTTCGAGACTCCTAACAAACGGCTCCTCAGTTCGATACAAAACACCTGATGAAGGCCGGAGTGCAAAACGGCCGAAATTCTGTGTCTATAACAACCAAGATGAGGAAGTCAGTCCGACAATCTCAATCAAGGAATTTCTTACTGATGTGTTTTAAAAGATTTTAACTATCGTGGAATTTCCACGGGTCCTGCTAGTTAATTTTAATTTATGAGTAGTGGGTAAATGGCCATCGTAAATCATAGGTGACTTGATATATCCAATAGAATAATCCAGATCAAATAGGTCAAATACGCACCGGTAGACTTTTCGTTAATGGAAGAATAAATATTTACAACTGTCAACTAATGCGCTAAACTTTTAAACGTAGGTAGCGAAGCGTGAGGATACCGGAATCAATCAGGCAAAACTTTATTTGAGCAAAGCTAGACGCTCTGAAGTCGCTACTGAACATAAAAAAAGCAAAACACTCGACACTTGTTTTTCCTTGCTATTATGTTGGCCATTTTGGTTTTAGATTTCGTCCTTCAGATCTGATGGCCAAATGTTTCCTGTGACGTTCCAGCCTTTTTTTTTTTTAGAATAATTTGTTTGCTTTATTTTGTTGCGTTCAGATCGATTTTGTCGATTCAGTTGACATTTTGAGAGCTTCAACTATGAGAGCTTTAGAAAATATTGGAGGAATAGACGTCAGACAAAATCATAGAATAAGAGACAAGAAACGTTTGATGTTATATTTGTGTTACTTATTGAAGTTGATAATTATATATATATATATATATATATATATATATATATAACAATTAATATATATATATTAAACATATTTAGCAATTAATATGTATATGAATGTACACACATACACACGCGAATATATATATATATATATATATATATATAATTTTCAGAATATGATAGATTATAATAAATTCCACAGCCAAACAACATCGCAGCCCACAAGAGCCATAACAGTCAACGAAGAACCGGAAGTCCAAACTCGAGTTTCGCTCTCATTTGGGCTCATCAATTAGACACATCCGAACTCAGGATTCGAAACCGATCCTCCTGCATGCGAGGCAAGCATTCCCCCAACCGAGCAAACGCCCCGCACACAAGAATTTCTATTAACCAACACAGATCAAGCAAACCGCGCCGAAATCCGATTGTGAAATGAACCTACTTCGTCTCGACAAGGTACGCGGTCATCCAACCAGCTAATAACCCCAAGCCGATGTCTCATAAGTAGGAGTTTTAACTCGAAAAGACGATGCCCTCCAACAATGCAAACCAAACTAGTGTCTTATGATAGGATTTTCATTATATATAATAAATTCCACAGCCAAACAACGCCACAGCCCACAAGCGCCATAACAGCCAACGGACTTCAGTTGCTCAGTTGGTAGAGTGCTTGCCTCGCATGCAAGAGGCTCGGGTTTCGAATGCTGAGTTCGGATGTGTCTAAGTGATGAGCCCAAATCAGGGCGAAACTCGAGTCTTGGACTTCCGGTTCGTTGGCTGTTATGGCTCTTGTGGGCTGCGACGTTGTTTGGCTGTGGAATTTATTATATATATATATATATATAATATATATATATATATATATATATATATATATATATATCATAAAAGAAGTGCACATATATAATTAAGTAATGGAGAAAATTTAAATTCAAAGCTAATATGTTTCAAATATTTCGCTGTTTAATTCTCTGCAGAATGTTCCTCTTCTTTTTCATTCTCCAATCTTTTCTGTACTCAGTTTTCTCTTTTCATTTACTCGTCCTTTTTCATTTTTTTTATTTTAAATCGTTTTCTCTGTTAGATAAAAAAGAAACAAGCCAAACCCACACACATCACATATCTCCATTGTTTTTCATCTCATATTTAGAATCTGATAACTAAATTCTTGTCATCATTAATTATCTCCCTTTGCCATTGTAAGCGAAACGCTTTCCGCTATTGAAAATTTTGTGCTCTCTTTTTATTTTGCTCCTACAGATTAATTGCTTAATTTAATTGACTTCATTCAAACCTGCTTTTTGCCTATTGATCAAACCAGAAGAATGCAAATCTGAACAATTCATCTACTTGCCAAGATAACAGAGACCTTGAATATCAAAAATCATTCTATGACGTCAGCACTAGCTTTCACGTGCATCATAGCTTCCCTTGTAGGAATATTGTTTCTCAGTCTATGTCAACTTATTTTGAAATTCAAATTTCATCACTAACCGCACAGATTGAATTAACGAATGCAATATTAATCTTACATATGACATGAAGATACGTAAAGAGACTATTTCGAACTAAGTGTCAAAGATTAGTGAATATAATCTTCAAAACAAAATTTGGAAGATTATATTCGAGAGGAATACGATTATCTATTGACCAAAATAAACAAAGAGAAGATAAAAGACAAAAATGCCGAAGACGATGTTATTGTCCGAATGATTATTTTTTTTTGTTTGTTTAACGGCATATTAACCGTTCGTTTTCGGATTCGCTAAATACGATAATTAAATAAAAGTTTCTTTAAAATATCTGTTTTCTGCAATATGTTTTTTTTAGATAGGTTTATTTAAAAAAATACAGAGTACCGAAGTATATATTTCTCAACTAAACTTTGACGACATTAATAATGTGAATATAAAATCGTACTTTAAATAAATACTTTATGTACTTTAAATAAAAAGTTAGTTTAGTTCAATCTGCTGTTAACGATGATGAATGTCCCCTTACATCGGGCGTTGTGAGGAACTTTAAATCTTATTCCTCATAATCATGGAAATAACAGAGATAATAAAAAGTGAATTGAATCTGATATTCACATGTAAATAACCAATTTATAACATCAATTATTCTGGGTCGTAGTAACAAAAATAGTAAGACTACTTCAAATAACATACTTCAAAAAGGTATTAGATAAACATGTTTAATTTAAAAGCTGAAAAAGAAAAATATGCCCACAATTTTTGATATTTAATGACATCTAACATACACTAATTTTCTATATAAATAAAACAGTACATGCAGTGGCGTAGCATCAGTTTTTGCCGCCCGGGGCGGTCTTAATATTTGCCGCCCTTCCCGGCATATAATTACCTGTGTTGCCTCCACCCCTCGATGGCATATAATAACATTTATGCTCCCCCCTCCTGCTGGCATATATTAACATGCTTTCACCCCTTCCTGCTGGTATATGATTACCTGTTTGCCCCCCCCTGGAATATGATTACCTGTTTTGCCGCTGCCCTTCAATGCTGCCATATGATAAACTGTTTAAAACCTTCAAAATTCCAAAAGCCCCTCAAATATTTATTTTCATTGCACTAATGTTTACAACAATTTCCTTCAGATAATTGTTTACACAATTTCCCTTTTTTAAATTTTAATTTAATTTAACAATTTTTTTTAAATATTTGAATAATAAGTATGTAAACATTAACGTCAGAGGTGGGAGTTCCATATAGAAACGTTGATATAATTTGAATAAAATAAAATATGCATCAAATGCGCTTGAAACCAAATCACAACGTAATATTAGGAAATAAACAAATATTTTACTTTTTGAAATTTATAACAAATATATTTCGGAACTATACTCAATCCTTAGTGTGTTGCTTTCTTTCTTTTTTTCCTTCTTTCTTCTCATGTCGTAAAGTTGGGGAAAGAGAAGTCTGTTTGTAAAGAGCCGCGCGTTGCATCTGAGAGGTTTTATTTTGAACTGTTTGAACAATGCGTAGGTAACACGATAATAAAGTCAAGGATATGAGTTTCATATAGAAACGTTGATTTAATTTTAATAAAATAAAATACGCATTAAATGTGCTTGAAACCAAATCACAACGTAATATAATAAACAAATATTTTACTTTTTTTTGAAATTTATAACAAATATATTTTCGGGAAAAACACTGAGGATGGAGTATAGCTCCGAAATATATTTGTTATATGGAGCTCACACCCTTGATGTTATTCTCGCGTTACATACGCACTGTTTCAAACATTTCCAAATAAAACTGCTCAG
Source organism: Euprymna scolopes (assembly GCF_053919585.1). Taxonomy (NCBI): domain Eukaryota; kingdom Metazoa; phylum Mollusca; class Cephalopoda; order Sepiida; family Sepiolidae; genus Euprymna; species Euprymna scolopes. The sequence continues at coordinate 34,483,984 of NC_136492.1, forward strand.
ATACAACGCGCGGCTCCTTACAAACCGACTTTTCTTTCTCCAACTTTACAACATGGCAAGGAAGAAGAAGAAGAAGAAAAAAAAAGAAAGAAAACAAAACACTGTTGATGGGGTATAGCTCTGAAATATATTTGTTATAAATTTCAAACAAGTAAAATATTTGTTTATTTTCTAATATTACGTTGTGATTTGGTTTCAAGCCCATTTGAAACAAAAGAAACCAAATATTTTTTCAAAACAAAAAAGTATAATTCAAATAATAATAAAAAAAAATGTGAAATTAAATTAATTGGCTACACAAGCAAATATAATTATACTTTAAATGAGAACATTTGGATACCTGAAAATGTTATGAAGTGATGAACTCATTTTTATTTACGTTTTTGTCGTTAAAGTCCGAATTTTCGCCAAATAATATTGCTGCATCAAAGAGAGGATAGTCCGGTGTAGTTTTGTTTTCTTTTTCTTCATAATATTATTATTTAGAGGTTGAACCTCTCGAAGAGAAAAGACGTCTTGAAATTATTGTGTGTAATCGCTCGGTTTAAGCACAAAATCTAACAAATTAAAAGTCACTCATTTTAGAAAACATATTTTATAAATTTAGATGATACTATTTGAAATATAAATTTATAAATTTAAATGTGAATATTTGAAAACATGAAAAGCTTAAGAAATGATAAAATCATTTTTATTTACTATTTTCTTGTTGGTATTTCCGAATTTTCACAAAACCAAGTGTATCAAGGAGAGGAGATTCCAGTGTAGTTTTCTTTTCTTTTTCCTCATAATGTTATTACAAAGAGATCGGGCTTATTGAAGAGAAAAAAAAAAACGTCTTTTACCCGTGCTTTTTTTTTAACCCGTGTTCAAGCACAAAATTTAAGAAATTTGCTGTTGTTAATAATGTTTCAATACTTTTAAAAATAGTTTTAATTTTTTATCAATAAATGTATTTATGAATTGAAAATTTATTTTTTGTGAGAAAACTATCGCAAGGCATCAAGTCGGTTGAAAATTTACAGATATACTTTTCGCTTTTTTGTTTCGGCATCAATAACTCTATCAACATTCACATAATCGACAAGTTCCCTCTCTATGGAGAGGATTTCCAAGTCTGTAAACCTTATCTGGCTCATTGTTGATCGAACGTAGTTTTTATGAGCTTCATTTTACTTCATTTGAATTCACGATCAAGATGCTGCACGGCGGCAGATCCCTACCGAACTAGCGTAGGGCGAATTCTACGATTAATCTCTACTGGCCATAAACCAGCATCTATAAAATCGGTTGCAGTGTATATTTTCCCGCCAACTAGTGATTGCCTTTCCAATTCTTCAACTTCAGGCGCATCATCATCATTGGCAATGTCAACTTCCGAAGTAACAGAATCAACGTTAGTGATATCAACTTCATCTCTGGTTTCAGCATGATTTTCGATTTTCGGTTTGACCACTTCAGACATAGACGTCCATGAATGTCAACAGTGTTGATTTATTCTTTTTTTGCCTCCTCTTTTTTGCTATTCGCCTTTTTACGAAATGCCGCAAAATTATCCTTCATTCTCTTCATTACGGGACCTTCTTTGAAAATTCACGCAAATATTTAGAAAAAATTTTAAATTCTATTTTTAAAAATAGCACGGCATTACTCTGCATATGCACTTTCATGTGTTGTTCCGTACTAGTACCACAAAACGGGAGATATCCCCTATGGAATAATCTTTCTGAGATACCTAAACCTAAATATATATATATATTTATATATATATATATATATATATATATATATATATATATATATATATATAGAGAGAGAGAGAGAGAGAGAGAGAGAGAGACCGTCATCCCTCTCCCTCTAAAACAAGAAACTTACGGGGAAAATATCTTTCATTGTATTTTCTATTTTAAATGTTATATATGTTTTTGACCACTTTTCCATTTCTTTTTAGTATTTTATTTTCTATTTTTGAGTGGTTCAGTTTTCAAACATGTGCGCGAAAACAAAGCTGAAAAGGAAGATACTCGCTTCTACCTCACGAAGAGGGGAGCATATTTCGCCTTTTTGAATTCTTTCAACTCTTCAAAAGTAAATATTTAAAGTGAAATAAAGAGCGTTTAAAACTACTTTAAAACGCCAATAAATGATTCAGATAGGTTGCAAAGTAACTTTTCATAGTCAATGGGAACATTTATTTGTTGTATATTTCATTTTTTTACCACGTTTTCGAATCTCTCTGTATTGTAAAGCAAACCCCTTAAAATAATTAATATCTTATATCAGAATTATTTCATTATAATAAATTTCTGTTTAATCATACACATGTCAGTGATTATTAACGTTTGTTAATAGTTTAAAAAAAACTCGATTACTATGTGATTGTTTGAGACTTAACAGAAATTCTGCAGTATTTAAACCATCAAATAGAAACCCACTTAAATAGTATTTGAGGTGTAGCGCTTGGTTCAAATTTAAAATTATATCCCCTTATATGGCGATTATAAAATCTGTTTACAGTCAATTTTGATTCCGCACTTTCTTAATGTTCCCACAGTTCCAAAATTACGTAAATTCCTGTTGCGAATTTTCCGTTGTATCATTTAATTATCAGTGATGTTTGAAAGTATTTTCCTGACAAAAATGTTTTGTTTAATTTTTCAAGATTTTTGGAACATGTAAATCAACTGCTTTCTTTGAAAGGTTACTTAGAGACTTTATGCAACTGTTTTAAAACGTTGTTTTACAAATAAAATAAATTTACATTCTATTTTGATGTTATCATTTTAGTTTTAGTGATAATTTAAAAAATAATAAATATTTATCATTACTTCTAATAATGAAAAAATTTAATTTAAAACAATCGGTTTTAGAATTGTAAATTAGGGAAACATTTTTCTGATTCCGATACCTCCAAAAGTTCCGATTTTGTCAACTTATTCGTTATAAAATTTCAGATATTTTTTAGCTTTTATTTATTTTTTCTATTTTCTATTTAAACCTACTCAAAATGCCGCCCATGACATGTACCGCTCGTAAAATAGGAACATATTTCTCCGATTCCAATACCTCCAAAAGTTCCGATTTTTACAAACTTTTCAGTATAAAATTTAAGACATTTTGTTAGCTTTTATTTATTTTCATTTATTTTTTCTATTTTCTATTTTTACTCTCTCAAAATGCCGACTCTGTACATGGGCCGCTCGTAAAATAGGGACACATTTTTCTAATTCCCATACCTCCAAAAGTTCCAATTTCTCATAATCTTTTCTGCAAAAATTTCAAATGTTTTGTTAGCTTTTATTTCTATTTTCTATTTTATCTTTTATCTTTACAAAATGCCACCCCTGACATTTATTTATTCTATTTTCTATTTTTAACCTCTCAAAATGTCGCCCCCTGGTATGTGAAGCTCGTAAAACAGGCACACATTTTTCTGATTGCAATACCTTAAACAGTTCCGATTTTTTACAAACATTTCGGTATAAAATGTAAGATATTTTGTCAGCTTTTATTTATTGTTTATATTTTCTATTTTACCTTCTCAATATATCGCCCCCTGATATAGGCTGCTAGTAGACACATTTTTCTGAGTCTGATACCTCCAAAATTCAGATTGTAAAAACATTTTCGGTAAAAAAATCCGATTTTTTGTTTAGCTTTTATTTATTTTTTCTATTTTCTATTTTTATCCTCTCAAAATGCCGCCCTTGACGTGTGCCGCTCATAAAATAGGGGCACATTTATCTGATTCCGATATATGTAAATGTCCCGATGTTTTACAACCTTTTCGGCTTAAAATGTCAGATATTTTTGTTAGCTTTCATTTATTTTTTATTAATTTTTACCTACTCAAAATGCCGCCCCCTAAAACGTGTCGCTCCTGATCTGAAATGGAGCATGTTGGCAAGGCCGCTGGAAAAATGGTGGGGTCATGCTATCGATCCAGTAAATATATCGACTCTGATGCAGTTCTCTATCTATATCTATATAAGAGCTAGGTATGTCCAAGGATGGAGTACTGTTGAACATCTGGACAGAAGCTACTAAAAAACCCTTATCCTGGCTTGATAGAGTTCAAAATAGATTCCGTAGCCTCGTAGGGGATGTATTTTTCTTTTCCCTGCAACCTCTTGCTCACAGAAATGATGTTGCGAGTCTGTCTCTGCTTTATCGTTATTTTCATGGCAAGTGCCTGACTGTGCTCCAATCTCTTGTCCCCCTCGCCAAACTTTCACAAGAAACACTCGTATAGCAGAAAACACGATCAATAATTTCCCCACTCTTTATCTTTGCCTAAACCTTAACGTAGATTCCATGAGCAAAGCTTCTTTCTTAAAACTGCATGCCTCTTCCGTTTTCCTGCTTTCCAACTGACTACAATATGGTTGTCTTCCAGTCTAACATAAACAAGTTTTTGATGAGCCTTTCCATATCAGTTACCGACTTTCCTGTACTAACGAGTACTATATGTCCAATTGTCTTTTGTACACTTATTAACCCTTATCCTCGAGTAGCCTCTTAGCCTTGATACGTGGTGATGCGTGTGTAAATAAAGAAAAAAAAACATTTACACCGAGCCGACATTTTTTTGCGGTCATGCGCAATAACACACCTTATAGAGAACACAACATTACGCTGAAACGCTTGAGGTTTTGATTTAAATTCTAGCTGATAACACCAACTTTTTTTCTGTGCATGAAAAGAATGAAATAATACGTAAATTTTACTTGCGGTTTTGAATATATAAACCTATATATCTTTTCTTTTCCGATCTCATCTTTATTTCATATATATTTTAAAGATGGAGGGGACGAAAAATAATATACGGACCGTGTTGAAATAATAGCTTTATTATTCAGAAAGCCACCTATATATATAAAAGCGAAAATGTGTGTGTGTGTGTGTGTGTGTGTATGTGTGTACGTTTTCGCGTATGTCCGAGAAAGGTTTTTTTCCGAGAAGCGATCGGTCGGCTCACAACTTCTTAAAACTTTTTATATCACGTTGGAATCATAATATCTACGAGTTAAAGACGGGGGTTGCCCGACTTTCAAAAGTTTAATATTCAACATTTTTCGATCGCCGCATGTAGATTCGACTTTTTCGTATAAAAAAGAAGCGAACAGACCCGCAGTAAATAAAATACTGCCCCGCACTGAAAGTTGACCTCATTAAGTCATCAAGTACGCGCACCTGCCAATACTTAATCTTACTTAAATAGATTCAAACATGTTTCCGTTAAACGTCGCACGTTTTTTCCACACTTTATTATTTCCCAACTGCGTGTAAAGGCTCCGGGCTCAATCCTTCCTACATACCTACCAAAACATATTTTTTAAACAAAAACCTGGACAACGATTTACACAAGCCTCCAACGCCGGGTACACCTCGCTAGTTACTAATAAAGGGGCCGTATGTTTTCAATATTCTGTACTTTAATCTAACAATTCAAAAATTGAAAAATGGCACACAGGATATGGACCATACTGTTATTATTTAACCCGACAATAAAATAAATAAATAAAAATGACGTACGAATTACGGACCGTGCTGAAATAATAAGATTATTTAGAAAGCCATACTTGATATGGGGAAGGGAGATTATTTTTTAATTATTCTGTACTTTTTTTTTCTTTACTTTCCTCTCCACGGGCGCAGAGTTGTAACAAATTCGGTTAGTTATATGGCGGAAATCCAGCTCTTCAAAAAGGGGGATTCGTGATAGGAACAAAAATAATTTTCTCAGTCATAAAGAACTTCTCTACTAACTCAGAACAAAGGTGAAGAGCAGCGTCAGAACAGATATTACCCTTTGATCTTATTTATATAGTTATTTTCTCATGAAAAAAAATTAAAATTAACTTCTGAATAAATTAAAAAAATAAAAGCAGAAAATCACAATCGTAAACAAACTTAGGCACAAGGCCCTATAAAAAATTTGGGAGGACAGGGTCTTTGTGACTTCCATAAATTATTAAAAATGTTGACTTTGGAGTCTTTCTCTTGACTGGCAACATTTATCACAATACCTCATTCACTCTGTGGAGTCTAATCTAACTAATAAATCTCTAGCGTTTGAAAAAAACTATTTTGCAATTTGTAAAATATCTTTGTGTGTGCGTGAATTTTTTAAACAAGATTGTGTGTGTGTGTGTGTGTGTCTGTGTGTGTGTGTGTGTGCGTGGGTGTGTGTGTAAAAGGAGTTCATTTCATTGGTATAAATAAAAGGTTTGAATTTGATAAAAATTATTTCGTGTAGTGGGAAAGCTAAGAAAAATCATGAAAAATAAAAAGCAAAAACCTACTGTGTTGTTAGCATAGACCCCCCTTGCTAGTCTAAGTGAATAGATCACCTACTGTTTTTCAGAGACCGAAAATAGGCAAGATGATCTCTAGTGGGGATTGGGGAGTAATCTTATCAGGAGTGGGAGAAAAATAATGCAGCGGGAAGGAGGTTGGAAGATGACTTCCTGATGAATCGCCCCCTTAAGTACGCACTTCATTAAATCTCCACACTAACGTACTGTACTTGCAATAACCCTTATACCTGAGTGGCTTCCGGGCCTTGATAAGTGGTGACCACCGTGTAAAAAAAGGTTATGACCGGGGACAGCACCAAATGAATAAGTGGTGCCAGCTAATACCAAAAAAACAAAACAAGAGCAGGATCTTAATACCACCAGTCAAGAGGCTCTTTACTTTTCTTCCATCTAACCTAGCGGGATGGGGTCCAAAGGACCCAGCATCGCCTGTGCCATGCTTAAGGAGGGAACACGTATTCAAACTTGGCTCCTAGACGGATATACAAACCCGTGTTTTGCACCCACCTTTTATTAACGTCCACTCCAGGCAACCTCCCCCGATCGCATTTGATCTTTTCTTTAAGCAAATGTTTAAAGTAAACGATCAGATCCCGATCTGAAACAGATGTCCCTTCGTAAACCAACTGGAGGCGCATTATCCAAATGACCATTCACGCTACTGCTAGGACCGCCAGGAAAACCATTCCTTCCTCCCTGGGGAATAGCGGCTCCATGTTGCACACAAAATACCTTTCATCGAGAGCAAACGAGCGCACGGCATCGATGCGAGCCGTTATCTCTCTGACGTACCCAAATAGGATCTGAAGTCAGCTGCAACAAAGAAAGGTTGGCCGACCGATTCGGCCTTGCGTTCGTCACAGCGACGACAACAGACCAGGGTTTTTTTGTACATACTGAGTTCGTCATAGAGTGGCAGTGCATTTCGAACCAGTCGCCAGGTTGGAGAAAATTCCGAGTTGGTAAGAAAGTCCCGTCCCGACGCCCAATTCCACTGGGAGCGGACCTCCTCTAACGACATCCTCATCCGCTTCACAAGAGTATCCTTCGCGGTACGCCGCACTAAATCTAAATAAAGCCTGTTCCTATACTGTTCGAGGGCACTGGTGCCCGGCAATGCTCTACGATCAGCATTCGGCATAGAAATTTTGTTCCCCCCTCGGTCTCCACCGGGCTTCAACCGAGGGGTCGGATATGAGATTTGGAAATGCGCTCCAAACCGTAGTAGCCCAAGGAACGTCCTCGTATAGCGCACAGCTCAGGGAGGCCAACTTCTATGCGTGTTGTAACACAAGAGATCGGGCAGTCCCAAGCTTTTCTCGCTCGGACTTTGAACACAGACATCTCTGCAAACATAATGCTTACCCTCGTTCCACAAGAGTGAATCGAAGGGCTCCTGTAAGCTGGTTCGGCATTTTGCAGGGAGGGAAAGTACAGACATACGGTAAAGGATGAGCGGGAAGACGTATGTGGCACTCGTGTGGCTCTAGGGAGTGCTATCCAGCACAGGAATGGTGTAGTCGTCTCGTCCCTTAATTTACGGAGGAGGGGTTCCAACGCAAGGGCGTACAAAAGAGACGACAGCAGACAACCTTGACGCATCGACCAAGAGACGGCAAATAACCCCGACAGCTTATCGTTGATCTGAACCGCTACCGTCGGCCTATCAAACAAGACAAAGATCCACGATCGGAAGTCCGGATTAAAACCAGCGGCCTCTGAAACAGATACCAGGAACCGATGGTCGACTCTATCGAAAGCCTTGGACTGACCAAACTGATCAGCGCGGCTTCGGCGTCGTCCCCTTAATGATCGTGCAGATCAAATGAAGATTGTTCTGAATCGATCTCCCCTCTACAGCATAGCTCTTGTCTGGTTCGATCAAGTCAGTGATGACAATCTGCTAGCGATTCACAATGTGTTTAGCAGCGTCAAGGACATGAAATCGTTTAAGTATTCCTTTCGAACCATGCCGTTGACCTTTCCCCAGCAATGTGATCACTCCCTTGGTCACCTGCCCAGGAATGGAACCCTGAAGAAACAAATGGTTGAACAGATCCTTTAGAATAGGGACCAACATAGGCGACAACCTCAAGTAAAATTCGTAGGTTAGACCATCAAGCTCCGGGGACTTGTTGAGGCCCACCTGCTTCAATGCAGTAGTGATCTCATGTTCCGTAATAAGACCATCACAGCTAGCCGCTCGAGCCGCCATAAGGTGGGGCGACTCTGCCAAATAGCTGTCAAATTCTTCGACCCTGAGTCTGTGTAGTGGGATGGAGCGCTCCGATAGATGATTCCGAAACCCCTCGCAGATCTCCCGCGTCTTCCAGGTTATTCAGTTTCCGAATCTACCCGTGCGGGCTACGCCTTAGAGCAGCCTTACGCTCAACAGCATCAATGTTAATAGCTACGTTCGAGACTTTCATTAACCTAGCCCTAACTATCTGGCCCTCATACTGCTCGCTAGCAAATCGGTTGAGCTCATATTTACCTAGTGCAATCTTCTCTAGGATGTCCCCCTCCAGCGCCTGGGTCAGCCTATTCTCTATACCCTTCTTGGCCTTTGCCTTATCTAGCGCGAGGCGTTGGCTGTACTGGACCGAGAAACGTCTAATCTTAGCTTTGAGATTAACCCACCACTTGCTCCAGGTAACCGACCCCACTAATGGCCGATGGATTAAATCTGTTACTTCAACCGGTAATCCTTCAGCTCCAACAAGCTGCTGTTGAACTTCCAGTATTCAGCCAGTTTAGGCTTAGCACTTAAGTTCAAACCGGCCATAACTAGTTTATGGCCCGAGTGTCCTAAATAGTTGAACGTGGGGAAAGATATAAAATCTACATCGCCTCTTATAACATCCTATCCAAGTAGGGACTTGGATGAAAAGGCACACTACCGTGCAACGTCCACATCTCTCGCCCCGGATAATCCAGGCGAAATCTGTCGACGAGATCGCACGAAGCCATCAGGTGAGATAGAGTGCTATCACACCACCCCGACCAGCTAGTCTCCCCGACCTTATCTATCTTGGAATTAGGGACGGCATGCCAATCACCCATTAAAACTAACTTCTCCGGATCATCTAGAAAGCTCTCCAACCGTCGAAAAAGGGAAGCCCTCTTCAAGGCAGAATTAGACGCATAAATGGCAGCAATCTGAAACACACTGCTATTAACGGCAACATCAACGACTATCGCCCGTCCGTCCTCTTCCGCGTGAACAACAGTCACCGACGCTGACAGGGTGCGATTTACTAGCAAGGAGATTCCACGACTATGATTATTGCCATATGCTGAGTAAACTTACCAGTACCTGACAATCTCCGTCTGAAACAAAGTGGGACTCCTGAATAGCGGCCATATCTACCTTGAGGGACACTAGGCTTTGCTTTGACACCTGAGTCCCTCAAATAAAAAATAACCAAGTTTAAAGACATAGTCAACTACCTTACTCAGTGTCACACACGGGCCTGAAGTCCTCGGCGATGAGTACGTGGCAGGCTTAACCTAGGCTTCCTAAAATTAGTTCCTTAGAGGTTTGTCCGTTTTTAGTACCGCCTCCCATGCTCTAGGGTAAAGTTCGTTTTAATGCCCTGCAAAAGGAAGGGTGGGCATAGATAGGGACGCTCACCTCGCATTGAACCTATAGTTTTATTAGTAAGGGATGCGTCGTGTCCACCAGCTGCTGGTCTGGTAAAGTATCCCTCGCTGCGTATTTCATGTTCCAGAGAGCTTGAGTCCGTGGATACGAGGGGTGTGCAATAAGTAATGCCCCTGACCCATTTCCAGTTGTCTCATCTAGCTGAAATTTTGCATGTGCATTTATTTATATCTCTACAGGTTATGTGGCAAAGTACAGCTCTGAACTAATTGTGGGTTCTGTTTTACAGGTGTTTGAACTGAGTCAGGTGTGACATGGAGCCTGTTGAATGTCGAGCAGTGATCCGGTTTTGTATTTGAAAGGACGCACACAACAGGAGACTTTTGATGAAATGAAAGAAACTTATGGTGAAAATGCCCCATCATATGAAACGCTGGCATCGTGTATTCAAACATGGCCGGAAGTCTGCGGAAACAGATCCTAGACCTGGTTGCCCCCTTCTGCCATTGATGAAGCATCTGTCCGTCAAGTTGAGTCTGCCATTTTGGAAGATCGGCGCGTTACTATTCGCCAAATAGCCCAAGATGTCAAGATAAGCACAGGGTCTGTGGAAACTATCATTCATGACTATTTGCATATGCATAAGGTGTCCGCCAGATGGATTCCCAGGTTGCTCACACCATTCCAGAAGCGAGAACGCGTCGAGTGCTCGAGGATGAATTTGGAGATGTGGCAAGAAGATGAGTCAAAGTTTTTCAAAAGACTGATTAGACAGGATGATACCTGGATCCATCACTATGATCCAGAGACCAAAGCCCAGTCAATACAGTGGAAGCACTTGGACTCACCACCTCCAAAGAAGGCAAGAGTGCAGCCCTCCGCTAGCAAGGTCATGCTCACAGTCTTCTGGGACCAGGACGGAGTAGTGATGACAGATTTCCTTGCAAAGGGAACCACAATTACATGAGCCTAATATGCTTCACTTATCAGGAAATTAAGGGAAGCTATCAAAATCTAGAGGCGGGGTAAGATCAGCAAAGGCACTTTCCTCCTGCAGGACAACGCTCCGGTCCACAACTCGTATGTCGCCAGATCAGATGCACGGGCGTGTGGTTATGAAAATGCCCCATCCTCCTTACTCTCATGACCTTGCACCCTCTGATTTTCACCTCTTTCCAACCATGAAGTTGTTTTTGAAAGGAAAGCGTTTCCCAGATGATGCAGCCTTGATTTCTGAAGCCACGTCATGGTTGGAGGACCAACCTGGGGTGTTCTACAAAAACGGTCTCCGGAGCTGCATCAAACGATGGGAGAAATGGTTCCTACGTAGGGAATGACTAATAACTGTGCCAAGTTTCGTCGTTCTACTGCTATGGGAAGTGGGTCAGAGGCATTACTTATTGCACGCCCCTCGTATTTGTTGACCATCGCAAAGATGGTCAACATTGGAGAGTCATTGAAGTTGGTGGGTTGGTGACGTTGTCGCCACCGACATATAAAAAGTTTCTGATGGTCATATTGTATATGTAAGATGTGTATGTAAAGACATTCTAAACCACATGATATAGAAGACATATAATGACAATTTTCACTTTTCCTTTTGGTAGAATTACAACACAAAGACGACGTTTATAAAAACACATGATGGATTTATTTCTTCTCCCGACCGGTCGTGGTTTTCATGATCAAGAATTTAAAACTTCACATTCTTTTTTTTTTTTTTTTTTTTTTTTTTACAAAGGCATCACCACATTATCAAGGCCCAGAGGCCACTCAAGGATAAGGGTTAAAGAGTGTACAGTAGAAATTGGTCAATATAGTAATCATTAGTAATGAAAATTTGGTAAATTTAATAACTTATATGGAACGGCTCATCAAGAACTTATTTACCTTAGACTTGAACACAACCATATTGTAGTCAGCCGGAAAGCAGGAAAACGGATGACAATTCCACAGACGTGCAGTTCTAAGAAAGAAGCTTTGTTCATGGAATCTATGTTTAGGTTTAGGCACAGATAAAGAGTGGGGGAAATTATTGATAGTGTTTACAGCTAGACGAGTGTTTCTTGTGAAAGTTTTGCGAGGGGGGACCATAGATTGAAGCTCAGTTGAACACTTTCCATGAAAATAACGATACATCAGAGACAAACTCGCAACATCTCTTCTGTGAGATAGAGGTAGTAAGGAGGAGAAAAGGACATCTCCTACGAGGCTACGAAGTCTATTTTGAACTCTATCAAGGCAGGACAAGTCCTTTCTAGCAGCTCCTGCCCAGATGTGGCAACAGTATTCCATCCTTGGACGTACCTGGCTCTTATATAGATAGAGAATAGCATCAGTAGTGAGATATCTACTGGATCGATAGAAAGATCCCACCATTTTTCCAGCGGCCTTGGCAACAGATTTGATATACGTGCTCCATTTAAGATCAGGAGTAATGGTCAAGCCCAGAAGCTTGTCAAAACTTGAGGCCTCCTGAAGACGAGAGCCATTCATTTCAATTGATGACAAATGTGGATTAAAATGTTGATGATGTAAAGAGAGAAGCTTGGTTTTAGATGCATTAAAAGTAACCAGCCACTCCTTTCCCCATTGTACTACATGCTCAAGATCAGAGGAGAGAGAATTGGAGAGTACTTGCTCGTTTACTGTCTTAGATGTGGTACCATAAATGGTAGTGTCGTCAGCATAAATGTCTACAAATGATGTAAGGATATGATTTGGAAGATCATTAATGTAGATCAGGAAAAGAGTTGGGCCCAGGATGGATCCCTGAGGGACACCGGCATTAATACTGTGAGCTTCTGATTTTTGCCCCTCAACTACTACTCTTATGAACCTATCAGAAAGAAATGATTTAATAATTGAGAAGACTTTTCCAGCTATACCATAGCTAGCGATCTTATGAAGTAAACCTTTATGCCATACCCTATCAAAGGCTTTAGATATGTCAAGAGCAATTGCCCTAGAAAGATTGCCACCGTCGAGAGATTTGCTAATCCTATGCGATATAACTGTAAGGACATCTGCTGTAGATCTAGCAGAACGGAAATCATATTGAGTGTCACTCAGAAGGTTATTTTTGTTGAGATGTTTGATTACTTCTGTATTTAACACAGATTCTAGCAACTTACTCATGACGCACAGGAGACTTATTGGCCTGTACTGAGAGGGGGATGAGCGATCACCTGAATTCTTAAATACAGGGCATACTGATGAGATTTTCCAGGGAGATGGGAAACTATTCTCCTTAAGACAACTAATTTTCAAAAGTCGCCGTCTCGCTTCTAGACGTTCGAATCCCAACTGCAGACTATTGTCTGTCGTCCTCAAACTCCCTCTGACTCTCCATCAGT